>NC_037686.1:54474860-55074860 GCF_003255815.1 Theropithecus gelada
AAAAAAAAAAAAAAAAAAAAAAAAAGCATCTGATTTAAAACAATATGAAAAGGAAGAGGGGAAAATGAATAGAAGTGTGTAAGAAACAAAATCCTTAATGAAATGCACATAATGTGCAAAGTTGATTTCAATATTTAGATATAAGCATGTTATTTATTAACAAGCATATTATTAATTAATGTGAATTAAAACTGGTTGCCTCAGGAAAAATGGTGTGGGGGGCAAGAAAGACTCAGTACCCTGATACGTATTTCCTTATAAATCTTTTAGCAACATTTGACTTTTTAAAACTACTTGAATGTAGTACTTTGAATATTTTAGAACCGTCATCATCAAAAACAAAAATGTCATCAACTAGTTCCTTCTCTTTCTCTTCTCTTTCTGTTTTAGTCTAGGAGTCTTTCATTTGTGACAGTAGATTTGCTTAAGTCATTATGCCCTTCACAATTGATCAGTGTCATCACCTAACTCCTGTTTTCTTAAATTAAACTAAAAGCCCAGTCTTTGATAATTGGAGGGAGGGTTGTCTGCAAGAAGAGGAAGTTGTTGAGACAGCCTTGGTAATCTTCCCCCACATTGCCCCCCACCTCCAAAGGCACACACCAGGGTCCTTAAAAACTGGCTTTTTAATTAGGAATCTAGCTATTTCCCCTTGTTAAAAAAAGGACATCTCCTGTTATAAGCAAGTAGTAGATTCGGTTCGTTTTACTTGAACAGAAAAACAGACTAATAACAAGTTTCAAAGTAGGTAGAGATATTTCTCTTAAAAGAAAAATCAAAATGCCACCTAATCAATTTGGGTTAGTGTTTAGTAAAAGAAACAAATGTAACCACCCAACAGGTTGACCTAGCCTGCTGCCCAGACAGGTGATTTATCAAGATAGGAGAACTGGCAATAGAGAAAGAGTAATTCACACAGAGCCAGCTGTGCAGGAGACCGGAATTTTATTATTAATATTACTCAAGTCAGTCTCCCCAAGAATTAGGGGACGGAGATTTTAAGGATAATTTGGTGAGTAGGAGGCCAGTGAGTCAGGAGTGCTAATTGGTCAGGTCAGAGATAAAATCATAGTCAAAGCTGTGCTCTTGCACTGAGTCAGTTCCTGGGTTGGGGCCACAAGACCAGATGAGCCCTGGGTGCTGCCACCTAATCCATCAAGTGCAAGATATGCAAAATATCTCAAACGCTGATCTTAGGTTTTACAATAGTGACGTTATCCCTAAGAGCAATTTTGGAGGTTTAGAATCTTGCAGCCTCCAGCTGCATGACTGCTATACGTGACCCCTGTGCATGGCCATAATTTCTAATCTTGTGGCTAATTTGTTAATCCTGCAAAGGCAGTCTAGTCTCTAGGCAGGAAGAGGGTTTGTTTTAGGAAAGGACTGTTACTATTTCTCTTTCAAAGCTAAACTACAAATTGCATTTCAAAGTTAATTTGGCCTATGCCCAGGAATGAACCAGGACAGCTTGGAGGTTAGAAGCAAGATGGAGTCAGTTAAGTCAGATGTCCTTCACTGTAATAATTGTCTCATTTATAAGTTTTGCAAAAGCAGTTTCACAAAGTCCCTATTACCAAAGAATGAAATGTTTAAAAGAAACTCTATTACTGCTGAGGTATCAATTAGAATCACAGGACTTAAGACTTTCTACAAAGGAGAAAAGCAATCCCTATGACTTGTCTCCTGTGGATTATGTATGTGTCTTCATATCAGTGAAGAAAGGATAGGCTTTCACCACTGGAGGTTTATTCTTGACATACAATACATGTTCACTGCAAGTCAGCAAGTTAGGTAAGGACTCGTGTCTCCTCACTAAGATCCAGGCTGCTGGAAGAGATACAACCTTGAACTTTGCCAGGTAGAAGGAAAGAGCTTTGGAGTATCTCACATTAGCAGTTAAATGCTCTGGCCTGGAAGTGATACATGTCACTTTTGTTCATGGCTCAGTGACCAGATTGGTTGAATGAACCACAGGGAGCCAGAAAGTACAATCTTAACATATACCTCCTCTGGCAAAGGGAAAACATTCATTCCCTCACTGCCTTAAGCCGAGCACAATCTGAGAACACTCATTCCATTTTATGAAGGGACATGGACACTATGGGAATGATGGAGCTGTAGAGAAGTTTAAATTTTTCTGAAGTCTTGATAATTTCAGTCTATAAAATAAACTGCTAATACAAGATTAACAGGAAAAAAAGGCATATAAATGTAAATTTTATTACATGCACACATGTGCATGGCAGTCATACATAAAAATGAAAAACTCAAAGAAATGACCAGGTGGTTAACACTTCTATATCATCTTGAAAGAATGGGGGTTCAGTCAATGGCCAAAAAACAGAATATAGTGGTAAATCAAGTTATGGTGACAAGACAGGTTATGGGAGGGAAAGAAGAGGAGGCTCGGCTGGCAAAGGTGGTCTTGTTATGTAGATGAAACCTTACAGGTAGCAGCCCTCAAAGAAGAGATGGAAAATGTTTCTTTCAGACCTTTCAAGGTATCAGATTCTTAGTTACTCTTTCCTAGATCTGGACAAGACAGGGTCTCAGAAAAAGCCTGGCTGCATGAACGCAGATTTTCTCTACAAATACAAATCTCCCTCACAATAGAAAGCTTTTCAGGGCTAATTCTATTTGTGGGCCCTCTCAACAGCCATCTCAAAATACGTCAAAGAAGTAAATGTTAGGGTGAAATATTTCAGTTTCCTTCAGAACACAAAGTTATGCCTACAGGCCAGCCTTACCTCACTTCAGTCTGACTGGCCAAGCCATTGCGTGTTCATAATCAGGCAGTTTTCAAAACCCAAAGGCACAACAAATAAACAGCCTTCCTTGATAAACGTTGTACCTCAGATTAGAAAGTGTATGGAGTAATTATAAGATATTGTTTCAGCACTGGGCATATTGAATGTTAAGTATGTGACCCAAAAGAAAGGAAGTCAACATATTGAAGAGTTATCTTTACTACCAGGTTTATTGCAGCACTTTTCATGATAGGCAAGATTTGAAATCAACCTAAGTGTCCATCGGTAGATAAATGAATAAAGAAAATGTGGTACATATATGCAATGGAGCACTATTCAGCCATAAAAAAGAATGAGATCCTGTCATTTGCATGAACTGAGCCAGGCACAAAAAGACAAACTTTGCATGTTCTCACTCAGTTAGATAGAATGAGTAAGATCTGGTATGTAATAGTACAACAGGGTGACTACAGTCAACAATAATCTATTACACATTTTAAAATAACTAAAAGTTTAATTGGAATGTTTATAACACAAAGAAATGATAAATGCTTGAGGTGATGGATACTCCATTTAAGCTGATGTAATTATTACATACTGTATGCTTCAGAATATCTCATGTACCCCATAAATATATGCACCTACTATGTACCCATAAAAATTTTTTTAAATTAAAAAAAAAAACAGTTAAATGTATGTATGTCCAGCCTAACTTATAGAAAGTAAACCCAAAAGTTAGGGGATGCTTGCTAAAGCCAATTCTGCTATGGCTAAATTCACCCAAGGAATGCCAATCTCCTGAGATTTCTTCCTGAATGACTCTTGGGAATGCAGTGCAATACATCCTACAATTGGATTGTGAACCCCTCATTAGATGACAAATTACATAAAGTAGATCATGTCTTTGTATCCCTGTGCCTGGTCCATGATAGAAATTCAATAAATATTTTTTGGTGACATTGTATCCATTAAACAGGATATTGAAGGTCTGCAGTTGGAATTTTGAAGAGACTTCTCCCAGAGGTGGGGAGGGTTAAGGGAATTGACAATGCTGATCCACCCAAAGACTAACAGTAGGAAGCTCATTATATTCAACAGTGAAGGGAACTGCATTACCTGAGCCTGGTAAGCAAGGCAGCCAAGGGAGATGAATGGCCAGCACTGCAGCAAGGGTTCTCTCCCATCCTCCTTCTGTTGCTCATACTTTTCATTGGCTGAACCCAACCAGGCTGAACCCAACAATGAATCTAGAGTGATGCAGGTCCAAGAGCATCAGTGAGCTGCAGGACAACCTCAAGAGGCATAATATATGTATAATCGGAGTCTTTGGAGAGGGAGGTATAAAACAAAATTTGAAGTAAAGGTCAAAATTTTTCAAAATTTAATGAACACTATCAACCCAAAGATTTAAGATGGTCAACAAATCTCAAAGAAAAGAAACACACACACACACACACAAACCCTACAGCCAGGACTGCCATAGTCAAACTGCTCAACGATAAAGAGAAAATCTTACAAGAAGCCAGGAAAAAGACGAAGAGAAGAAAGAAGTGAATAAAGCAACATATTTAAAGTCCAAAAAAAACCCTTCACCTTATAATTCTATATTGAATGAAAATATCTTTACTTTTATTTATTCATTTATTTGCTTGCTTGTTTTTGAGACAGAGTCTCCCTCTGTCACCCAGGTTGGAAGGCAGTGGTGCAATCACAGATCACTACAGCCTTGACCTCCCAGGCTCAAGTGATCCTCCCACCTCAGCCTCCCTACTGGGTGGGACTAGAGACACACACCACCATGCCTGGCTAATTTATTATTATTAATTTTTTGTAGACAAAGTCTCAATATGTTGCCCCAGATGGGAAAATATCTTTTAAAAAATAAAATAAAATTTGAAGTTAAAACTGTGTTACAAAGAAGAATCTAGAACCAGATGATTTTGCTGGTGAATGCTACCAAAATTTAAGAAAGAGAAAAACACCAGTTTCACTTAATATCTTTCAAAAATTTGAAAAAAAAATGAAACTTTGAGCACGAGATTAGCATTGTCCTGATACTAAAATCAAAGACATTACACAAAAGGAAACTACAGACCAATATTCTTCATGAACATAGATGCAAAAGTTCTAAACAAAATGTAATGAGAGTGACTCTAATAATATGAAAAAAGGGGGTAATACTTTAATAAAACTGTAACCTTTCTATTAATAAAGTCAAGTTCTAGATATCTAAAATTAAAATTTTGATCAGGACTTATATAATGACTCTGTGAAAATAAATAAAATTTAAAAGCTATTAGAACCCCCAAAACACTTTAAACCTTGAAGAGGTGTAACTATGATCTGAGTCACATAACACATATTTATAACTTCTGCTTCTTAGATTATAGATTAACTCTCTTCCTTATTGTTCTTGTTCTATGAATGACTAGGGGCAATCAGAGACCAGACATCCTCCCCTTCCAATCCCTGATCTTTGTTAGAGATTAATTGCCTCCTTTATCGTCCTGTACCTAACTCAGACCAGATGGTACACAAGGCCCCATGACTGTTACATCTTCAATGTGAAATGTTAAATATACCTTCTCCCTGCCCCCGAAAAAAGACTGCCTCAACTAATCAGATTACTGTAACTACACATTGTACTATATTAAAACATGTTAAAATTATGTTAAGCTTCCCAACCTCATATAAATGACCCCAAACTTCTACACGTCAGAACACAGACTTCCATTCTTTGAAATCTGTGTTTCCTGGGCAGCGGTCCTCAAAGTTTGCTCTTAAATAAACTCTTTAAACTAAATTCTGACTCTTTTAAATTATTTTAGGTTGACAACTCTTGACCCTGTGGACAAGTCACATAAATCTAAAAGTTTATGCTGTCCACAGTCCTTTCCTGTGGTCCTAATATCAGCTCCAACGTGGCTTGGATTCACAGCCAAAAGGAGTTCATGATGTATCTCCCATGGAAAGAGATTACCCCTCCAACCCACAAGGCTCCCCTCTACATTCACCACATGGAGAACAGACCATTCACAACCTCTCAGGAACGAGGAAAGCCGAAGGAGAAACCTCAGGAAGGGCTGGACTGGGCACATTCGGTTTCCCTGAAGTCACTTATTAGATAACTGAGCTAACTCTTCCTCATGACAGAGAAGAGTGGCTTGGGTCTCTCCCCGCAGGAGGACATGGCCAGGGGAAAGAAGCTTCTTCCTTGACATGTGTACTGGAGATAATCTACATCAATGTTTTAGAATTCTGTGTGTAAATAACGCCAGTTGAAAATGATGGGTTTTTGTTGTGTAATCCAAATTAGACATTTATTGAACTCCCACTGTGTGTAAAGGAACATACTTACCTCTGTAGGATAAAGAATTGCTAAGATAAGCACATAATGCTTCACGAAAGTACTAAAAAAAATAAATAAATAAAAAAAACTGTCACCTTAGAATTCTGTATTACATGAAAATATATTTAGTTTTATTCATGTATTTGCTTGTTTTTGAGATAGGGTCTCCCTCTGTCACCCAAGTGGGAGTGCAGTGGAGCAATCACAGATCACTACAGCCTTGACCTCCCAGGCTCAAGTGATCCTCCCACCTCATTACTGTACATTTTTAAATGTACAATAGATTATTGTTGAACTGGAATCTAGCTGCAATCCAATTTTTAGAAACTCACTCTAAGGTAATGGTTAAAATATCAGGTGTTAGTTCTATAAATCTGTCATTCAGTTTAAAAACCAGATGCTTCCATTCCAGGGTGGAGTATTTGCCAGTAACTCTCTGGAGACCTGTCCTACCTGTGACCAAGACCACCAAGCTTAAAAAAGACAACAGTGTTGGAAAAAGACATGAATATGGTCTGCACTAAATTGATTCTACTTTTTATTTAGTCATGACTCTCGTTTAACTTTCAAAAAGTAAAACGTTATGCCAGCATAGCAAATGTTCATATCAAATTCCTCATTGTTTTCTCTACTCTTCTTCGTCCTGCCCTCCACTTTTGTTTGTTTAGTGAGGCTCACCCTAAAACATGTGGAAACAGCAATGATGCTCTATTGGAAGAAACAAAGGAAAGAAATACAAGTTGCATTTAAAGGGTATAGAAAGAAATGATTTTCCTTTTCTGCTTCAAATGGGGGGAAAAAATGTGGTGAGACTTGAAATAGTGTTTCCATTTCAAGCCCTGGTGGCTTATTTAACTTGGATAGATTAATTTACTGTGGGTGGTATCCTGGTTTATCATCCGTGCAGAGGTAATTTTAAAAATCTTTGACCTTGTCAGTTTGGGGGTCACTTCAGGTTGGAAGTGTGTATCTGTGATGTCACCTTCAATTTTCTGGAATCTTTCTTGCCTCAAGATGTTGACCTTGCAGATCCCCAGTATTTATTGCCGGTAGTTTTCTACCTCCTACAACTCCTCTATCCCTTTGAATCTCTCATCCATTTTTCCACTTGTAAAATATATTTTCCAGTAAAGAGACCTTACTTTTTAGATAATAATATAACAAGAAAACAGGGATAAACTAATATTTATTACACTTATTTTGTGCTCAATGATGCCCTAGGCACTTGATATATGATCTCATTTAACACTTACAACAATAAAATGTGTGATAGTGTTCTCTTTTACAAATCTGGGAAAGGCAGCTCTGCTAGCTAGGTGAGACAACATGCCTAAAGATATACAGGAAAGGGATTTAAACCCAAGTCCAATTTCAAAGACTTTTCAATTTACCACATTTGACACATGAATATTTTTGAATTTAAAGCCTCAAACATATACAGCTGTACTGAAAATATTTAACACTCATAACAAGGTATTTTCCCTTTATAGATTATTGTTCTGACAAGCCCCCAGGAATCTGCCTAGAGCAATGAGCACCAAACTGTCCACCTCCTAAGGCATTTAAATCTCAATTTCCTTCTTGTCCCTTCAGACTCCAATCTCCACTTCAGGGTCTGTTATAACTGAATTGTGTCCTCCGACCCCAAATTCATATGTTGAAACCCTAGCTTGCAATGTAATGATATTTGGAAATGAGACCTTGAGAAATCGTTAGGTTCAGATGAGGTCATGGGCAGGGGTTGGAGGGGAAGGAGGAACCTTCATTATGGGATTAGTGCCCTTATAAGAAGAGATCTAGAGAGCTTGCCCTCCCCTCTCTCTGTCTGCCATTGTGAAAACACAGTGAGAAGGTGGCTGTTGGCAAGCAAAGAGGAGAGCCCTCATCAGAACCCAACCATGCTGGCACCCTGATCTCAGGCTTCTAGCCTCCAGAGCTGAGAAATAACTTTTTGCTTAAGTCACCCAGTCTATAGTACTTTGTCATGGCAGCCCAAGCTGATTAATACAGGATCCTTCTGAATTCAATCCAGGGAACTGTGCTCTGTAGACATGATTTGACTTGCTTAAATCTCTCAACCTAGTAATTCTTAAAGGGCAGCCCAGGATCCTCTTGCTGGGCCAAGAACTGAACCAAAAATGCAGACTTTCTTTCTTTCAGATATTTTAAAATATTTGCTAATAGCTACTCACTAGTAAACTGCTAAGTAAAGGGTTACTGAGATTTGGTATTTATAAATTTAAATGATCACTTTAGAATTTACTAGAGTGATGTAGTAATGCAGATAGACTCCAAGCAGCAAAACTTGCAGTGTGCATATGTTTCGGCAGATATTTACAATCAAAGATACTTTCAGAAAAGATGTTTTGCTACAAGTTTTGAATTAGTCTTCATTTTTAATTGTTATTTTTATTTGTTTTTTAATTATTTTGAAATAATTATCAATTCACAAGTGGTTGTAAAGATAGTACAGAGCAGTCCCATGCACCCTTTACCCAGTTTCCTCACTGGTTACATGTTATGTAACTATAGTACAGTATCGACACCAGGAAATTGACATTGGCACAATGTGCCTGTACAGTTCTATGTCATTTTATCATGTGGAAGTTCTTGTAACTGCTACCATGATCAAGACATAGAGCTATCCCATCACTACAAACATCTCCCTCATGATATCCCTTTATAGTCACACTATTACCCTCCCCCCACCCATTCCTGACCTCTGGCAACCTCTAATTTCTTCCCAGTCTCTATAATTTTGCCATTTCAAAAATGTTATGGCCCAACAATGACTCAAGCCAGTAATCCCAGCACTTTGGGAGGCTGAGGTGAGAGAATCACTTGAAGCCAGGAGTTCAAGACTAGTCTGGGCAACACAGTGAGATCCATCTCTACAAAAAATAAAAATAGTTTGCCAGGCATCGTAATTCACACCTGTAGTCCCAGCTACTTGGGAGGCTGAGCTGGGAAAATCCTTTGAGCCCGGGAGTTCCAGGTTGCAATGAGTTGTGATTGCAACACTGCACTCCAGCCTGGGTGACAGAGTGGGACCCTTTTTCAAAAAAAGAAGATTGTTTGTTATGTAAATGCAATCATGCAGTATATGACCTTTTGAGACTGACTTTTTTCACTCAGCATAATTCCCTTGAGGTTCATTAAATATGTTGAGCGTTAGTTTCCTATTGTACTGTAATAAACTACTTACTTAGTGACTTAAAACAACATAAATGTATTATCTAACAGTTTAGGAGGTCAGAAATCAAAACTGGGCTAAAATCAAGGTGTTGGTGGGGCTGCATGCCTTCTGGAGGCTCTGGAGGAGAATCTGCTCTCTTGCCTTTTTCCAGCTGATAGAGACTGCCTGTATTCCTTGGCTCAAGGCCCCACATCACTCAAGCCTCTGCTTGCATCTCGGACTGATCACTCAGAGGTTTCTGACTCTGACTCTCCTGCCTCCCTCTTTTGAGGACCATTGTGATGACAGTGAGCCCACCAGGGTAATCCAGGCCCCACCCTAAGATCTGTAACTCAATCACATCTGCAAAGTCCCTTTTGCCACGTCAGGCAGCATACTCAAAGGTTTCGGGAATTAAGATGTGGATATCTTGGGGAAGGGCATAATTCTGTCTATCACACGGAGTCTTTCAATAGTCTATTGCTTTTTATTTCTGAATAGGAATATATAGTGCATTAGTCCATTCTTAAATTCCTATAAAGCATTACCTGAGACTGGGCAGTTTATGAAGAAAAGAGGTTTAGTTGGATCACAGTTCTGCAAGTTATACAGGAAGCATGGCTGGGGAGGCCTCAGGAAACTTAACAATCATGACGGAAAGCAAAGGGGAAGCAGGCATCTTCTTCACAATGGTGAATCAGGAGAGGGAAGGAGGGAGAGAGAGGGAGGGGGACAGAGAGAGAGAGAGAGAAAGAGAAGAAAGAAAGTGCCACACACTTTTACACAATCAGATCTCGTGAGAACTCACTCTCATGAGAACGGCAAAGGGGAAATCTGCCCCCATGATCCAGTCACCTCCCACTAGGCCTCTCCTCCAGCACTGAAGATCACAATTCAACATGAGATTTGAGTGGGGACACAGAGCCTAATCGTATCACATAGTATAGATATATTTATAAAACCACTCACCAGCTGAAATCGTTCCAGTTTGGAATTATTCCAAATAATGCTGCTATGAACAATTTTGTATAGGTTTTTGTGTGGACATAAACTTTTATTTCTCTGGGATAAATGAGAGCATAATAGGTATAAGTTAAGATTGTTTTGAAACTACCAAACTATTTTCTAGAGTGGCTGTGCTGTTTTATAGTCCTACCAACAATGTATGAGAAATTCCATTTATCCACATTATTGGCAGCATTTGGTATTGTCAGTATTTTTTATTTTACTCTTTGAACAGGTAGGCAGTGATACCTCATCATTTCCTTAATTTACATTTCCCTAATGGCTAGTGATATCGAACATCTTTTCATGACTTATTTGCCATCCATTTATCCTCTTTGGTGACCTTATCTTCATGTCTTTTGCCTATTTTCTGGTTGGATTATTTCATATTGAGTTTTTGAGAATTCTGCATGTATTCTAGACATGAGGTCTTTATCAGATATGTGGTTTTCAAGTATTTTCTCCCAGTTTGTAGCTTGTATTTTTCTCTTAACACAGTCTCTCTCAGAGTAAAAGTTTTTAATTTAGATGAAGCATAATTTACCAGTTTTTTTCTTTTATGATCATGCTTTTGGTATTATGTCTGCGAGCTTTCATACAGCTCTATGTACTGAAGATTTTCTCCTTCATTTTGTTCTAAAAGTTTTAAATTTGTTACGCTTTACATTTAAGTCTATAATCTATTTTGAGTTAATTTTTGTATAAGGTGTGAGGTTTTGTTTTTGTTTGTTTGTCTGGTCCATGGATATCCAATTGCTCCAGACTATTTGTTGGAAAAGCTATTCTTCCCCCCATTGACTGGCTTTTGCACTTTTGTCGAAAATAAGTTGGTCGTATATTTGTATGTGTCTATTTCTGGGTTATCTATTCTGTTCCATGGTCCATTGATATATGTGTTTATCCCTTCACCAATACTGCATAATCTAGAGTACTATATAATAAGTTTTAAAATAGAGTAAAGTGATTTCTTCTTTATTCTCCTTTTTCAAAATTATTTCAGATAGTCTAGTTACTTTGCCTGTTCATATAAATTTTAGAATAATGTTGTCTAAGGTAATTCTTCCAAACCTGCCAAACATTAGATATTACAAATCCCCAATATTCATCTGGGAAAACACATGGAAAATACATCTTCACAATCCAAATCCCAAATATCTAACCCCAATTCTTCTGTTATACATATCTTACATCTCATATCCTCCAAACATAAACTGTCACTCCTACATACTTTCACAGAAACAGTTAAAAAAAAAAAAAAAAAAAAAAAGAACAATCTTGTCTAGGGCTGGGCGCAGTGTCTCATACCTATAATCCCAGCACTTTGGGATGAAGTGGGAGGATTCTCGAAGCCAGGAATTCAAGACCAATCTGGACAATGTAGTTGAGACCCTGTCTCTACAGAAAATTTTAAAATTAGCCAGACGTCGTGGTGCACGCCTGTAGTCCCAGCTACTTGGGAGGCTGCAGCGGGAGGGTCACTTGAACCCAAGAATTCGAGGTTACATCGAGCTATGATTGTGCCAGTCTGGGTGGCAAGGTGAGATCTGGTCTCAAAAAGTAAAAATAAAAAAAGAAGGAGAAGAATCTTGTCTCTACATCTATAAAAAAATCTTGCTGGAATTTTGATAAGAATTGCATCAAAACCGTACCTCAATTTAGGGTGCATTGACATCTTTATTACATTAAGTTTTCCAATTCATGAACACGATAGGCTTCTTATATTAGTATTTTGTAGTTTGCAGCATACAAGCCCTCTTTTGTTAGATTTTCACCTAAATATTTCATATATTTTCTTGCTTTTTAACAATAAATTTTTGTTCGTATAACTTTATCATTACTACTTGAGTTGTGGTTTTGTTAGTTAACTCAAGCAAAAATCATAAACTGAACTCCCTCAGGGCAAATTCAGCCTGTAGAGAATTTTAATGGGAAGAGATTTCCCAATACAAACTCCATACTTCTACCTCCCTGTGAAAAATTGGGAAATCTGGTAACTTGTCCACCACTTAGAGGAGGCATGCTCTCTAGTTAACCATAGCCCTCACTGTACATAATGCACATGCAGCTATGCCTGGCCTAATTCCTCATTTGCTACTGTCTTGACCGTGGTAGGAAACTGAGATTCCACTCCTGCCTTTAATTGTGTGGTGATACATATTGGCCTAAACAATATGTTTGGCTTATTAACTAGGCTTTCATATATCAGCTATGGGGTGTATAATACATGTAAATCATCCATGTATAACACATATAAATCATCCACACTCTTAGGTAATCATTAGCTGCTGTGTGTGTGTGTGTGTGTATGTATGTGCGTGTGTGTATATACACATATATATATGTATATACACATTCTTTTTCCTCCCAACTCCAAAATGTTCTTGTGGCACTTCATTACAATCAACTGTTTCTCCCTGAACAACAGGAGAAAGCAGAGTAAGTGGTGTTAGGAAATGTTTTACATAATCTAGATAATCATGTTTAGGTTTATTACATAGGTTAACTTGTGTCACGGGAGTTTGTTGTGCAGGTTATTTCATGACTCAGGTGTTAAGCCTAGTACCCACTAGTCATTTTTCGCGATTCTCTCCTTCCTCCCATCCTCCATCGTCTGGTAGGCCCCAGCGTGTGTTGGCCCCCTCTATGTGCTCCCACCATTCAGCTCCCACTTATAAGTGAGAACATGTGGTATTTGGTTTTCTGTTCCTGCACTAGTTTACTAAGGATAATGACTTCCAGCTCCATCCATGTTCCTGCAAAGGACATGACCTTGTTCTTTTTCAATAAGCCATTGTTTTTAAAAGGTATAAGATACAGTATTTAACATGTCCTCTCTGGTATCCCAAAGCACCTAGTAAAAATTATTTCCTTGTGTTTCTTTAACATGATAGTGTTAAAAACATTTTAGTTGATGGAATCTCGTTTTTGTTTTTATTCTTCTAACAACGCTGAAAAGTCGGCAGAATCAGATATTGCAGATTAAATGTCTATGGTTCTGAGAGGTTAAGTGATGTTCTCAATGTCACACAGCTACAGTGGGCCAGGTGTCCCAACATTAAGCCTAGTGAAGAGCAATTGCTTGAGTGAAATAAAAATAGAATGTGGTATCAAAGTTACAAATTACATTCAGAAATCTTAATAATAAATTTGGTGTCAATAAATGTACACTAACTCAAAATTACTGCTTCAGTTATGGTTATCTATAAAGGTCAGGCAAATGAAATTCCTGATACATTCTCTTTTAAGAGCTAGAATGAAGGAGAGAGTATACGTTTGTTTCCTTTTGTTAAGAAAAGTCACTTTTGATAGGAGACCAACTGAAAATATTATTTTTTGCATCATGACAAGTCATATGCTATACCATGAAACACCTTCCTCTCCCACTATTTTTCTCACCTCACAGCTGTAGCTCAGGAACATGGGCCCTTTCTCACCCTCTATTTATGACCTGTAATTCATGAAAATATAAAAAACAGAGTGGAAATAGAGAAACCAGCTGAGGGAGGCTTCTGTGCGGGAGCTCTTCTCTATGGGTTGGTATTTTGTCATAGAGACTCATTGGGCAGAGGTGAACATCTGGTAAACATACAAAGGTCATGTCATTTTGCTGAGTGCTTTTTCAGTTCTGAACTTGTACTTGCCAAAGTATTTTCCCAAGAATTTATCCTCTTGAGATAATGGAAGTTACATTTCAAAGCTGTACCTACAACATTCAATTTTCCTCCCAGGAATAAGAAAAATGGGTTCCCTCAGCTTAACTAACTTCACTCTGCTTATCTCTACTAGTCATTCAAATACATGACAGAGTTAACCTAGTCCTCATGTAACCACTTAGCACCATCTATATGTGGCCAGGAAGGAGAGTTTGTTTTTTAATATCTCACTTCTCCTAATCCATTATCCATGATAATCCATGTGTCCCCTGGGTACTTAATCATCAAAGCAACCATAAACCTCTTTTTGAAGATCAAATAGTTCTTTAATCCATTTACATACAGGATCCTGAGCTATAGAAAATTAATCATAAGTGTAAGTCGGCCACTATTCTAAGTTTCTCTCGGAGCCTCTTAACGTCACAAATCAGTAATGGCTTACAGGCGAGGTGGGTCAAAATGTGGAACAAATCACCTTGGTGGGTTGCTTTTCCCTGCAGTCTCCATTTGAACTTAGCTCTCACCGCCAGCCTGGCCTGCCTGCCCTCCCAGAATCCATCTATGAATTAACAAAACTCAGACAGCCCAAAAGCTAATTAGACTTTCAACTTTCCAGTGAGGGCGCCGTTAATTCTCATCTTCCTTTCTGCACCCAGTTAGCTAAAGCCATTTAGGGAAATCGCCCTAGGTCTTTGAACTCTCAAAGAGGTAAGAAAGCAGTAATTTTCATTAAGCAAAAGCGTCGTGTTCCAGGCTAAGTTTCCCTCTATCCTTATTCATGGCCTCTTCCCTCATTACTGAGGGACTGTATCAAATTACCCCAAAATGACCAAGGACACGGGTGGCCACTGCAAAGCCTCTTAGCCTCAAGAAAACCCCAGGGTCATTATTACATCTCCCTCTACATGTTTCATTTACCCAGTTAAGAGAAACGATAATTATTTCTCAACCACGCAATAAAAGAAATTCAGATTCCATAATAACTAGAAATGTTATATTGGTATTATCCTTTATAAAGATTTCCTTCACCAGAGGAGCTGGATTAACTTGAACATAGAAAAACTCCTGACTCTGATCACGAGAAGAGGCTTTTTAATTATTTATTATGCAGTAACTAAGTGTTCTATGGTTAAGGGGAAAAAAAGCTTTCTTCTAAATAAAAACCCATTCATGAGACAGATGAAAAGCCTTGCATTTTCTATGTCCTTCCCAAGTGTCTACTCAACACAGAGTCTCTTCATGTTTAATATATATTAGATATAATATATAATATGTTATATGTTATACATAATATATGTTATATATTACGTATATATTATGTTAATATATAATATGTTATGTTATATATTATATAATATGTTATTTAATATGTTATATATTATGTTATATGTGACATAATATATAACATATAATATGTTGTATATTTTATTATATTACATATAATATGTTATATATTATAATATATTATATATTACAATATATTATAACATATATTACATAATATAGTATATGTTATAATATATAACATATATTATATATAACATTATATTATATATTTAACATATTATATAGATGTTTAATATATTATATCTATTATATATTTATATAAAACATATTATATATTACATATTATATCTATTATATATTTATATATGTTAACATACATATCTTTATATATATAACATATTATATCTATTTTTTATATATATATATATATGTAATGATTGAAACATCTGTCAGAAGCATGGGAGAAAGACAAAAAATAATAAAATGAACCCAGGAACCCAAGGAGAAGGAGTAGCAGCCCAAAGAGGAGGGTGCTGCAGATTGAATGATGGTAGGGGTTCCCCCAAATGAACTGGTCTCTGCAGATTGGACTGAGATGCCCATCGTTCAGCACTTCTGCTGACCACCAGTGATGAGCTCAGCCTGACTTAAGATATAAGCAGGGGATGGAGAAAGAATCAATGTTTCTTCCTCTGCAAGAAAGACTGTTAGCCAAGCGCAGTGACTCATGCCTGTAATCCCAACACTTTGGGAGGCCAAGGTGGGAGGATCATTTGAGCCCAGAAGTTCAAGACCAGCTTAGGCAACAAAGTGAGATCCCATTTCTACAAAAAAAAGTAATAAAAAAAAATAAAATGAAACAAAGAAAAACTGTTCTGCGACCCTCCTGGGACCTTAATGAAGAACCAGGGGGAAATCAACGCCCAGAGAAGGACCCAAGATAGGAAGGGACTGAGCTGAGGATCTGGATGAATTGTTTGGCCCTTGAGAATGTCTACATCACCCTCCTTCTCCCCAAAGCTGAACGCTGCACCTGTCTTGAAGACCTCCTGAGCACAGTCATAATGTGCTTGCTGGGAGTCCTTATGATGGACAAGTGACATCCTTACACTGGATAAGTGATTTTGTTGTTCCCTAAGCACGTGGCCTGGAAAAGATATTGTTGATGGCTGTTATGAACTGAATGTTTGTGTTACCCAAAATTCATACATTGAACCCCTAATGTGATGGTATTTGGAGATGGACATTTAGGAGATAATCAGAATTAGACCACGTTATAAGGGTGTGGCCCTCATGATGAAATTAGTGCTCTCGTAAGAAGAGACACTAGAAAACTTGTTATTTCTCTTTCTCTGCCATGTGAAGACACAGAGAGAAGGGAGATCTACAGTACAAGCCAGGAAGAGAGCCCCCACCAGGAACAATCAGCTAGCACCTTTATTTTGGATTTCCCAACCACCAGAATGTAAAAAATACATTGTCATTTAAAGTATTCAGTCTATTGGATTTTATTATGGAAATAGGAGCCAACTAACACAATGACGCATTGCTGAGAAGGGGTCAGGATATAGGGGCCACTTGTGGATGTAGCCAAGGTCGTAATCTGAAAAAGCTGAAAGGATGAATCTGTATTTTCCCTTATACACACATTCTGGCTAAAGACAGAAAACTTTCGTATAGGTTGACTCTTCACTTGTGTAAATTTCACTCTCTCTCTATCACTCTGTGACTTACCAGGATCTGATTTCTAACCCTAGTTTCTATCATTTATTGACAATATAACCTTGGGTAAGATGCTTAATGACAATGACTTAGAAGATGGGTTGTAATACCTTCCTCTTAGGCTTGTGGTGAGAATTTAATGAACTAATATGCAGAAGGCATCTGGCACAATGCTTGGCAAAATGCCATCCCAACAAGGAAGAGGAGGGGTATGCTAGTGGGAGCTGGATCTTCCTTGCAGTGGAACAGAAGCTCTAGAAGACAGCATTGAAGAGTAGCATGCCATCTCCTTCCTTCATGAGTGAGCTTTTGGCCTTGTCATCATGGCCATTCCTTTTGAGCCACTGCAGCCTCTCCAGCTGCCTGTAGCATGTCTGCTTCCCCTCTTGATTAAACAACCAAGACAGGACATTCATGACAAAGCAAGTATTTTCTAGTTGTTGCCTAAAAGCAACAATTTTTTGTTATTGCTACTTGCCTTTCAATGAATAGTGCTTTCAATGGAATTGCAGTAGTAATACTGTCCCAAGGTGATGGGCTACTATGACTGAATAATATCCCCAGATTTTATTTCTTTTATTAAACAACAGTGGGACACAGGCTCACCTCATGAATGTTAATGTGATCAAGATAGTTGCCCACTGGAAAAATGCGTTCTAATTGAGTCGTGAGAAAGTGTGCCTTGCCATATCAAACAAAAGGAAATCAATAGCTTTCAAAGGATTAGAGTTCCCAGAGGCTCCGTGGGACCAGGCAAGTAACACTATTTTGTCAAAATCACGTTTTTGGAAAAGAATTCCAAAAATCTCTCCTTCCATCTATGGGATGGATTCACGTAAGCATTTTATTTTTCTTGTCAATAAAGCATCAAAGCAATTTGACTAAATGTTGAGGTGAACACGTGATTTCAGTCTCATTACACATACTCTACCAGCTTATTTAATGATCAGCTAGGTTATTTTCCTCAAAGACTTGGTGTCTTTGTAAATGGGAATCAGGCCAGGGCATTTATTTAAGCTTTACAGAATTAGTTCTCTCATATCCAACCCCTCTTCCCCCTCACCATGACCAGCTGACTATGACATGCTTGTGTGCCCCATGGCCTTTCTCACATGCCCCTCCATAAGGAAATTCAGATTTTGGCCTTTTTTTTCTGTCCTCCTACCTTTGCATCAAGGAGAGATCCCTGCAATTTACCTTGATTATTTGTGTGAAATGAGAATAGCCATGGTCAAAATGAGTTAATAAATGCTCCCCATACAAGGCAAATGATATGGTGATACAGAAAAGTGAGGGGCACTTTGCCAAGATATGAAGCAAGCTATTTACATTGGGTATACTGATGAGCACATCTCACAATCCAATGGAAACCAAGCAGTAGCATTGCAGCTAACAGAATCTTCATGTTATATGCTAGAGGGCTAATGTTGCATGCAAGTGAGTTGCTCTGTTAGCCTTGGCCTTGTGACCATGGGAGACAGTCAGAGAGGAAAGGACTGTGTACTTGCTGAATGAGGTATTGATCGAGAACTGCCATGCCGTAGCTGGCAGCTGCTGGGTTTTCTAAAAGAATAAAAACAGCCGGGCATGGTAGTTCACACCTGTAATCCCAGCACTTTGGGAGGCCGAGGCAGGTGGATCACCTGAGGTCAGGAGTTCAAGACCAGCCTGACCAACATGGAGAAACCCAGTCTCTACTAAAACACACACACACATACACACACACACACACACACACACACAAATTAGCCAGGTGTGGTGGTGGTATGTGCCTGTAATCCCAGCTACTCAGGAGACTGAGGCAGTAGAATCGCTTGAACCCAAGAGGCGGAGGTTGTAGTTAGCCGAGATTGTGCCATTGCACTGCAGCCTGGGAAACAAGAGCAAAACTCTGTCTCAAAAAAAAAAAAAAAAAAAAAAAGAATAAAAACAAGTCATGGTCAGCCTTCACTCTAAAAGGACAGGCTTTTGTGGACAAGACTATTTATTCTCATTCCTCTTGACCACTAGACACTAAAACACAATTTACTAAAAGTTGTATTGTCCAAATGACTGTACCCAGGATTAGAGGTAGGAATACTTCTGTGGCCACTGATATGGGTGTAACCACATATGAGGTCTTTCTTTACACACATGGTTCAGCCAATTATTGATATCAAATTACCTAATTCTCTAATGCCGCCATAAGGCATCTCTGACTGTCTCTCTGCTCACAGACAAAAGAAATAATTTGAAAACCCAGCTTGAGATAAATAAACAAGAGTGACAAGGTGTATGTGGAGCTCTAGAAATTACTGTGGTAGCCTCTGTGAGTCAGAAACTCAAAAACCATTCACAACCTTTTCCCCCTTGCCTTCTTCTACTTCTTCCTATGGAGGCCAGAAAAATAAAATATGTTCTTTCCTAGGCAACCTGCTGGCTAAAAGTAGCTATGTTACACAGCTCTGGCCAATGTAATTGTCAATGAAAAGAGTCAAACTCCATACAATACTTTAAGAGATTTATCCTAAGCCAAATATGAGTGACCACAGCCCGTGACACAGCCCTCAAGAGGTCCTGAGAACATCTGCCCAAGGTGTTCAGGGTGTAGCTTGGTTTTATACATTTTAGGGAGGCATGAGACATCAATTGAATACATTTAAGGAATACATTGGTTTGGTTCAGAAAGGTGGGACAATTTAAGCAGCAGATGGGGTGGGGAGTGGGGGAGGAGGGTGGGGGATGGGGAGCAGGGTGGGCTTCCAGGCTATAGGTGAATTTAAACATTTTCTGATTGACAATTGGTTGAGTTTTTGTCTAAAGACCTGAGATTAATAGAAAGGAATGTTTGAGTTAAGACAAAAGATTGTGGAGACCAAGGTTCTTTCAGAAGTCTCATAGTGGCTGCCCTTAGAAACAATAGATGACAAATGTTTCCTATTCAGACCCTTTAAAAGGTGTTAGACTCTCAGTTAATCTATTCAGAATTGGATGGGCCGGGAAGGAAAAGGTCTAGCTATGTTAACAGGGATTCCTTACAGATGTGAATATTCCCCCACAAGGGATGCCTTGCAGGGCCATTTCAAAACGTGGCAAAAAAACATGTTTTGGTGGTAGAATATTTTGATTTTCTTCGTTGTCTCATAATGTTATGCCAGAGTCAGGTTGGAAAATAAATCACGATCAATAAATAAATAAATAAAGTCCGGCTAATGAGAATATATGGTTTGTAGGACATGACTCCCCAGACCGTTAGATAGGAATTTGGGCAAGATAAAAATCAGAGCTGTTGCTGGCTGCAGTGGCTCACGCCTGTAATCCCAGCACTTTGGGCGGCCAAGGCAGGTGGATCAAGAGGTCAGGAGTTCGAGATCAGCCTGGCCAACCTGGTGAAACCCCTTCTTTACTAAAAATACAAAAATTTTAGCCATGTATGGTGGCACGCACAGGTAGTCAGGAAGCTGAGGCAGGAGAATTGCTTGAACCAGGGAGGTGGAGATAGCAGTGAGCCAAGATAGTGCCACTGCACTCCAGCCTGGGTGACAGTCTCAAAAAAAAAAAAAAAAAACGAAATCAGAGCTTAGTCCTCATAATAAAAGAAAAAGTCACTGGATAGAGCTCTCAGGAAAGTTCTTTAAAGGGATGGGCTTGGCTAGCACAGCTCCTTACCTCTGCCTTTCAGCCTCACTCCCTCCCCCATGACACCTGAGGATGCAGCAGCCATCTGGAGACCATGAAAATGAAAGCCACTTGCTATGAGAGAAGAGAAAGATAAACAGGACTTGTACTTGATGATATTTGGAACTGGCGTACTTGCCCAGAATCATCTATCCCCAGACTTTACGTTGCCTGTAACAAATAAACCCCTTCCTTGTTTAGGCCTTGTCAGTTGGGAGCTCTGTTACTTGCAGCTAAATGTAATCCTAATGGATGCACTCACTCTGAGCATCCAACATCTGCTAGCTCAGCTCTGTCATTCTGCCACGTATGCTAGTGACATGCATTTGCATTTGTCTTGACTGACAACACCCTGAGCCTGCACTACTGCTATGGTACTAGACAAAATCTGTCCTTTGCCAAACTTTCTAAAAATAGTGAATCATGGTGATTATTCCAACTTTGTTGGCTATTTAAATTCTGGAATCTTTATTACTATTGCATGTTTTATTAATTTGGTGAAATATAGTTATTAGGTATGGGAGAAAAACAGTGTTGGTGTTGGTGTTGGTGTTTTCCTCACCCAGAACTTCTGACACCAGATGTGTGGGAGTTTTCCCCACACACCAAGTAAGCAATTCTCCAGAAGACACCAACTAGGTGTCCTATAATTCAACCCAATTCTGACACTCCAACAGGTTAAGGGTTCAGTTCCATACACTGCCTCCCACTTCAGATGCCTATCACAAGCCCCAGGTTGTGTCCTGTATTTCCAGTCAACTGGCTACAAATTGGGATTCCCATGACCCCCTCCTCAAGTTTGATCAATTTGCTAGGAGAGCTCACAGAACTCAGGGAAACACTTACTTAGGTTTACCAGCTTATTATGAAGGACATTACAGAGGATACAGGTGAAGATGTGTATAGGGAAGGGTATGTGGGGAGGGTTGTGGAGCTTCTATGTCCTCTCTGGGCACACCACCCTCCAGAAACCTCCATGTGTTTAGCTATCCAGAAGCTCTCCAAACCCAGTCTTTTTGGGTTTTTATTAAAGCTTCATTACCAAGGCATGATTGATTAAATCATTGTCCACTGGTGATCAACTTAGCCTTCAGTCCCTCTTCCCTACCCTGAGGTTAGAGGCTGGGGGTAAAAGGTCCAATCTTCTAATGCCTTGGTCTTTCCATTGACCAGCCCCCATCCTGAAGCTATTTAGGGGCCCCCAGCCACCTACATTATTGAATCAGCTCAATAACATACAAAAGACACTCTTATCACTCAGGTTTTAGGAGTATGTGTCAGGAAACCAGGACAAAGGGTTTTAGGAGCCTTATACCAGGAAACTGAGACAAAGACAAAACATGTATTTCATAATATCACAATAGTGTGTGATTTTTTCTGGGTTTATTTAAACCTCCTCTTCTTCCTAATACTTCATATCACGTTTTTAAGCAAAGTTGTTACACTTTCTACCTGGAGGCTGCCACAGGGGCCAATTTCATCTACTCCTTCAATTACAAAGCTAAAGTCTCTGTAAAGATCATTTTCTACACAGAACCCTTCCCAAAGGCCCACCGTAGGCACTAGTTTTCAGTCAGAACTCATGTAACAGACTCCACAAGCTAGCTGAACGACAACAGCTTTTGCTAAAGCCCATAAATATTTGATGGTCCAACCTTAACAGTTCCTAAAGATGAAAGCACTTTGTACAGTATCAAATTGCGCCCAAAGACTCTTCTATCTGAATAGTTGGCTCTAGTCACTTTACTTACCATTCATGGGCTCTCACTCTCCCCTTGAAAAACTGGACATAAATCAATAAGAAGCAATTTGTTAAATGCATAACATGGGGCTTGTTAGTAATTATCTTCAAACCACTGTGTGTATTTGATACATATGTGGAAACGACAGAAAAGGCACCACTGCCTAAGAGTGTAACATCTTCTCAGAGAGAAGGCAAACATTGCCCAGCTGCCATGCCCACCTCTCTAGAAATAGCAACAAAGAGAAAATGCAAAAATTAACAGTAACATGGCACTTACTATATGCTGGCTGTGCTAAGAACTTTAAATATAATAACTCATTTAATCCTCACAACAACCCTATAAGGTAGCTAGTATTATTATCATCCCTGTTACACAAATGAAGAAACTGAGACACAGATACTAAATGGTGGGGCTGAAATTTGAAAGCAGACAAATAACTCCAGAGTCCATGTCTTCACCAATATATTTTACTGCCTCAGGATCCCTACTGCTTGGTGTTCATACATGTGATCTTCTCCTCTTGAGTATGGATAGGACCCATGACTTCCTTTTCACCAATAGAATATGACAAAGGTGATGGGATTTCGTTTCCATTATTACATTGCATACAGAACTGAGGGTGGCCTCTGGCCAACAATTAGCAAGGAACAGAGGCCCTCAGTCCAACAACCCTTCAGGAACTGAATTCTGCCGACAACCACGTGATCTTGGATGTAGATCCTTCCCCAGCTGAGTTTTCAGATGAGACTGCAGCTCCCGCCCACACATTAATTACACCCTTGCGAGAGTCCCTGAAACAGAGGACCCAGCTAATCCAAGCCTAGAATCCTGACCCACGGAAACTGTGAGACAATGAATGTGTACCCTTGTAGGTTGCTAAGTGTGTGGTAATTTGCTACACAGCAATAGATAATTTATAAGTATATGCTGCATCTTACTGCAGCTCTTACTTTGGAATATAAATCTGGCCCATCAAAAGTTGCCACCAAATAAGAAAACAAGATTGCCATTGTTTCTGATAATAAAAAAAAAAAAAAAAAAAAAAAAAAGCCTAAGAATATGCACCCAAAGGAGTCTAGGCAGCAGTGTAGAAGCAAATCAGTGTTTTCAAGGAGAAGAAAGATGACTGTTCTCCCATACAACACACCCCCTCCTCTGACCCTTATTAATACCTGACCTCAAGGCGATAAAGAAAGGTAGTGGGAGAGAGCAGGCCAGTAAAGAGACGTACCTTACATCCTTTGAAGCAATTTTCAACATCCCCTGTAGTTTCTGAAGTGTTTGCTTTTAAGAATTCTATGTTTTTGCTGTCGTGTAATATTATATACAACGAGTGAGCACCTGGGATCTGAAGACCTAAGAAAAGACTGACAACCCAGGATAAGGGAAAAAGCACACAAATAACCCAGACCTAGGTAGATGTCAGCTAGAGCAGAAGCTAGCACCTAAGTAGGACATCAGTGCCAATGTGGGGGATCTGGATGAGGCTTAAGGGATCAGGCAGGTGTCAAAGGGTAGATTAAGTCACTGGTTCAGCATCTAGGGAGGAAGTGTGTGCGAGGCAGGAAGCTAAAAAGAATATGCAACAGACGCTGGGCGTGGTGGCTCACGTCTGTAATCCTAGTACTTTGGGAGGCCATGGCAGGAGGATTGCTTGAGCTCAGGAGTTCAAGACCAGGCTAAGCAGAATAGCAGAACCTCATCTCTACAAATATTAATTAAAAAAAAAAATCAGCTGGGTATGGTTACACATGCCTGTGGTCCCAGCTACTCATGAGGTTGAGGTGGGAGGATCACTGGAGCCCAGGAGGTCAAGGCTGCAATGAGCATGATCATGCCACTGCACTTCTGTCTTTTAGACAGAGTCTCACTCTTAGGCAGGTCATCATCTGATGATCTTTCTGGACAGTTCCTCCCCAGGACATGCAGGAAAGGAGTGGAAGAACCAAGCATAGATTCTTTGTGCTAGAAGGGATCTTAGCAGCCATCTCACCATATTATTTCATTTTCCAGACTAAAAAACCGCTGAAACCCAGAGTGGTTGGTAACATGTCCAAGTTCACAAAGCTAGGTAATGGTGTGACAGAAGCAGGCGTTAGCCAGATGCTCTTCTCAATGCCACTGCAGCCAGTTAACCAATGGGGACTGAAGACCTGAGCGTTTAGCCTTATGTAGACAAGTGATACTGTGTAGCTAAGTGCTAAATTGTATGGACGGGCTATAAATGATAGAGGAGTTCTGGAGATAAATGAAAGAGGACTGGGTAATTAGAAACAACTCATGAAGAAGGCTCAATCCAACCCAATCTAGACTGTGCAGAACGAGGAGACGGTATGTATTGTTGTAAATGCACTCAGAATCTCTAAATAGTCTCAGAATCTCTAACCTTCTCATCAAGACAAAGACCTTAAACACTTTAACATCTTTCCATATTTCCCCTATTTCCCGTCTTCCAGATGTTTATCTAGTATATTATGCACAAAGGTTTTAAAATATAGGGAAAATATAGCTTATGATTTTGGACACGTTTTAATGATTTCTTTGTTCACCATTGTTTTTCTGTTCCACACCTTTTGGATTGGTTTTCTCCTGCAGGAAATATGTAAAGTTTAGTAGTTCTTTCAGGAAGGCACTCTGATAGCAAACCCTCCTAGCCCTGGTGTCCGACTATGTCTGTTTCACTCTCACTCCTGAACAATACTTGGGGAAGGAATTATTCTAGAATTTACCCTCAGGGCTGAAGAGGCAGCTGCCAATCTGCTGGCCATTCTTTTGTGAGGGACAAGTCTTTTCTTACTGCTTGCTTATTAAGACTTCCCCCTTTGTTCTCCATGTTTAGCCATTTCACTTGACTTGTTCCCCACTTCATTCAGTCTTGGCTTAAATGCCACCTCTTCAGAAAGACTTTCCTTGACTATTTTATCTACAATACCTCCTTTTACTCTAGTTTATTTTTCTTTCATAGTACTTATCTACACATGAATTTAAAGTTTATGTATATAACATATATGTGTGTATATATATAACATATATATTATATTCTACATGCATATTATATATGTGTGTGTATTCCCCCACTGAATACACAGTACCTACAACAGGGCCTGGCAATAAATCACTAAATCAATAGCTCCTGATAAATGAACAATTATACATAGATGTGAGGTTTCATGGTGGTTGTTGAGTTCATCCTGCTCAGCATTTGGTGCTGAACCCTTTCCATCTTAACATCCGTGGTCTGGAAACGTTAGCTGTTTCTTACATTAAGTGGTTTAGGACTCTGTAATAGTCATGGTTCTCCAGAGAACAGAACCAACAGGAGATATATAGAGACAGAAAGAGAGATTTTAAGGAACATGTGATTGTGGAGGGTTGGTAAATCCAAAATCTGTGGGGTCAGCCAGCAGGCTGGAGACCTAGGGATGAATTGTAGTTCGAGTCCAAAGACCATCTATAGGCAGAACTTACATAATAGAGGCGTAATCTGCTATACTCAAAGTCTACTGATTTATTTATTTATTTATTTATTTGCTTTTTAGAGGTAGAGTTTCACTCTGTTGCCCAGGCTGAAGTGCAGTGGCACAATCATACCTCACTGTAACCTTGAATTCCTGGACTCTAGTGATCCTCCCACCACAGCCTCCAAGCTAGCTGGGACTACAGGCATATGTCACCATGTCCAGGCAACTTTTTAAATTTTTTTGTGGAGATGCGCTCTTGCTATGTTGCCCAAGATGGTCTTGAACTCCTGGGCTCAAGTAGTTCTCCCACTTCAGCCTCCTGAGTAGCTAGGAGTAGTGAGGATTACAAGTGCATCCCATAATACCTGATTAATTATTTTATTTTTTATAGAAACAAGGTCTTGTTGTATTGCATAGGCTGGTCTCCAACTCCTGGCCTCAAGTTATCCTCCTGGCTTGGCCAGGATTATAGGCATTAGCCACCACACCTGGCCTACTACTGATTTAAATGTTAATCTCATCTAAAAAATGCCTTCACAGAAATATCTAAAATAACATTTGAACAATATGTGGATATCACGACCTAGCCACATTGACACATAAAATTAACCTTCACAGACTCTCACCCTAGATGGGAAGTGCTCCATTTGTGCCACCGAGCCTCACTCCTATTTTGCTTGGTGGCCTGTGTTTCCTCCCAGAGCTGCTCACTCCCAGTTGCCACCTACCTCTGGGCTCTCCAGTGGAGTTATTTCACTCTGCAGGCTCTGGCTGCACAGAGATTTCAGTGTCCCACCATGGGCCCTGCAGACCTTCCCAGGCAGTGTTGAATCCCAGGGCCCACCACCCCTTGTCTGGTCATGAGTCCCTTGGGTCATGTGACTTCAACCCCCTCCCTCATTAATGTGAGTTTCCTCTGCATTCAGGTTCACAGAGATTTTCCTCTTGTTTTGGAATGGGTTGTATACATTTAAATTTTTTAAAGCAATATTTCATCTTATGCCAGTGGAATGGAAGGTAGGGGAGTGTACATGCTCCCTCTGGCACCTTGATTGGAGGTTGGTAGGAATTAAATGGGTCTGGGAGAGATGGCAAGGCATCCTGGGTGCAAGAGAGCAGAGAACAGATGGGAAGAGTGTGCTCCATGGTGAGGAAAGCCAATAGCCTTTCTTGAGCATTCTCATACTGGAGCACCTGCTATGTGGTGGGAGCTGTGCAGGTGCTGAGGGCTGGGCAGGTGCTGGAGACAGTGATTACAAGACATGCGCATTCCTGTTCTCAGCAAGCTCAGCACGGAGACTGGAGTGAGCATGCTGGGCACAGTGGCAATCGGGGTTTGACAAGGAAGGGTCAGATTTTAAAGTACCTCAGGAATCTGATAAAAGATTTTGGCTTGACTTCCCAGAAAACAGATAGCTGCAGGCTTTTTGAGCATAAGGGATTCCATGCTGAAAGTGATGTTTAAGGAAGCAAATTTGACAGAGGAAACTAGAGGCAGGATATCAGTGAGAAGTAGGTGCCATAATTCCTACCAACTCCTCGCATAATATCAATGTATGTTTCTTGTCCCAGTATAGCTTTTCGTAGAACCCCTTTTCACTTTCAAAGTGTCCTATTTGAATGATAAATTGCAAGGTCATCTAGCTAAAAGTCCAAATGTGAATTTTTTGTTTGTTTGTTTGTTTTTGGAGACAGGGTCTTGCTCTGTCACCCAGGTTGAAGTTCTGTGGTGCCATCAGAGCTCACTGCAACCTCCCAGGCTCAAGCAATCCTCCAGCCTCAGCCTCCTGAGTCTAGGACCATAGGCATGTGTGTTTGTTTGTTTGTGTGTTTGTTTGTTTTTTGTTTTCTTTTTGTAGAGATGGGGTCTTACTATGTTGCCCAAGTTGGTCTTGAACTCCTGAGCTCAAGCGATCTTCTCCCCTGGCCTCCCAAAATGCTGGGGTTACAGGTATGAACCACCACACCTGGCCAAGAATGTGAGCCTCTTGAGGATAGGGACTGTGGCCTCTTTGCCTTCATGCCTGAAGCACACTGTCCCAGACACATATAATAAGCATTTCACTATCTGTTGGAAAAAAACAAACAAAACTAATAACTCTAACAAATGAATTAGAAAGCAGTTATGAAGGTAGCAGGAAATAGAAGATGATACAGTATTTATGAAAGCAGAGTTTCAAGGAGAAGACTATGGGTAACAGAATCTTGTTCCAAGGAAAGTGAGAACACTGGGAGAACAAAAATGAGCACAGCCTTCATGGAGACATGACCAATTCCCGGTCTGGGGTGAGGAAGGTATAAAGCAAGCCTGCAACATTCAGAGCTAACAAATAAGAAAGCACTGAAAGACAAAGTAGGCCTTGTTAAAGGACACAGGAGCTGGCTTAAAGGGGCCCCCACTGGCCACATTTGTGTTGATTTGAGCATCAAAAAAAGAATAATGAAGGCTTTGGATTATAAAACAGAAGGAAAAGAAAAAGAAATCCTGAGTCCATACTGTTATTGAACAAAAGGGAACAGGGGAAGCTCTTTTCTTTTAAACATAAGAACACTAATCAATGAGTATAGAAGGAACTCGAAAATGTCTACTTTGCCATCATCAACGCAATAATTGGTTGAAATGAGGCTCATCCATGCACGTGAAAACCATTGAGAGAAAAGTTGTTGGAATAGGAGAGTTGCATGGTCTCAAAACATGACTTGCAAAACCACTCCTAAAAACTTTATAAAACTAATCAGGAAAGAAGGGAGTGGAGGAAAGGAAAGTACACCAAGCTTGCAGCACATTCAGCATTGATCACTAAGTCAGCTAACTCTCTGACCTGCTTCCTCATAGCTCTGTGGTGCCCATTGTCCTAGAATCACACAGACCCTGTCACAAGATTATAGTTCCCCTTAATTGCTTCTAGATAACAACTTGAACATTAGAAAACATTAAGTTTTCCCTATGAGATATTCCTTCATGTCCTGCATATCACTGAAACTACTATATCAGTTGGCCTGAAGGACCCCACAAGAAACTGACTCACCAAAGAATGCAGTTTCCACATCATGTTAATTTTATCCCCCTTACCCCAACCAATCTACAACCCCAATTCTCTAGTCCCTTGCCCTCCGGAATCCCCTTGAAAACCGCAGCCCAGTCAGGCTCAGTAGCTCATGCCTGTAATACCAGCACTTTCGGAGGCCAACACAGGTGGATCACTTGAGGCTAGGAGTTCAAGACCAGCCGGGCCAACATGAGGAAACCCTGTTTCTGCTAAAACTACAAAAATTAGCCAAGTGTGGTTGCAGGTGCCTGTAATCCCAGCTACTCGGGAGGCTGAGGCACAAGAATCACTAGAACTCGGGAGGCAGAGGTTGCAGTGAGCCAAGATCACGCCATTGCACCGTAGCCTGGGCAACAGAGCAAGACTCTGTCTCCTTAGGGAGATGGATTTGAGGGTCTCCTCCCACCTCCTCACTTGGCACCCTGAGATCATTAAACTGTTTCTCAACTGCAAACCCTGCTGTCTCACTGTAATGGTTCTGTCACTGCACAGCAGGCATACAAACCTGTTGGTCTTATAACACTTGTTAATCACAAATAGGAAAAGATAGTTTTACAATGGAGAAATCTGGCAGACAACATAGTAACCAAAGTTAACTTCATTAATAGCAAGACAAAATTAACATCATGATGTGATGCAACTGGAAGTACATGATGTTGTATATGTAAAATTCTTGTCAAGACACAAAACAACCAATCAATGTTTAACCTGAATCTAAACATGAAGAAACAATCAAATAAGTCCAGTAGGAGGGATATTCTACAAGATAATTGGCCTGAACTCTTCAAAAAGTTCAAATATTATGACATACCACAAAAGAGAACGAAACATTCTAGAAACTAGAATCTAGACTAAGGGAGACCAAGGAAATAAAACAATCAAAGACAATGCATGAAGCTTATTTGGGTCCTGGATCAAAAATTAACAAGAACAACAACAGCAAAACTTCAGAATACTTTTAGGGGGACAGTTAAGGGCTTTGAATATGGACTGTTTATTAAATGATCTTATTGTTTCAACATTAAATTCCCTGGGAATAATAACGTAATTGTAGTGAATGACTTTTTATTTCTTAAGAGATACACGCGTAAGTATTTAGAGTGAAGCACTTAGATTAAAAGTCACGATAAATGCAACTTTCCTTCAAATTGCTCTGTGAAAACACACACGTGTGCACACACAGGGGATGTAGGCAGCAAACATGGCAAAATGTTAGCAATTTGGTAAATTAAGATGACAGGTGGGTATTCATTGTATTGTTATTTCCACTTTTCTATAGTTTGAAAACTTTTCAAGATAAAAAAAAAAAAATGGGTATGCTGGGTGCAGTGGCTCACACCAGTAATACGACTAGGGAGGCTGAGGCAGGATGATCACCTGAGGCTAGTAGTTCAAGACCAGCCTGCACAACATAGCAAAACTCTGTCTCTAAATTCAAAAATAAAAATAAATAAGGGTAAGTAAAGGTCACTTATTGACATTAAGAGGGTGTGAGGGCTTAGAAAATTATACCCCAAAGCAAAGGCCTCAGAAGCAAAGTTTCTGTCTCTGACCTTCTCTGCCCTCCTGTCTCTCATCCCTCATTCTCTCCTGAAGCAAGTCATAGAAACTGAAATCCCTCTTCCCCAAGGTGGGTCATAAAAACCAAAAATCTCTTTTCCCCCAAACCAGCCATAAAACCTAAAAATATTACTCTAACTTTACCCCACATTTCTGTATAAAAACTGGTCATAAAGAAATTCTCTGACCTCTCTTGTCTGTATATACATTCTAAGACTGTTCCAGAAAGAGCTCTGCCCAATACTTGGAGGAATGGATGCTACAAATAGGCCAAGAAGAATCTGGACAGGCCTTCCTGAGTTTCCTTACTCAGTTTACTAGCATTAGATCATATCCTTTTTGCCCAATCAGTTCTGCACAGTCTACACAGCTGTTCATTATTCATTGACTCTAAGCATAAAAATGGATACCTTTTCCTGTATGTATGGGTCTTCCTTCTAAAAAGCTCCCATGTCACATAAAACTATAACTGGATAATTTTTTATGCTTTTCTTTTTTAACTTGTCTCTTGTTGCAAGGTGTTGGTCATGACCTTTACAATGGGAAGGAAAGGGATCACCCCCTTTCTGCCACACAAGGGCATCTTCCAGGCTTCAAGAGCGTAGTTGATTAGAAAGAAAGAGAAAAATCAATTGCCTCAAGTTGAGAAGATGACAGAGAGAAAAGAGGTAAAAGTAAAGACTATCAATAATGATGAGGTTATAGAAATACAGTAACCAAAGGAATAAGCAGGGTCAAATAAACATTTTTTGGCTAGTTTTCTTTTTCAAATACACTTCTGCAGGGACAGACAAGAGAGACTTCTACAGAAATGGACTAGAGAGATTTCTACAGGAATCCATTAAAGAGACTTGTATGCAAGTTTCACCTAATGCTCATTTACTAATAATTCCCCGAAGAGACTACTGACTGGATTCATAGAAGGGTATGTTATGCTGTTTATGCTTATAGTGATACTTCTTAATTTTATTTAGTATCTGTTCATTACCTTCATTCAAAGATAAGCACTTCATGATCTTATAACCACCACCCTCATGCATAGAAACACAAAGACGCACAGCAAATCCACAATTTCTCCTCTTATTCTCCCAATATAGTCATATTGCAATTTCTAGTTAAACCAATATTTATCCTTTATATTTTTATTTATGGCATTACTTTAATGAACACATATAATACTTGTTATATGCCAGGCATTAAGTGCTCTATAAATATTAACTTCTTTAGTCATTATTAGAGAATATAATTATTATTTACAACTGAGCCATGAAGTTCATTGAGATGACATTTCATTTCCTGCCCAATGTTTTGCTTCAAAAAAATTTTTTTAACTATCTCTCATTTTTAAAGTCTTCGTCTTCCTATTCTACTTTCTGGGATAATTTCTCAGCTCTATCTTTTCATCATCCTTCTGTTAATTATTTTAAATCACTGCCATTATATTTTTGATTTTCAAATTGTTCTCTGTTCTTATAGTATTTTAATCTTTTTTCATAAATTCAATATCTTCTTCTATGTCTGAAGATACTAAGATTTTGCTACTGTTCTTTTAAGTTTTCTTTGCTGTCTGTATTGTATTTAGTTTGTATGTGTGTTTCTTGTTTGATAATTTTGGACTCTATGTTAAAAGCTTTCCTCAAATGCTTTGTGGTCTTTGTCTGTTAATATTCAAGAGTAAAGTTCTAAAAATGTTGCTTGGCATTCCTCTGTGTATGGGAACAGCTTGACTAATAGTGGCTTTAACCAGTCATTTTCCAGCACTCCTCTCCAATATTAGCCCCTAGATATTTCTTCTTGGGCCAATTAGTTTCTGGGAAGATAATTCCTCCAGCCTCCTGCCTGGGCAGTGCAAGCCTGCTTGCCTGGGGACCCTCCAGGGGAAAGGAATTAGGATAACACCACACAGTGTGGGGACTTTCATTAAATACCCCCTGGGCCAATCCATGCCCTCTCCAACCCAGTTTCTTCTGGCAATAAACCTCCTATCTTTTGCCAGTCTATGTTTGGGGGAGAAGGATGGTAACCTGCTGTTAGAGTGAGGCAGGATGCCTAAATCAGTAGTGAGGGAGGTCTCTCAGTATGCATTAGAAACACTTTCAACCAATGCTCCCGTTCTCAGCTCTACCTTGTACCTCTGCCTTCAGAGGCACTTGGTGTTTTTCTACCAGAGCTGGGTTTCTGTGGTTGTAATCACTTTGCTTCTTGTGGGCTTTTCCCTTCAGTCTTTCCACCTTCAGTCTTCAGAGTAGGAGAGCTTAATGTTTGCCCTTTAACTACAGGAAAGCTACTCTGAAAGTGATCAGATTTTGGAGGTGAGGGATTGTGAGAGTGAGCACGTGGTTTGAAAAATTAGTTTATTTGAGGATGAAGGCACCAAGGGCTAGCTTCTTCTTTGGCCCTCTGAAGGCTTATTGAAAAATCACTGACATGAGGCAGATTGATTAATAGGAGAAATGGCATATACATTTAACATAATCATAATTATTAATAATATTAATCTCACACAATTTTGGAACATATATTAATAACACATTGATAGAAATATAACCTAAAGAAAGTTAAACATTTCATATTTGACAGTGTTTCCTGTGTGATTTTAACATACCAATTATGAATATGTCTCTCTTGGACATCCAGGGCCTTAATATCTAAAAAGCTATTTTGAGGTCAAAAAGACTAAATTTAGAATTTGAAATTTAATTTTGAAAAGTTTTTCAAATATCAAAGGTTTAAAACACTTGATATCACAAAATGGATTCACTGTCACTGTAAGATAAGTCATTCATTTAGCCATAGTGATAATTCAAAGATTCTAACAAGCAAAAACTTTTACCCTTTGATATAAAGGAGACTCGGTTGCTTAAAGAATCATAAGACCTAATAAAGAAAGCATGAGACAAGCTGAATCTGTCTCTTCCTCTCTCTCCTCTTTTGTTTTGTTCTGTTGCAGTTTACTCAAAAGGTGGTCTTTTACTGTCTCTTATTAATACTACACAAATCTCATTCAAAAGAGAAAATCAAAATTTGTGTATTAGTGTATTAATAACACTAGAGCTATACATATTAGGTTGGCGCAAACGTAATTTTGCTATTAAAAGTAATAGCAGTTTTTGTACCAACCTAATATACATAGAGAAAGAGACAGGGTCTCACTCTGTCACTCAGGCTGGAGTGCAGTGGACAACCATAGTTCCCTTGTCTTAAGTGATCCTCCCACCTCAGCCTTCCAAGTAGCTAGGAGTACAGTCACCATGCCTGGCTGATTTATTTTAAAATATTTTGTACAGAAGGAGTCTCAGTATGTTGCCCAGGCTTGTGTCAAACTCCTGGCCTCAACTAATCCTTACTCTTAGCCTCCCAAAGCTAAAGTTAATATTAATAAAACCTTAAAAACAAATGCATCCAATCTAAATCAGTGTTGACCACAAGGTAAGATTTCCATAAACCTTTTATAAATTTTTTCACTTTCCCTCTAACTTTTTATATTTATTCAGTTTTATGTATATTTCTTTTTTGTTTCTTCAGTTTCAAACAGTCCTTAAAAACCTGTAAAAAGATCAACAAAATTGATAGACTGCTAGCAAGACTAATAAAGAAGAAAAGAGAGAAGAACCAAATAGACGCAATAAAAAATGATAAAGGGGATATCACTACCAATTCCACAGATATACAAACTACCATCAGAGAATACTAAAAACACCTCTACACAAATAAACTAGAAAATCTAGAAGAAATGGATAAGTTCCTGGAAACATACATCCTCCCAAGACTAAACCAGGAAGAAGTTGAATCTCTGAATAGACCATTAACAGGCTCTGAAATTGAGGCAACAATTAATAGCCTACCAACCAAAAAAAGTCCAGGACCAGATGGATTTACAGCCAAATTCTACCAGAGGTACAAAGAGGAACTGGTACCATTCCTTCTGAAACTATTCCAATCAATAGAAAAAGAGGGAATCTTCCCTAACTCATTTTATGAAGTCAGCATCATCCTGATATCAAAGCCTGGCAGAGATACAACAAAAAAAGAGAACTTTAGACCAATATTGCTGATGAACATCAATGTGAAAATCCTCAATAAAATACAGGCAAACTGAATCCAGCAGCACATCAAAAAGCTTATCCACCACGATCAAGTTGGCTTCATTCCTGAGATGCAAGGCTGGTTCAACATACTCAAATCAATAAACGTAATCCATCACATAAACAGAACCAACGACAAAAACCACATGATTATCTCAATAGATGCAGAAAAGGCCTTTAACAAAATTCAACAGCCCTTCATGCTAAAAACTCTCAATAAACTATGTATTGATGGAACATATCTCAAAATAATAAAAGCTGTTTATGACAAACCCACAGCCAATATCATACTGAATGGGCAAAAACTGGAAACATTCCCTTTGAAAACTGGCGTAAGACAGGTTGCCCACTCTCACCACTCCTATTCAACATAGTGTTGGAAGTTCTGGCCAGGGCAATCAGGCAAGAGAAAGAAATAAAGGGTATTCAATTAGGAAAAGAGGAAGTCACGTTGTCCCTGTTTGCAGATGACATGATTGTATATTCAGAAAACTCCATCATCTTGGCATAAAATCTCCTTAAGCTGATAAGCAACTTCAGCAAAGTCTCAGGATACAAAATCAATGTGCAAAAATCACAAGCATTCCTATACACCAATAACAGACAACCAGAGAGCCAAATTATGAGTGCTCCCATTCACAATTGCTACAAAGAGAATAAAATACCTAGGAATCCAACTCACAAGGGATGTGAAGGACTTCTTCAAGTAGAACTACAAACCACTGCTCAACGAAACAGAAGAGGACACAAACAATGTCCTCTTGTTTGTGTGGAAGAACATTTCATACTCATGGATAGGAAGAATCAATATTATGAAAATGGCCATACTGCCCAAGGTAATTTATAGATTCAATGCCATCCCCATCAAACTACCAATGATTTTCTTCACAGAATTGGAAAAAACTACTTTAAAGTTCATATGGAACCAAAAAAGAGCCCACATTGCCAAGACAATCCTAAGCAAAAAGAACAAAGCTGGAGACATCACACTACCTGACTTTAAGCTATACTACAAGGCTACAACAAACAAAACAGCATGCTACTAGTAGCAAAACAGAGAGATAGACTAATGGAACAGAACAGATGCCTCAGAAATAACATCACACATCTACAACCATCTGATCTTTGACAAACCTGACAAAAACAAGAAATGGGGAAAGGATTTCCTATTTAATAGTGGTGCTGGGAAAACTGGCTAGCCATATGTAGAAAGCTGAAACTGGATCTCTTCCTTACACCTTATACAAAAATTAAGTCAAGATGGATTAAACACTTAAATGTAGACCTAAAACTGTAAAAACCCTAGAAGAAAACCTAGGCGATACCATTCAGGACATGGGCATGGGCATGTTTTAGTCATGACTAAAACACCAAAAGCAATGGCAACAGGCCGGGCACAGTGGCTCACACCTGTAATCCCAGCACTTTGGGAGGCTGAGGTGGGCAGATCACGAGGTCAGGAGATCAAGACCATCCTGGCTAACATGGTGAAACCCCATCTCTACTAAAAAAACTCCGTGGTGGTGGGCACCTGTAGTCTCAGCTACTTGGGAGGCTGAGGCAGGAGAATGGTGTGAACCCCGGAGGCGGCGGAGCTTGCAGTGAGCTGATATCGTGCTACTGCACTCCAACCTGGGCAACAGACTGAGACTTTGCCTCAAAAAAAAAAAAAAAAAAAAAGGCAATGAAAGCCAAAATAGACAAATGGGATCTAATTAAACTAAAGAGCTTCTGCACAGCAAAAGAAACTACCATCAGAGTGAACAGGCAACCTACAGAATGGGAGAACATTTTTGCAATCTACCCATGTGACAAAGTGCTAATATCCAGAATCTACAAATAACTTAAACAAATTTACAAGAAAAAAATAAACAACCCCATCAAAAAGTGGGCAAAGGATATGGACAGACAGTTCTCAAAAGAAGACATTTATGCAGCCAAGAGACACATGAAAAAATGCTCATCATCACTGGTCATCAGAGAAATGCAAATCAAAACCACAATGAGATCCCATCTCACACCAGTTAGAATGGCAATCATTAAAAAGTCAGGAAACAACAGATGCTGGAGAGGGTGTGGAGAAATAGGGACACTTTTACACTGTTGGTGGGAGCGTAAACTAGTTCAACCATTGTGGAAGACAGTGTGGCAATTCCTTAAAGATCTAGAACCAGAAATACCATTTGACCCAGCAATCCCATTACTGGGTATATACCCAAAGGATTATAAATCATGCTACTATAAAGACACATGCACACGTATGTTTATTGCGGCACTATTCACAATAGCAAAGACTTGGAACCAACCCAAATGTTCATCAATGATAGACTGGATTAAGAAAATGTGACACATACACACCATGGAATACTATGCAGCCATAAAAAAGGATGAGTTAATGTCATTTGCAGGGACATGGATGAAGCTGGAAACCATCATTCTGAGCAAACTATCACAAGGACAGAAAACCAAACAGCCCATGTTTTCACTCATAGGTGGGAATTGAACAATGAGAACACTTGGACACAGGGTGGGGAACATCACACATGGGGGCCTGTCATGTGTCGTATCCCATCACACACGGGGGAGGGATAGCATTAGGAGAAATACCTAATGTAAATGATGAGTTAATGGGTGCAGCAAACCAACATGGCACATCTATACCTATGTAACAAACCTGAATGTTGTGCATATGTACCCTAGAACTTAAAGCATAATAAAAAAAAGAATAAGATAAAGACATACCCCCAAAAAAATCTCTAAAGTAGAAAAAAATTATATTCCCTTTAACAAAAATCACATTTCTTTGTCTTTTTATAATCTTTCTTACCAAAAACACATTCTACCTTTCTTATACTCTTTGCATGTAGAATTTTATCTCTTATATCTAGTAGTTTTAATCACATCTACTAATTACAAAGTTAGTTCTTAGTAACCCTTATTTTTAGCGAAAAACCTAGAAGGGAAGCAGTTTTAATTATCAACCAAATGCAGAGCCCAGGGCAAAAGATAATGCCTGGAGCTAGGCCTCAGCATGACTTCAAGGCTCAAATCCAAAGACACAAGCAAGCATCAAAACTATTACACAAGCAGTAGTTTTATGACCTTAAAACATCTAGCACAGACAGTATCAGACCAATAGACCCAGGCAAAAACATCTAAATTAAATTCTGAAGATGTTTTTTATTTTGTTTTACCAACAGTTTTTAAATGGTATTTATTTAACAAAGATTACTAAAATTACATGAACCTGAAAAGCATTTGGGGTTGCTTTTTTTTAACTTTATTTATGACTAGTCATAAGACTTGTAAAATTCACTAGTTAGAAATAGTTAATTCAAACCAGGTTAATGTAACTGAAAAATGTTAAAGATTCCCTAAAGAAGCCCTTACTGGGTTTTAGAGAGAGCAGGTCACAAATTTATATCTCAAAACAGAGAGAGGGCAAACAAAAACTTAAGCTATTTCAAGAAGTTTGGTTGTATTATAGGACAATTAAAAATGGATGCTAAGGTAACACAAAATCATAAGAATTTACCATAGGTTTTAATTTTAATTTTAATTTTGTTTAGATAGGTAGCTGTCGGGGGAACCAGCCCCCAATATTTCAGCATAGGTTCTTTCTATTTTCTCTAAGTGTGGCTGGTCTGAGAAATAAAGAGAAAGAGTACAAAGAGAGGAATTTTACAGCTGGGCCGTGGGGGGTGACATCACATATCAGTAGGTCCGTAATGCCCACCTGAGCAGCAAAACCAGCAAGTTTTTATTAGGGATCCCAAAAAGGGAGGGGGTATACTAACAGGGAGTAGGTCACAAAGATTACATGCTTCTGACGCCAATAAAGATCACAAGGCAAAGGGCAAAGCAAAGATCACAAGGTAAAAGGCAAAATTAGAATTACTGATGAGGGTCTATGTTCAGCTATGCATGTATTGTCTTGATAAACATCTTAAACATCAGAAAACAGGGTTTGAGAGCAGAGAACCAGTCTGACCTCAAATTTACCAGGGTGGGGTTTCTTCCCCACCCTAATAAGCCTGAGGGTACTGCAGGAAACCAGGGTATATTTCAGTCCTTATCTCAACAGCATAAGACAGACACTCCCAGAGTGGCCATTTATAGACCTCCCCCCAGGAATGCATTCGTTCCCCAGGGTATTAATTATTAATATTCCTTCCTGGGAAAAGAATTCACTGATATCTCTCCTACTTGCATGTCCATTTACAGGCTCTCTACAAGAAGAAAAATACAGCTCTACTCTGCCCGACCCCTCAGGTAATCAGACCTTATGGTTGTCTTCCTTTGTTCTCTGAAAATCGCTGTTATTCTGTTCTTTTTCAAGATGCACTGAATTTATGTTATTCAAACACATTTTACAATCAATTTGTAAAATAGTGGTCCTGAGGTGACATACATTCTCAGCTTACAAAGATTACAGGATTAAGAGATTAAAGTAAAGACAGGCATAAGAAATTATAAGAGTGTTATTTGGGAACTGATAAATGTCCATGAAATCTTCACAATTTATGTTCCTCTGCCGCGGCTCCAGCTGGTCCCTCCATTCAGGGTCCCTGACTTCCCACAACAGGTAGCTTCTAATTTAGTCTGTGTTTTTCAACTGGATCACTGAGCTTAGGGCAGAACCCATTAAGGAACAGGGCCAAGAAAGTAGTTGTAGTTTTTAGGGCCTAAGAATTTAAATAGATGAAAAGCAGATGCTATTGGAAGGCAGAACATTTAGAATTTTAAAAATTAATGATTTTACTGCAGCCTGGGTTCCTCAAAAAAGGAAAATCCAAGGGACCACATTATGCAATGTTTCCATAGTGTACTATATTACAAAGATGCTTTTCTAGGTGTTTAAACCACGCTCTTTCTTCCATAAACACACAAAGAAATGACTAGCCCCCAGCAGTAATCATCATTTTGTTGTAAGCAACTACAGTCAGCCACTTCTAACATTGTAGTTCTTGCCTAGCCACCACACACACAAAGGTCAAATTTTTTCATAATCCAGTGTAATTCTGGTACCCCCAAAAGCCAAAGAACTCAGCTAACACAACACAAAAGAGAGCAAAATTTGAGACCTAAGAGGAACTTGCACATAACTCTTGAAACTCCAAAAGGAAAGCAGAAGACCCCCCAAAAACGGGATAAGTGTTGTTTTTTTCTGAGTTCCTTAAGGAGTTGGAGTCATTAGAAGTCTTCTTTAGATTTTTTCAATGTGGTACTAAAGATGGCAAAAAGGAAGGAGGAGTAGAGAGGAATAAAAGTAAATAGGAGGACAAATTTTAAGAAAGAAAGTGAGCAGAGGGATTTTAAAAAAGATTGTAGTCTACTGGAAAAAATTTCCAAAGAGAAAAGGCAGAAAAGCCTTTAAAATTTGTATAATAGCTTGGATATCTGCTATTAATTTAAGCTGACTTCTATCCATAGAGCCCTTAATAAAAAAATGCTTCCTTCATTATGAATCCCGCATGGAATTAGAAGCAGCTAGTTTGAGTGTGCAAAGGATGTTAACTTTGCTCTAGGTGAGATTTGTGCTATTTAATTTTGTCAAGGGAATTTCTAAGGCTAGCCATGACACAATTGTGTGACCTTCCTTTAATTTGATCTTTGTATTAATTGTTTAAAATAAGAGATCTCGTGTGTGTGTGTGTGTGTGTGTGTGTGTGTGTGTGTGTTCTAATTTAGAAGCCTAATTTAAAAGGTCTATTTTCTGACCATTGACAACTAGAATTTCCAGTAACGTAACACTGACTCAGTCCAATAGCCTCTTCAGTGAAGAAGCATTCCCAAAGATTGGTATTACTTGGATAAACAAGAGAAATGGCCTCTTACTGGAATTATAGCCTTTAATACTATACTTCAACTCAATTTGTTTTGCAAGCAGGAGGGAAAATGGAATGAAATACCATATGTTCAAGCATTTTTGCAGCTCAGTCAGGATAAAATGCTGCAGCAGGCATGTGCATGTTTGATGAGAGGAAAAGAAAGAGCTAGACATAATAGACGATCCTTTAATGCAAGCTCCCCGCAGTTCAGTGGACAGTTTTGGGTGGAGCAGAACCTCCTTCAGTCAGCTCTGAAGATTCAGATGTGTCAGTCCTTTACCCTTCTAGTTCACCTGAAAGTTTTATTGAGAACCCTTCATCCCCTCCTCCTTACCCATCTAGTCCCACTCTATACCCTCCACTCCCTGATGAACTTAGTCCAACGAGTACTACTCATAGTGGAGCCTCCTATCAACCTCCAAAGGGAAACCTTTGTCCACTTAGAGAGGTGGCAAATAGGGAAGAAGGCACTGTGAGAGCACGTATTCTCTTTTCTATGGATCATTTGGCTATGTAAAGAGAAGTTTGGTTATTTCTCTGAAGATCCAGGAAAATTCATAGATGAGTTTGAGAAATTAACTCTGACCTATAGTTTAACTTGGCAAGATCTGAAGGTTTTGTTGTCTCTGTGTTTTACAGTGGAAGAGAAACAATGCATTTTGGGGACAGCTAGGGCCCATGCAGATGAGGTATTGTCTTGCAACCCAAACCATTATTTATTTATATATATCAGACAAGAGGTATAGCAGTTCCAGATCGAGATCCAGAGTGGAACTATCAAAGGGGCAGTAACGACATGGGGAGGAGAGATCCTAGGGTCACTTGTTTGTTGGAAAAGATAAAGAAATGTATAAAAAAGTCTGTTAACTATGAAAAGGCTAAGGAAGTTTCTCAGGGGAAAGATGAGAATCCAGCTTTGTTTCAAGGGTGTTTAGTTGAGGCAATCAGGAAATATACTAACACTGATCCTGCCTCAAGGGAAGGACAAACCCTTTGGGGAGTACATTTTTTTATAACCCAGTCTGCCCCTGATATCTGTAGGAAACTGCAAAAAGCAGCTATGGGTCCCCAAACTCCTATGGAGCAGCTTTTGGGTATGGCATTTTTAGTTTTTAATAACAGGGACAAAGCAGAGGAAACAGAAAGAGCAAGATGGACCTGCCACAAGGTGCAGCTCTTGGCTGCAGCCTTAAGGTCACCTCCAGCATGGGACTGCTCTCCTGGCTCTTGGTCTGAACAAGGGAAGCTGAAAGGTGGGAAGCTCAAAACTGGGCATCCGAGTCACCATGCCTTGGGCATAAATCAGTGTGCACACTGTAAGAAAACCAGCCATTGGAAGAGTGATTGCCCGGTGTTCCAAAGGGAGCCATCGGTACCTGAACCAATAACGGCTAAAATAGCCAGGCAAGCCCAAGAGTGATGGGGCCTGAGACCTTCTGCCACAGCTCTTATCAGACAACTAGCTGTATCACCAGAGGAGCCTCGGGTAACCCTTGATGTGGCAGGTAGGAATATTAATTTTTTCCCTGATACTGGGGCTGCTTACTCTGTTTTGACCCATTATAACAGGCCTCTGTCACCCCAAAACTTTATGGTCATGGGGATAGGTGGACAAGCCCACAGATGTCATTTTACCTATCCTCTAAGCTGTTCTCCAGGGACTTTGGTTTTCTCACATGCCTTTCTTATCATGCCTGAGTGCCCCACCCCTCTATTGGGAAGGGATTTGTTGACTCAGCTGCAGACAGTGGTCTTTTGGAAATCACAAGACAAAAGAGGGATTACTCTTCCTCCTTTCCTGTGATAAGGGAGGAAAGTCAATAGGGGACTTATCTACTTTACCTATTAAAGTAATCTCCCAAGTAGATCCTATAGTATGGGACACTCAGGTTCCAGACAAAGTGTTAAATGTTTCCCCACTTTGCATCCAACTTAAGTCTGGTGTCCCATATCCCTGGAAGACACAATACCCCTTAAAGCCAGAGGCACAAAGAGAGATTCAACCATTAATAGCTAAGTTTTTGCAATTTGTGATGTCAAGGCCCTGTGAGTCTCCTTGTAATATGCCAATCTTGCCAGTTAAAAAGCCAAATGGAGACTATAGATTTGTCCAAGATCTTTGAGCTGTCAATGAGGCTGTCATTCCCATACATCCTATAGTGCCCAATCCCTACATGCTGTTAGCCCAGGTCTATGGAGATGCCAATTGGTTTACAGTCTTAAATCTTAAGGATGCCTTTTTTCTTTTTTTTCTTGCATTCCAGTACACCCTGATTCACAATTCATTTTTGCTTTTGAATGGACTTACCCTGATAGTCATTTAGTTTCTCAATTAACTTGGACAGTTCTTCCCCAGGGGTTTAGGGACAGCCCTCATCACACTGGCTAGAGAATTAAAGATGTTACAATTAAATAAGGGCACTATTATTCAATATGTAGATGATCTGCTGATTGCTAGCCCAACCAAAAGAGACTTAGATGAAAATACCATCAGGTCGCTAAATCTTCTGGGAGCTAATGGGTATAAGGTCTCACCACATAAAGCCCAGACTTCGACTCAAGAGGTTAAATACTTAAGATTATGTACTAACCCCTGGCATTCAGGCAATCACACCAGAATGAAGGGAAGCTATCTTGGGCATTCCGGAATCCCAAACTAGAAAGCAGCTGTGGGTTTTCCTAGGGATGGCAGGCTTCTGCCATTTTTGGGTGCCTGGATTTGGGCATATAGCTAAGCCTTTATATTAGGCTCTGAAAGGAGCAGATGTAGATCTTACTGAATGGGATAGTAACTGTAAACAACCTTTTAATGCCCTCAAGGAGAAACTGGGATCAGTTCTAGCCCTAGGAATCCCTAATATTAATAAGCCATTTTTCCTCTATATGGCTGAAAAACAGGGAATATCCCTAGGTGTCCTTGTAAAGAAGTTGGGAGATATTCCCCAACCAGTGGCATATTTTTCTAAGCAATTAGACCATGTCACTTTGGGATGGCCTGGATGCCTCAGGGCAGTTGCTGCAACTGCTCTCTTGAAGCCAATAAACTGGTTTTAGGACAAATCTGAAGGTTTTAACCCCACACCAAGTACAAGGAGTCCTAGAAGCTGAAGGACACCAGTAGATAACAGGGGGACACTTACTGAAATATCAGGCTTTGTTACTAGACACTCCTGATATAACACTTAAAGTATGCCAGACGTTGAATCCAGCTACCTACTTGCTTGAACCTACAGGCACCCTAGATTATTCTTGTATACAAGTTACTCCAGCCATCCAGATTTAAAGGATGAACCTCTAGAAAATCTTGAGTAGAATGGTTTACAGATGGAAGTAGCTTTGTGCACCAGGGAAATGGGAAAGCTGGGTATGCTGTTGTCAGTCAACACAAGGTAATTGAATCTCAGGCCTGCCAGTTTCTACCTCAGCTCAAAAGGTAGAATTAGTAATTCTTATTACAGCCCTGCAATTGGAAAGGGACTTAAGAATTAACATGTACGCGGATTCTAAGTATGCTTTTCTGGAACTTCATTCTCATGCTGCTATCTGGAAGGAACGGAGACTCCTAACTGCTAAGGGTTCCCCTATAAAACATCACTTAGAAATTTTAAATCTATTAGATGCTGTTTTGCTGCCCAAGGAATTAGTTGTAATCCATTGTAGAGGAAATCAAAGAGGAGACTCTAGTGTGGCTAAGGGAAACTCCTTTGCAGATGCAGCTGCTGAGGCAACAGCGGTAAAGGAGCCAGCTGGACTTGTAGGTATGTTAGTGCCTTCACGCACGGTAATGACAGAACCTAGGTATACTAAAGAGGAACAAGAATAGGCTAAAGGTTATGGTTTAATTCAAGATCCTTCTGACTGGCTTATCAATAACAACAAACTGTTAATACCAGTTGCTAATCAGTGGAAAATAGTTAAGCATTTGCATAACTCTACTCATTTGGGAAGAGATTCCCTCTTTCAATTAATGTTGCAGCTTTTTATAGGAAAAGGCTTACTTAAAACAGTAAAACAGGTAACTCGGGCCTGTGAATTATGTACCCAGAATAACCCAAATAACCAATCTTTACCTCCTCCTCTAATAAGGCCTGTTCAGCATAGAGGAACATACCCTGGTGAAGACTGGCAAATAAACTATACTCAGATGCCCCCATGTAAAGTGTTTTAGTATTTAATAGTATTCATTGACACCTTTATTGGTTGGATTGAGGCTTTTTCTACCCAGTCTGAAAAGGCAATTGAGGTTTCTAAACTCCTACTAAAGGAAATAATTCCTAGATTTGGGCTTCCTAAGACTTTGCAGAGCAATAATGGCACATCTTTCACGGCGACAATTGCCCAAAACACATCTTTTGCCTTAGGAATTCAGCACTGCCTTCACTCAGTGTGGAGGCCAGTTTTCAGGGAAAGTAGACAGAGCTAATCAAACTCTAAAAACGACTTGCTAAATTATAAACGACATCATAAACCTGGCTGTCTTTATTCCTTGTAATCTTATTATGGTTTCCAGTGGTCCCTAAGGGAAATCTGCAGCTCAGCCCTTTTGAAAAAAATGTATGGAAGGCCTTTCTTAACTACAGACCTCCTAATAGACATAGATACTTTCAAGCTACAGAATTATGTAATCAATTTAGGACAAGTGCAAAATGCACTCCTTCAATATGGAAATCAAAGACTTCCTTCCCCCACTAGGAAGAGAATTTTGTTATAACCCAGCCTGGAGACTGGGTCCTATTAAAAACTTGGAAAGAAGGATACCCAGCAGATCAACTTTCCCAAAATGGAAGGAACCCTATCGAGTTCTTCTTAGTACCCCATCTGCAGTTAAACTTCTGGGAATAAACAGCTGGGTCCACTTATCTCGAATTAAACCTGTCTCTTATGAAATTCCACAGGCCGACAGAACCCAAGAGATGGATCTCTTTTATTCCTGTGAGCCAACCAGTGACCTCTGACTGCTGTTCAGAAGAAATAAAAGGGATGGGTAACAAAGATATGGATTGGCATTCTACTTTTGGATGTAAGTTGAAATCATGCTGAGAGTAACTTATTTACCGAGTGGGCACAGATTTTAGCCTCTCTACATAATCACACGAACCGTAGGGTATGTGGAGAATTGTCACTTTCCTCCACTTCCAGGTTGCTCTGGCATATTCAGCTGGCCAACCTAAGTCTATGGGGATTTTATTATGATTGGGAAACTGAACATGATGAACAGAGCTCCTCTTTTTCCATGTATCATAGCCACACGAGCCTTAGCCCCTTTCCCTCCTATAAAGAGACAAGAAGGCACTTTTTAAATCTAATCAAAAACAGCTAAACTCCACCCCAACTTTAGGTTATGCTTTACATAATGAACTTGGGTGAATAACAACTGTTCAAATGCAGGTATCGGGCAAGGCACCTCTAGGTTTTGAAAGGCACAATAGTCACCACCAGACTGAAACCCAGGATACGAGATGGCTGTCATTTCAACAATGTAATTAGACCCTTCTTCTACCAGACCAGTTTTGGATGGGATGGCAAAATAATTTGCCAAAAATTCGTGTCTACCCTTCTCCTTGGGGATGGTTATGGGCTTGTGGAACTCATGGCTGGGCATACTTACCTTATAACTGAACTGGAAGGTGTACATGGGGTTGACCTTATCTCCCAGGACATACCCTCACCAAATTGGACTCTCTCCCATCTAACTGGGAAATTGTAAAAGCTCTCCATAAGCAACAAAAGTGGACATCTTAGTGGTTCTTTTCAATGGCTATGTTTTCTCCATAGGCAGCTACAGTCAGTATGGAGTTACAAGTTGAAACTTTGGCCAAGCACACGGCTGTGCCCTTCAGTAATACACACCATGCCCTTACCCTCCTAACTGAGGAAACTTCTCAGATTAGACAGGTAGCCTTACAAAACCATATGGCTTTGGACATTTTAACAGTTGCCCAAGGAGGAACTTGTGCTTTGATCAAAACCAAATGTTGTGTGTATGTTCCAGATTATTCACATAATATTACCCAGCATATGAAAAATTTACACACTCACATGTCTGCCACTGATGCACTCTCAGTCGACCCAATATTGGCTTGGTTCCAACAACTGTGTAGTTCTTGGAAAGGCTTTCAATTTAGTTTAGTCTACTTGGAATTATTTTTCTTATTTTGCTTTGCTGTTGTGGAATATATTGTGATTGTACTCTTTGTGTAGAAATCCAAGACCAGCTCACTCCATGCTTTCTTAAACTGGACACTTATTAATCTTCCAGGTATCACCTTTTGTCAGAACTTGGAGTTAGGAATGACCTTCACCATACCAATGCTCTCTGACTGAGCCTCGCATTATCCTGAATGCAAGAGACCCTAATAGTTAGACAGGAATATCATTGCCCCTATTCAGCCTGAAGAAGTGATATAATCCTGCAACCCTTAGGATTAAGGATCCTCTTGTAAATGGAGGGGGTAGATAGGCCAGAGTCACTTTCCAGAGTGACTCCATTTTGAGTGAGGGCTAGGAAAATGAGGCTGAGACATGCTGGGTTGCATTCTCAGCAAATTAGGCATTCCTAGGCTCTAGATGTTTATGGCTAAGGGAACAAATTTACGGTGTTTACTGAAGCAGACCCAGACTTGGGAGTATCCAAATAGCCTGATATCTGGAGGACAAGGGCATTCCTAATTTTGCTTTAAAGATAATAATATCAATTCTTGCAAAATATAGTAATTAAGAAAAGTAATCCTTTATCACAAACCCTTGTAGCAGATCACATCTCCCCAAGAGCTATTTTTATCATATATATGTGTGTGTGTGCGCGTGTGTGTGTATGTATATGTGTGTGTGTATAGATACACACACACACACACAAGCATTGTACCTAGGTTGGACACGTCCCTCCTCTCACTTTCAGGGACATTCTACTCTGTCTATGGATTAGCTCTCTTTTCACCACTTTACTTTCTTAATAAACTTGCTTTTACTTCACACTGTGGACTCACCCTGAATCCTTTCTTGTGTGAGACCCAAGAACCTCTCTTGGGGTCTGAATCAGTACTCCTTTCCGGTAGCAGAAACAGTGATTTTTACCATCCACTTGACTGGATTGTACAGAGAGGTTGAGAGACCAGGAACCTGGCTGATAAGAAATTCTTACCCTTTTGCTGGCTGATCGACGTCCTGGATTCTGTTAACTGTGGCTTCCAGAAGAGCAAAGCTATGATCACAGTACTCCCTGTGCCAAACTGAAGGGGCCAAGATACAGCTTCCCCCTCAGCCCCCTGAAGGTTCACTGAAAATCAGTGACATGAGGCAGATTGATTAAGAGAAGAAAAGACGTATAGATTTATGCAACTTGTATACACGGGAGCCTTCACAATGAAGACTCAGCCCTCCAATAGGGTACAGAAGCTCACATGCCATCTGGGGGTTCCAGAAAGAATGCAGGCTCACAGCACAGGCGAACATAGGTTTTAGTGACAAGATAGGTTAAGGGAGGGAGAAAGGAAGATGCCTGGCTAGCAAAGGTGGTCTTGTCACGTAGATGAAACCTCACAGGTAGCAGCCCTTAGAGAGAATAGATGGTAAATGTCTCTCAGATCTTTAAAATGTCAGACTCTCAGTCATCTCTCCTAGATCTGGACAAGGAAAAGCCTGGCTGCAGTAATGGAGATTCTCTACAGATGTAAATTTTCCCCGCATTAATACTATACAAAAATCCCATTCAAAAGAGGAAACCAAATTTTACCTTTGTCTTAGTAAAGCTTTGCAGGGCCACGTCAGTCTGCTGACCCTGTGGGAGCCATCTCAAAATATGTCAAAGAAATATATTCTGGGGTAAAATATTTTGATTTCCTTCAAGGATGAACTCAAGGTACTTTAAAGCCCAGTCCACAGAATCTTCTGGTACCTCCTCTCATGCACCATGAGGCCCTGCTGAGGGGAGGGTTGAACCCGCAGCTGGCGATCCTGGGCTAAGCCTCAGCGCAGAATATTTATATCCGCAAGGAGGAATTTTCTCACAGAATATAAAACCCATCTTCTCCACTTGTTCTTCCATTAAACACAGGAGAATGTGGAGGCTTTCCTCAAATGGGTTCTTAGAAACTGAAGTCACATCACCTCCAGAAGATGGGGGCTCAGTCTTTCTCAACAGACACCTTACTAGGAAACTTTGCACTGCCAGGTCATGACCTCATCCACTGTCTCCTTTTTCTCCCCCCACAACTTCATTTTCCTCTACAGACTGGTGAAGCTGGTCAATTTTCATGTATTCAAGGTCAGAGAGGTACTAATGCAAAGACCAAAAGTGGCTTATTTGCATATTTAAAGGATGTTTATTATAGAGGTGTTTGTAACGGCAAAACAACGACAACCAAAATGCAAAGAGGCTAGACATCCAGCCATGGGACACTGACTAAATAAATTATGGTATAATGACACACAAGGCAGCCTCGTATCGTGAAATCAAGTGCTAGAATCGAAGCACAGAACAGAATTCAAAAGTATACACGCACAGCACATACACACGGCCTTTTATACACAGAGAAAGGTTTTGAAAGTACATAACCAAAAACTTCACAATTTTACCTCTAGGATGGTGGGGTGGGGAGGGCAAAAGGAGACAGGAATAATACAGGGTGGTTGTAGAAGAGTAGAAAATTCCAAGCAGCAATTTCACATGGCTAGCAAAAAGGGAACGACTGAAATAGCTGCATAGGCTAGGGACTGAAAGCACTATGAAAAATGGTGTGGGCCAACCTGGCTAAGACACACTGGACCCAGTGTGGTGCTGGATTTGACCTCATTATACTCTCATTAGCATACTAAATCACACATCTGCCACTATAATGACAGTTCCAGGAACACCCATATTTGGTGTAAAAATGGGTAACACCACTATTGCAATAAATCTTCACATTTTCCCAGGAATTTTCATGAATATTCCACCCCTTGGTTAAAGAAATCTATAATGATAAAAGCCCCAAAGTCCATTGTGTGACTCTCTTAAGCCTGCATTCCCCTTTCTTGAGTGTGTACTTTTCACTGTGCCATAAATCTCTGTACTTTCACTATTTTCAGACTTGTCCTTGGATTCCTTCTTGCCTGGTCACTGACCAGGGCTGAGGTCTCACTGGCATTTGGGGACCTTCCCCAGCCCACCTATATCACTACCAGAAGGAAGATCTACCTTTTACTTCACAGAGTTTGAAATTTTGTTTCCATAAACACATACTACTTTGGATCATTTAAAAACCATTTTTTCATTTTAAAAAATTGTTATAAAATATACATAACATAAAATTTACTATCTTAACCATTTTTAAGTACATAGCTCAGAAGTGTTAAGCACTTTCACACTGTTGAGCAGCCATCATTTCCAGAACTGTTTCATCTTTCCAAACTGAAACTCACTACCTATTAAACAAGTCCTTATTCTCCCCTTTCTTCAGTCCTTGGCATTCTACTTTCTGTCTCTATGAAGCTGGCTATTTCCAGTGTCCCATATAAGTGGAAACATACAATGTTTGCCTTTTTGCGTCTAGTTTGTTTCACATAGCATAATGTCCTCAAGCCTCATCCACGTTGTAGCATGTGTCCACATTTCCTTTCTTTTATAGTCTACTCCCATCGCATGTGCCCATTTTTATTCATTCATCTGTTGATGGAAATAACTTTTTGAAAACATATCGGACTGACTTAGTACAAGCTGAGTTCAGTAAAAAGATGAATTTACATCTAGATGTTTAAATTTCTTCTAAAGTAGCATTTGAAAGAAAATTTGGTACCACTATATACAATGATTTTTTCAACAAAAAAGAAGGTAAACAAAATTGATCATTAAGTAACAAACGATGTAAGAAATAGACCAGAACCTCGTACCCCAAGACTGCAAGTCTGCCACAGGTGAAAGGGTAAGCTAAGTAAAGGCAAGGACCCCAAGGAAGGCGGCACCAGTGCAGACCAGAGCACACCAAGGTACCAGCTAGTGGTGTCTGTCTGCAGCACACAGTTGTTCTGGGGATGTGCTTCAGGGGCTCTGTGAGAGCTGATTCAACTTTCCCTCTTGCAAGTCCAAAGACCCTGAGCCAAGTTGCCTGTGTTTAAATTGCTGTCCTGTTGCTGACTGACAGTGTGCTCTGGGGCAGACCACATAACCTTCAGAGCTTCCATTTCCTTATCTGGGATGGGGATGATATAAAATTTTCATAGATTATTGTAAGAATGAAATAATTAATATATGTTATGGGCTTAAAGCAGCATCTGGTACATAATAAACTCTCTTGAAATAACTGTGAAGAGTTATAATTGTTATCATTATGTTTATCATCATTATCGCTACAGGCTGTTTAAAAAATACTTTCATAAAAACATCACACATGCACAAACAGGGAATGTATCAAATTTCAGCATCCTAACTTGCACTGACAGATTTGTCCAAGATACACACAGAAAAAAACCTTTTTTTTACCAAGAATTCTGATTAGTAGTGCAATTAAGTTAAATTTAAGGGAATAAAGTAATTTTTTTTTACATAGGTGGGTAGACAGGTTTTTTTTAAGTTTATATTAATAGAATTATTTAAGATGCCATGACTAACTATAGATGACAAAAGTTTGATAAGGAGAGAAAATTCTAGTTTCTCTAAATCCAGAACTCTGTGGCAGAGCTATGTGATATACACTGTACCTGTACAGCAAGCAGTTTTTGTAGGTATTGATTTGTTAATGTGCTGTTAGCTGAGCCTATTTAATATTGAGTAGTGCCACAGTTTACTTACATTTTATTACAGCAAAGTCCATGCTGCCTGTTTCCCATGCAGAGAGCATGCACCCCATGCTCTCTGATAATGTCTCCTTCTCCCCCGCCCACCTCCTCCGAAGACCTGTACTATGTCTACTTTCTATGTAAAATATATTCCATTACACAACAAACAATTATTTTAAAAAATTACAAAAACCCACCAGTGGCTATTTAACAACTATAAGGAAGGTATTCCAATCTTTTAGCAACTTATATGACTATTCGGTGCGTCCCAGCAGCCTATCAGTCTCAATTCTTTCTACCCAACTACCTATCAAGACTTTTTACTAGACAGTCCACTCCGAAGAAGAAAATCTATTGTCCATCCTTTAGACTACTTTTTAGCCTTGTAACATGAATAGACCTCTCTATTTCAAGACAAATTCAACAAACCAGGGCTTGTAGTCATCCTCCTGGATCCCATAGCTCAGGGTCCCTAGCTCTGGGACAGTGAAAATATGTTATTTGTGTTTATTATGTGCCAGAACCTTGTCAATATTGGTGAATGAAGTGGGTAAACTGCAGCATCTATCTGCTTCAGAGAAATTCACTGGGAAGTGTTTATGGAAATCAACCCACTACCTGACTACTTGCTCCTCTCTCAAGTAGTGTCAGGCAGGAATGCAAATAGCTTGTTGCAATCTATCGGCCAGTATTAAGGGTAACATACAAGTCACTTTCCCAGGGCTTGAAGAACATCAAATCCTCCTGTTAGTGATGCAGTATACCCAGAAGTAAACTGACTGTACTGGGTTGAATAGCTCTCTTCCCTGCCCCATCCCCCTACAGATTTGTGTTCACCTGGAATCACAAATATGACCTTTCTTGGATATAGGGTCTTTGCAGATGCAATCAAGTTAAGATGAGGTTGTACTGAATGAGGGTGGGCCCTAAATCCAATATTCATAGTATTTTTATAAGAAGGGGGAAATTTGGACACAGAGACACATGCACACTGGGAAGAAGACCATGTAAAGATGGAAATTAGTGTGGTACATCTACAAGTCTTGCTGGCAAGGGCTGTCAAGGAAGGATTCTTGATCCTAAAGCCTTTGGAGGAAGCCCAGCACAACCCTGCTGATACTTTAATTTTAGATGTCTGGCGTCCAGAGCTGTCAGAGAATACATTTCTATTGTTTTAAGTTACCTAGTTTCTGGCACTTTGTTCTAGCAGTATCGGCAAACTAATACACTGACCAAGACACATTCATTGCCAAGATAATTTCACACCCAGTAGACTGTCAGTGTCAGGACGGCAGGAACTGTCTGTCCTGATCATGGTTATATCTCCACTACTTTCAACAGTGTTTGGTACCTACCAGGTACTCAGTACAGTTTAGTTGAATACAAGAGGAATGTGTTTCCTTGATTCTCATCATAGCCCCTACTTTATTTTGAGTGAGCATCAGTGCAAAGGCTCACGCAAAAGGGAAGGTCCAGGCCCAGAATCCACTCCTGCATCCCCAGTGAAGCACTGCTTTCTGTACATGTAATTGTGCACCTGGACGTCTGGGCCCACAATTTGCAGTGCTATGCCTGAAAGTTCCCCAGATTGCCCAAGTCTGAGGCCATCCTGTTCATGGGGCATCTCTAGCCTGTAGAAACTTGACCTAAGAAAACTTCCTTAGGTTGAGTCACTTGGTCTTCACACCTTTCTTGGTCTGGTAGACACAATGGGAGCTCCAAATTATCATATGAGCAAAATTCCTTGGAAAAGCAAGTAAATTTGGTTTCATATCCCTTACCCAAAAGTCCAGCTTATATATGACTTCACACAGCTCCAAGTAAATGATAGGGAAAAAAAACCAAACAAACAGTAACTACTTGAAATACTTAGCAGACCTGGTCAAGAAGGCATGGTCAAGATCACACTGTAATCATCCACAGTACCAGCCAAGACTCCTGACATGTCACCGAGACCTGCATAAATTGCCATTTTAGATACCAAGCATCAACATCCCGGAATGATTGTCCAGGTTCTTGGCAACCATTGACATTTTAAAATGTTTCAATTTGCTACTAAAATAGAACTAAAATGCCAGTCATTATCAATAATTTCTCATCTTGAAATGCAAATTTAGCTTTGATTTTTATAATTATCTAGAAATGAATTTTAAAAGTCCTCTGAAAATTCAAGGATCTTGTTATACCAAAGACTATGTCAAATTTGATAATCCTCTCGCTACCTGCCTGCCAATGCGGTGGCAGCTTGTGCCCAGAACTCCCACCCCATAGAAGAAAATGCATTCATTGTGCTGCGGATTATGCTTAGAAACAGAAAGTGAGGATTACATCATGTGTACAGAACCAGGAGTGTTACGATCCTAGACAAACCTAGCATTGTATAAGAGCAGGTCCTTAAAGGACACGAATGAAAAGCAAGAACTTCTGTGCCTTTCACAGCAAGAGTCCTCCAACACCCAACCCTGTGCTCCATCACTCAACACTAGCCTGAAGGAAGGAAGGAGTACACACCCTCAAGACTTTTCTTTTCCTCCAGATACATCAGCTTTGCCTCCAGGGTTCACCGTCTTCCTTGATTCCTACAATAAGAATTGCATATCCTTCTGGGTCAGACACTAAAACCAAGCCCAGGCCTGAAACATTGTCCTTGGTCACAGCATTCATTGCCTTTCCTTCAGCTACCTTTCTAGAAGGGCTCTTATATGGCTCTTTTCCCTCTACTGCTATCCATCCTCAGATCTTTTGCACCAACCTGAACAATAGCCCACCTTTGACCCCATGTCTGTAGCAAGTTCCCACTTCTCTCCTTCCTGTCTTCACAATCAAGAACTATTGACTTCCTCACCTCCATTTCCCTCTCTAAACCATGGGATTCATCATTCCCCAGTGCTGCACTTAAATTACCTGCATTAACTTGACCACACTTAATAGTCACCAAAGAGTATAATGGATTCTTCCTGGGCCTTTTTTTTTTTTTTTACCTTTATGTCACAATTTAGATTATTAATGACATCTTGCTGTGAAAATCTCTTTCCTTTTACATTTCACCACAGTTTCTCCTACCTCTGGCTACTCGTTGTGTTTCCTTTGCTGATTCTTGATCTTCCATTTGCCTCCTGAATTTTAGGGTTCTTTTAAGTTCCATCCTTGGTCTTCCTGTTCATGTCCTCCATATATAAGTGGGTGCTATCATCTATACTCAAAGTTTTCTTTACCATAAGACAACTTTGCTGGTGACAGGCAAATCTAGATTTCCATTTAAATATTGCACATACCCAGCAGTATCTATTTAAGGCTGAATATTTTCTTTTCTCCAGGATCTACTTATTTTCTAACATTCCCTTTCTTTGTTTATAGTAATAGAGTTGAGCTTGGAACAACAATAGGAGTTAGGAGTGCCAACCCCCATCTTCCCATACAGTCAAAAGTCCACATATAACTTTTGACTCCTCCAATACTTATCTACTAATAGTCTGCTGTTGACCAGAAGCATTACTAATAACAGAAATAGTTGACTAACACATATTTTGTATGTGTTATATATATTTTGTATATGTATTAGACACTATATTTTTACAATAAAGCAAACTAGAGAAAATAAAATGTTATTAAGAAAACAATAAGGAAGAGAAAACTACTATGCTGTATTAGTCCATTTTCACATTGCTGATAAAGACATACCCGAGACTGGGTAATTTACAAAAGAAAGAGGCTTAATGGACTTACAGTTCCATGCGACTGGGGAAGCCTCAAAATCATGGTAGAAGGCAAGGAGGAGCAAATCATCTCTTACATGAATGGTAGCAGGCAAAAGAGCTTGTGCAGGAAAACTCCACCTTACAAGACCAACAGATCTCATGAGACTTATTCACTATCACAAGAAAAGCACAGGAAAGACCTGCCCCCATGATTCAATTACCTCCCTCCAGGTCCCTCCCACAACACGTGGGAATTCAGGATGAGATTTGGGTGGGGACACAGCTGAACCATATCATATTGTTTACATGGAAATGAATCATCATAAAGGTTTTCATCCTCATCATCTTCATGATCAGGAGGTCAAAGAAGAGGAGGAGGAAGAGGGAGGTTTCTCTTGCTGTCTCAGAGGTGGCAGAGGCAGAAGAAAATCTGCATATAAGTGGACCCACAGTTCATATCCATGTTGTTCAAGTGTCAACTGTTCTAGTGAAGCCACAATCTTTTGTACTTTCCCCCCAACTTTATCTACCTCTTGCCTATCCCAAATTGTTTACTGAATTCTACTTCGTAAAGCAATGAACTCATGTCTCTTTAATTGCTTCAACTCTGGCCTTCACAATTTCTTACTAATGACAGCAATCACCTCCTGATGGATTTCTCTAGATGCAATGCTGCCTCTTCTAGTCTATATTGCCAATAGAATTTTGTTTCTAAAAATGCACATTGGTTTATGTCACTGCTGACTTTAAATCACTCAGGGGCTTACCTATATTGTCAATATACAGCTCAAAGCTCTTAGCATGACTGTCAAGACTTTCGGGTTTTGACCCTTACTATTTCTCTGATCTCAAATTTTAACATCTCCAAATGTACCTGCATTCTACTCAAGTAAGATATGCTGTCCATATCTTTGTGTCTTTGAACTTGCCCTCTATCTGCAATGTTTTTGGCCAATATCTTCTGGCCAGTAGCTACCATCTTTCAAGACTCAGCTCAAACATCACCTCCTCCAGGAAGCCTTTCCTCTGACCCATTCTCAGGATAAGGTGTCAGCCCTTTATATGAGCTACCAACCATCCTGTCCTCACTCATATTATGAAACATTTGCCTGACATTGTAATCATTGTTTGTCTTGATCTTTCTCTCCCACTAGACTATGAGCAACTTGGAATCATACTCCACTCATCTATCTTTCTGCGGAGCTTAGCTCCATGCTTGGCACAGACTTTATTGAATACATAAGCAAAATAACAAAGAAAAGAAGGAGAAGTGTCATTAGCTAAGAATATAAGGACTACAGTCCTAGAGACTACAAGAAAAATAAATAACAGATTCTACAGAAGGTTAGTTTAGAGAAGAGTTTAATATTCAAGCTGTTAGTCATGGTGATGCAGTTCATTACATAAATAGACAAAGTGTAAGATTGCAATCATATCAACATTCATTGAGCATTCATTCTATACATATTTAAATCTTAATATAAAAATCAGGCAGGCACTATGGTAGCACAGGGAATAAAATAGATAATTCTGCCCTCCTGTCACTACCCTGTTCATGTAATTTACAGTTGATTATTTCAACACCTCTTCTACATATGCCAGGCAGTATCCTAAGTGCTTTATATGCATGTCCGTTTAATCCTCATAACGACCCCAGTGTACAAAGGAAAAGATGACTCATGGAGGTTAGGTAATTTGTTGAACATCATACAGTATGTGGGAGATCAGTGATTTAACCCAAAGCCTGTCTGATTACTCTTTCTGCACTTAATCATCACACTCAACAACAAAACAAGTTTAACTTGAAGATCACTTGTATTCTATTTAGATATTGGGTTGTTGGGGCCTCCAGACAATTCTAAAAGTTATGTAGGAAGTTTATTTCAACTATCCTGTTACAGACATTAATTTTAGTATGGGAAGGAAGATTTATAATAAAAATCGATCCAAAAATATGGAAGTTTTGCAAGTGGGCATTTATGTTCCAAAGCTGTGAAAATATGGATATTAATGTGATTTATCACTCACTTCTGACCTTTGGAACATGGAGAATGGAGGGATGGAATGGGTTTGAGAGGCAAGAACTTTACCTTCAGCAAGTGCCATGCCTCAGGACAGCTCTGTCTATTCATTCTCACAAAACTGAGGATATTCTGAAGCTACATGAATATGATTGGTATACAAAAGGCTACTTGCTACCTGGAGCAACAAGATTCTGCAAAGTGTTCAGAAAAATAAATTTGTATCCCACGGAAGTGTTTTTTCACAAACGAATTCTGCAGGGGGAAAGGGAATTTTCTGCAGTATTCACTGTGAGAGTGGAGAGAAAGCCTGAGAGTGCCATAAAAGGCAATGGCAAAATCTACAATGAAAAACGCAGCTGCCTTTTTCACTGTGGTTCCAGGAAGACTTTATGGAGTCCCTAGGTAGGGAATTGTTTTATTTTATTTTATTTTTTGAGATGGAGTCTCACTCTATTGCCCAGGCTGGAGTGCAGTGGCATGATCTTAGCTCACTGAAACCTCTGCCTCCTGTGTGTTCAAGCACTTCTCCTCCCTCAGCCTCCAGAGTAGCTGGGATGACAGGTACCTGCCACCATGCCCAGCTAATTTTTTGTATTTTTAGTAGAGACAGGGTTTCACCATGTTGGTCAGGCTGGTCTCAGACTCCTGACCTCAGGTGATCTGCTGGCGTTGGCCTACCAAAGTGCTGGAATTACATGCGTGAGCCACTGCACCCAGCCAAAATTTGTGTTTCAGTGGGAAAATAGACACTGTCTATAACATGCCTTTCCCCATAATCTGATTCTGACTCTATGGGAACTATTCCACAACTGTGTAAAGCATAAGCAACTGACAGGAACACAGGATCATTTTGTCTGTAGACACACAAATGAATTCTGACTGGGGCAGGGAATACCCTCCCCACCATGGAGAAACAAATTTTGCCTCCATTTACACATTCATTTCAACATGCCTTTACTCTTTTACATTTTATTCATTATCTTATTCCATACTGAGCATAACATCTGCTGGGTTCTCTCATTATGAGTAAAGTAAACCCTTTAACACGAGTTCATTTTTATATCCTTACGAGAGTCATGAATTTATCTTTTTTTGAAAATTATCTTTCAACTCTTTATTCCCAACAATGCCTCTTCCTCCTTGACCCAGCTATGAACTGAGCTGCAAAGTGTGGACGTGCCCAAGTATTGAGCTCCAGACCATGGCTCTTGTGTTGGGAGAAGATAATGCTCATCTTTGGCAAGCTTGAGGGTGTCCACAGCCCACAAGTTGACAAATAGCTCCCTTTGATGTTCTACCTATAAGCTGAAGTTTCAAACAATGCTCAAAAAGGCATGGCATTTTTAACCAGCTTTATTGAAGTATTACTTATATACATTAAAATTCATCAATGTTAAGCATGTTGTTTGATGAGCTTCAACAAAAGCATAGTTACCTACCATCACCACAACCAAGATATAGATCATTTCTATCACCCTAAAATGTTCCCTCATGCTCCTTTGCAGTCCATCCACTCTCCCTACTCACAGCATCTGGTAATCATTGAGTCTAGAACTTCATATTGTGGGAGACCAGAATATACCACCCCCAAAATATGAAGGATTGCTGAGCTGTAGGCAGTTAAGAAGAAGCAGATACAGGAAAGTTCTCTCTCCTTCCTCTATTTGCCTAAAAGCAGGACATAAACATAGGAAGACAAAAAAGTATCCTACCTGCCTTCCCTTCTATCAGGCAGAACAAAGGTTAACCACTGAAGATAACTTTAGACCCTTATGATCCTGGAGTTGGTTATCAGAGGAATCTAAATTACCACGCATTACCAACTGGCTTTTATCTGCCATTTATTTCCCTTCCCACAAGTTGCCACCCCTAAATACTCAAAGTCCTTTCTTCTGTCTTATCACTTCTTTAAAAATGTACTATTCTTTGTTGAAGATGCTATATTAGCTGGAATTCAAAGCCACTTCCTTGGGAAACATTCATTCCCTGGGTGTCTCTCACGTATATATGAAATATGCCTGTTAATAAACTCACTTGTGTTTCTCTTGTTAATCTATCTTTAGTTACAGGGGTCTATTTTAACTAAGATCCTGTGAAGGTTGAAGAAAAAATTATTCTTCTTCCTCTACAATATAAATAGGACCATGCAGCATTTAGTCTTTTGTGGCCAGCTTATTTCACTTAGCATAGTGCTTTTGAGATTCATTCATGTTTTTGTATGTGTCAATAGTTCATTACTTTTTATTGCTGAGTAATATTTCACTGTATGGATTTACCACATGCATTTTTCCATTCATCTTTTGATGGTCATTTGGATTGTTTTCAGTTTGGGGTTATTATCAGTAATAATATGTGAGATTACTGGGTCATATACGAAGTATATGTTTAACTTTGTAAGAAACTCCCATACTTTTCCAAAGTAGCTATACCATTTTATATTCCCACCAGCAGTACACAAGCACGTAGCTCCATGTCCTCACTAGCACCTGGCATTGTCAATCATTTTAATTTTGGCTTTTCCAGTGAAAGTATACTGCTATCTCATTGTAGTTTTAATTTGCATTTCCTTAATGATGAATAATATTGAGCATCTTTTCACTTGTCATCTTTTTACTTATTTGTCATCATTTGTCTAGGGTAAAATTTCCATTTAGATCTGCCCATTTTTAATCAAATTGCTTATCTTATTATTGAGTTGTAAGAGTGCTTTATACACTCTAAATATTTTATGAAATACGTGTTTTGCAAATGTTTTCACCCAGTCTGTGGCACGAGAAAGGCATTCTTCTTCTTATTTTGACAAATAATTTGCTAATTCAGACTGCCTGGAAATGCAAACCAGTATACTGTGTATTGACATCTGCCAAGCAGCAGCCAGACTCTGGGGGAGGGAAATAAACAACGTAAAATTCCAAAATTTGGCCTCAGAAAAGCTGCTCCTGGCTTTCATCATCATCTCCTGATTTTCTAGCGTTTTATTTACTCTGGTTATTTTCTCTGCTATGTTACTTGCTTCCTGTAACAGTTCCCATTTTAGGCAAAAAAATGTATACGGAACGTCTGTTTGTTTCTCTCCTGATGCAAATGAACACCCTAGCTTCTGCATTTCGTAGTGAACCCCAAATATAGTCTCAGCAGCAACAATGCAACTCACGTGAAAATTGTTTCCAGTTATTTCCGATTTAAACTCTGAATGTCATACCATCACCTCTGACTTCTTCTGAGGACCATCTTCCTAGACTTCTTGGGTCTTTGGGGAGTAAAAAGGAGAAAGTTCCCATGTGAAGGTTCCCTGTGATGTTCATTGTTTTGTTAAAGCACTAATCTGCCTTCGAAAATAATTTATTCTGGAAATACAGTAGAGGTCCTGTGGTTAGTAGGATTGGGCCAGTGGTGCTTGAGCCGAGTACCACAGACAGGGCATGATTTGGCACATACATTACAGCTTTTCATCACGTCTGTCTCTCCTCAAATATCCAGAGGGGAAAAAAACGTAGATGGTTTTCTGGGGTTCCTCTGTAGACGAGAACACTAAATGCCTGCCTAGGACCCATTCCACAGTTCTTCCTTACTAGAGAGACCTGGTGTAATGTAAAGCACCCAGCTGAAGAAATTATATTTCTCAGCCACTCCCCAAGATAAGGGTGGCCATGTGATACAGTTCCAATGAATATAATATAAGCAGAAGTCAGGCTGGGCTCTTGAGCCCTTGCCTTTCTCATGGCAAGGCGGCTTTCCTGCAGCAGCCATCTTGTGACTGACCCTGAGGGAAAGGCTGCAGAGTCACAGAGAATGTGGCCTGGCACCTTCACCACCCAACCAATGCCAGCAACTGTCTACCTCTGGACCTCTCACCATGAGAGAAAAACCAACCCCCAAGCTGTTCGAGATGTTGTTTTTCAGTTGTCTTTTTTTATGGCTCTATATAATCCCTGACTAACAGCTTGGGTTCTAGTTTCTGCCTCTTTACTGAGCAGCAGTGGGAACTACCCCTCTCAGATTCCCGGTTTTCTTCATTCATAAGAAGGGTGGAAAAAATAGAAAGTGCCTCACAGCCATTCCAGCGGGAAGCGTCCACAGTTCAGAGGCACCATTTCATCTTCAGTGTACCAGACACATTTTTCCAGATCAGGTATCTCTGGTGACAGGAAGCTCAGGCCACAGTTCTGGCTTGACTAGGATATGTTGATGCCCCAGTTCTTTCTGACAGCTACTGGAGGATCTGCTTCCTTACTCAGCCCCAGTTCCTACTGAATTGATTAACAGCAGACGGAGTACCATTTTTTTGTTCGTTTGTTCTGAGGACAAATCTCCTCAAATTTCCAGGAGAATGCCCATCTTTAATATATTTTTCCTAGCACTCAGATGCCCATTATCACATAAATCTTCTGTCTCTCTAACAGTATATACGCTTGTTACATCATGTGCTGGGTTTGGGGTTTAGATATGGCCTTCTGCTCCTCCTAACCCCACTCTGCTCCACTCTGAAGCCTACGTCACTCCTGACCTCCCGGCCCCTACTCCCCGTGTGTGTCAGGCACGTCACATGCAGTATCACTTCCTGTTCCTCTTGGCCTCACTCCTGCTCTGGCTGTGGCCATGGTGACCAGGTCCACTCGCGCTTTGCCAGCTTCCCACAGATATGGCCACAGAGGGCGTCTCATGCCAGGTCTCTCCTCGACTCCTGCCTCCAGCCCTGGTGCATCTCTAACAAGGAGCTGCTCAAAAGAGCCACCCAGAGTGGGGCCCAGTGGCAACAGGGCTCACGGATAAATGCTTTTCCCCTGGCCCCTTTAATGGCCAGTTCTTAAATGCATTTTGTAAAGCTTCTCAGAAGGTTCCAGCAGGACTGAGCACCAGATGCTTGTGTCAATGACCTACTGTTTTGGCTTTCCTTCCCCTATCCCTCACCCCTGTTCCTAAAGATCATGTATGCCCCCATGTAAATTACTGGTAGGTAAGCCTTTCTTAAGCCCTTTTTTGAAGTTGAGGCAGAGGAAATTAAAAAACAAGCGTGTGTGTGTGTGTGTGTGTGTGTGTGTGTGTGTGTGTGTGTGTAGGATTTTTCTCCTGCCTTTCCAATTTTGGGTTTAGTCACTGATACACTGATTCATTCAATCTCAGTTCCCACCACGTAACGGGACAGTTACATCCCTGCTTATGCAATCGTTCCCTTCCACACAGTTTTGCACAACTCAGATTTTGCGTAAGTCGAAATCTGGGTTATTGCCCCGGATATTAAAGGTGCAGAACCTACTACACAAATATTTATGTGTATAATATCACTTAAACTCATTTTCACTGTTGAAGCCACCAAAATGTTTTCACATGCAATGGCAGAAAGACTCTGGTCCCCAGGGGCTTGGCATTTTATTTTTTTTACTCTAAATCAATTGCCTTCAGTTTACAAATGCTCCTCCACTGTTGTTTCATCCTGGTGGCTTTTGGACAAGATTGGAAGGCTATGAGAGTAAAGACATAAACACGCTGGAAATAGCACGAGTTGGTGCAGTAAGAAACTCCACCAGAGCCCCATAAAACTGAAAGTGAAAAGCCTGGCCTCTTAGAATTCGTGGAGTCTATACTGCAGCTTAATATGTGTTTTCATGCATAACGCAACCTTTCCACCTCTCTGACGTGCTGTCAGCACCTTCCAGAACAATTTGAAGAGGGTCAGATTTGCATTAGGCATAGATTATAAGACCTGGGGGCAGCTGTCCCTGATCAAGAATCATAACAGGGAACCCTCATTTGCAATCACCGCTTAGCCTCTCTCCCTCAGATAGTAGAAGGACTGGAAGTTGTTTGTTCCTAAGCATTTTGTGATATTTATGAGTGGCCTTATTTTAAAAAGTCTCCATTAGTCTGTTTATTTTTAGGTATCATATTAAATATACCAGCAGAAAAATGCAAGACCAAAGCCCCCAAAGGTCTAATGCCTGCTTCTTAGCTGGAGTCACACTGCTTAGAAGCTGAAAGCAGCCAAGTCCCACGACATTAATATCCTGGGAAAGAATGGAGCACGCTCATCCCCCAGGGATGCTTTCCTGGGTTCGAAGGCATTTTGCACTCTTATCAGGTGAAAGGAAACACACATTAGCCAAATACAGGCAGACTTCACAGACTCTAGAAAAGATTCCCAGCAGAGCTCCTTAAAGCTCCTCTGACTGATCTTCAACTTCAAGGTTATGCCCAAGCAAACTGCGCTGGAGCTGCTGTGTTCAAATGTGGCTAACAGCTCGCCAGAATCGAGCCAATCCATGCCTTCCACATATCTCTTCTATAGGCTGAGATGTGTGTCAAGGTGTTTGGACTCAAAGCGTCCAAACCTCCCCAACCATGGGCTCCTTATGCTCCCAGCTGAGTAGGAGGATCAGTGATGGCCTATCAAGAATAGAGGAGTCTCACTCCCTCTGCTGACTGCTGTTCTTGATATTATCTAAATATTTTGAGCTTAAATTTAGTTTAAAAATCAGCATGGAGCAAAAAAGCGTAGACTGGGCATGGTGGCTCACACCTGTAATACCAACATTTTGGGAGGGCAGGGAGGATCTCTGGAGTTCAGAACTTCATGACCAGCCTGGGCAACATGATGAAACCCTGTCTCTACAAAAAATATAAAAATTAGCCAGACATGGTGGTGCATGCCTGTAGTCCCAGCTACTTGGGAGGCTGAGGCGAGAGGCTCACTTGAGCCCAGGTGGTTAAGGCTGCAGTGAGCCATGATCGTGCAACTGCACTCCAGCCTGGGTGAGATAGCAAGACCCTGTCTCTAGAAAGACAAAAACCAAAAGGATGTGATCTTGTTCATATGCCTAGAAAGGTCATTATCAACCTTTAAACTACCAGAGAAAAATGCAATGCCCTGATCCTTTAGCTCTTTATGTATCTACATAAAGCTCCCAATATGTAATATACATTCTTCCTCCACAAAGCCTTTCAAATCGAATGAAATCTGGACTCAAAATTTGCTAGCTCTGATGAGAAAGGGGACCTGGGAACAAGTCCTCCAATGGCACAAAGGAGCCCTCCTTTTCCCTTCTACTCGACGTTAAGATGGAGAGGTGTCAGCAGTTCCTGAACACCTCTGCCCTAAAGGACTTCAGACAGGAACAAAAAAATTAAGGGACTTTGGACGATTGTTCCCAGCAAAAGTCTGGGAAATGACCAAGTCAGGTATTTGCTAAGCTATTTAATGAGGCTGCATAAGCAATAAGAAGAACTTGATAGAGCTTTAGGGTCACTGGGGTTTCCAGGGTGAATTAAAGAAAGCAGTGAAGTAAGAGGAGAGGATTTAAAAATTAACCTGCGTGTGAATGTACTATGTTCGGAACAGGAATTAAAAAGCAAACAAGGATTAATTGATCCCCTCCTCCCTCCCAAGCTGCACGCTGGCATTTCAGAAGCAAAATGGATTGGTTGAGAATGCACTCTGCTGGGTAATTAAACAAGGAGGTCGATCAATACTCAGTAGCTGGGATTTAAATACCCATTGACAAGCTAACAGAGGAACCCAGGAGGGAATAGAAGAATAGCTGGTTGGCTCAGGCAAGATTGGATCTTAAGGTTTCTGCATGTAAACAATGAACAACAACAACAAAAAGCACCTCACTCTTTTCACCTCTCTAACTTTAAAAATCTCTTCGATTCAGTATCAGCCCAAACAAAAATCAGGATCTCCACTCAGAGCATTTCTCTTGGTGGCGAGTGACAGATGTAAAGGACCCAATTTGTGATTTACATGGTTCACTTCTGCAACTGCAATCAAGCTGCCCGTTAAATTCACGTAGCTAAATAAAAATTACAACCAGTTACTTATTAGCTACCTTGAAACTGCCTCCCTGAGAGCTACAGGGTTGGTGAGAGAGTCAATTTACAGCAAAGCCGAAGTGAACTGCCTTGCTTATTTGTTGTGGTTTTTAAATCAGATGGGTCATGAGCATCTGTGTATATGCATAAACAACTGAAACTGCCCAGAGATGTCTCATAGCTCATCAGATTAATAGGCCCACCAGCTAGCTGCCAAGACACTCAACTCTCAGTTGGACGAACCTGATCTAACTTTGCTGCAAAGGATGGGCCCCGGGTTCTTCTCTTCAGCACCCACCTGACGAAGACGGGAAATAATGGGACCAAAGACAAAGGCAGGAGTAGAACAGGCTTTTCTTCAAAGCCCATGAAGGCGAAAAGACCCGTTATGAAGGGAGGGTTAAGGGCAGAGAACTCTCTAGGGCTGTTGATGATGTTGCTGCTGTTGGTTGGTCTTAGGATTCTCTAGGGAGGAGATGAAATAGAAGGAAAATCTAGGGGTAACAGCTCACAATTGGCCCAGTGACTAAGGCCACCTTTCAGGGATTCATTCGGGATTTCCTCGATTCCTGGGCTCACCTGAGAGGCACCAGCTTTCTCCACTTTCTGCATGTAAACCCATGCATTATAAGCTTTCTGGCTGGGAGGACTGAGGGAGAAGATAACTCTACAGTGAAGGGCGCTTGGAGACACAAATAGCTAAAACACACCAGAGGAGGCAATTGATTTTATCCAAGAATTTACCTGGATTTACCAAGGATTACTTCTGGGTATCTTGGAGGATTTATATCTTAAAGGATCCAAGTTATAAAGTTCTAGAGTCATTCATGGAGATAAAAGTAAAACAGTGCTTACTAGGGGCTGGGGGAGCGGGGAATGGAGAGTTAGTGTTTAATTGGTTCAGAGTTTCAGCTTGGGATGGTAACAACGCTCTGGTGGTGGTGATGGCTGCATGACTATGTGAATGTACTTAATGCCACTGGAGTATGAACCAAAAATGGTTAAAATAGTAAATTTTATGTTATATGCATTTTACCATAATAAAAAATCTAGAGTCAGCGAAGACAATGTTATTTCCTGTATAATCCATATAAACCTACAGCCTACTACTTTTGAAACATAGAAACTTCTCCATGTTTCAAAAATTACATTATCGAGGGATGCCAAAAAGAAAAAGACTTTAAGAAATTGGAGACATGCCTGTATCCATTCTGCCCGGAGCATTCACGTGAAACATTTCCCAAAGAACACGACAGCCCAGGTCCCTGTGTTGTTTGCCTCGGTGCCCTGTGCCCCGTGCCCTCCCCATATCCAGGTAAAGCTGTTGAAGACCCAGAGAGGCCTTCTGGTCACCAACCACCTGCTCTTCTGATTTTATTTCTGAAACATCATACTCTCTTTCTTTCCCGATTTCAGGAGAGAATCCAATATACTCATTCACACTGAGGTGTAAGGTTCTAAGAAGATGTACACAGCCTACCCAGGGATATTTCCAGTTCACCTGGAAGCTAAGCAAGAAGAATTAAAACACAGAAATGGGAATAAAGTTTGCAACCTCTCTAACCCTTTGTTCCAGGCTGTTTTTTATGCCTCAAAACTTACCAGATTCTGTCTGCATCTCCCAGACAGCCTTAGAAATGTGTTTCCCAAAAATCTCTTTCTCTGGTCAGTTTCTCTGTCATGCACTATTTTCAGAAACCCAGACTATCCTCTGGCCCATCAGCCCTCATGCCCAGAGACCCATGCCAAGTTAAGTTGTTCATTGGGCACAGAAATGTCTCCAAGGCACCTTCTAAATCTGTCAAGGCCAGTTCAGGAACAGTAGGCTGAGGCCAAATGGAAAAGTTGGGAAAGCACCCATGGAGAACAGCGCTAGCCCAGGCCTGGAGGCACAGGATCACTAATCTGATGAGTGGCTCCAATCAAATGAGACCACATGGACATTGGCAAAGGGCATAAGGAAAGTTCTCTCTTCACTCAAGCCTGTAGCCTGTCCTAGAACAAAGGAGCAAAGGTTCCTTCAGCATAAACACTGCCGACTCTCTGGAGGAAAACAGGCTCTTTTTTATATTTACAAAATCAGAACCAGCAGGGGCCAGACCTAGGAATCTGTATTTTTAAAAGGCTCCCCAGGAGCACTGGAAACCACTGGTCTGAATTAAAAAGTGATGACAAATAAAAAAGCCAACATAGGGTGTTCTGTGTTCGCTCTCGTTCTGTGGTGTTGTGGACATCAATAAAGAATGCGATATTTATCCTATTCATTTACTTGTTTTTCAAAACAGCAAAAAGATGCCGAGAGAGGAGACTTTGCTCAACAATCCAGTGCTAATGACCATAAAGGGTCTGTTGTGTTACACTCTGATGAATCACCACATGTCAGCAGGGACACAGCCAACGGAAATATGTTCTATGGCTTTAGTTTCTTCTTTTCCCTTGATGCATGAAAAAAACCTTTTCCCCAAGCTAAGTTTAGGGCAAGATGCCCTTTTTGTTTGTGAATGGGGGCAGTCTGAGGGTGAAACAGGACGTCTCAAACAGAAGGAAGGGCCCAAGGAAGTCTGTTATCTGGAGAGTGAGCTGTAGGGGCCACCTTGGATTTCTATGCAGAATTGTCTTTAGATTTAGGCAACAGCCTGGTGAGGCTGACTCTTGCTGAATAGAGAAGCTGTGCCTCTCTCACGTGAGGAGTGGATGTCATCCCCACACATGGGGGAAAGGACTCCTTCGGGGGCTTATTCCTCCTCCATCTGAGGGCGCTCCCACCACCGTCTTCCACCATCTGCCTCCACCCACTACTCCTCAGTACCTCAGCCTCAGCCCTCTTTGCTTCCTTCCCAGCCTCTCTATTTCTCCCAGTCACCTAGCCTTAGAATCTTTGTGGCCAGGCACAGCGTCTGTAATCCCAACACTTTGAGAGGCTGAGATGGGAAGATCGCTGGAGCCCAGGAGATCAAGGGTGCAGTGGGCTATGATCATGCCACTTCACACCAGCCTGGGTGACAAAGCCAGATCTTGTCTCCAAAAATAATAATAGTAATAATGAAAACAAACAAACAAACAAACAGAATCTTTCTCTCTACGAGACATAATGGAAACAGAAACTGACTTGGGGTTGAAAATCTGAGTCTGGATCCCGGCACTGCCAGTTCTTGACCATGTGACTTTGAGCACATCCCTGACATGTTCATATAGCACTACACCTGTTTCTAATAACTGCCCAATCCACACCTCTGTGTTGTTGTCAGAATCAAATAAACTATGTGAAATACTTCGCATGCTTATTTATCTCTTCACACATACACACGTATGTCTTGGTTTTGACATACTGTCTTGCCTGCTGCCATATTGAATCAGCCCCCAAATCCTGCTGATTCTGGTCTTGTTTTCGTCCCTCGTATACCTTCTTGCTTTTCCATATTCATTGCTATCACTGCCCTCCAAATATATTCCTTCAAGTTGACCTGCACCATAGGTCATTCAAGATTACAGTATTAGGTTCTTAGGCTTCTGGCAGCCATCAGTGGTTAGAAGGGTGAAGGCCACTTGGGGACAAGGTCACTGTTTGTAAGGGACCGTCTCAGCCAGGTGGTCTGTTATAATGAGAGCAAGACTCAGACCAAATTCTGACACACAGAGAGACCTATCGGCCAGCAGGAGGTAAAACATCAGACCACCTGGTTTGTAAGCTCAGCAAACATAGGACCACCTGGTTTATCCCAGCTCTCTGTCCTTTCATTCCAAGCAGATGTGACAAGGAGCTAGCAGCAGGATTCAGTTAATTGGTCAAATGACAGGATTCTCCTTAAGCAAATGTACACAGAATCTAGCAGAATTCTAAGACTTGGGGGACACTCCAGAGGGTGTGAGCTGCTCATGCCCTAATTGCACAAAGGCAAGGATCCCTGTGCAGCCTTCCTAACCAACCCAACAAACACCACTCATTTCACCAATACAAAAATAAAATCTAACACCCAGTATGTTAATTAACAAAACTTCTGGTGCCATTGGCAATAAACGTAACTAAAGTGCTAGTATCACAGTCCGGAACATAACAGAACTACCCCTAATACTTCTGAAATATTGGGAAACTTCAAATACTAAATAACTGTGCCTAGGGCATTACGCAAACTGAAATACACATCATCAACATATGTTTTAAATGGAGCTGCTTCGAAGTAAATTATAGATAATATAACAATGTTGCCTTACACCATTGGGGCTACCATAATGAAATACCACAAGCTGTGTAGCTTATAAATGACACAGCTTTATTTCTCATAGTTCCATAAGCTGAGAAGTCCGAGATCAAGGCGCCAGCAGATTAACTGTCTGGTGAGGGCCCACTTTCTCATTCATACATGGTGCCTTTTCTCTGTGTCTTCACAGGGTGGAAGGAGTGAGTTAGCTCTCTCAGGTCGCTTTTATTAGAGCACTAATCCTATTTATGAGGGCTCTGCCTAATCACCTCCCAAAGGTCCCCCTCCTAACATAATCACCTCGGGGGTTGGGATTTCAATATATGAATACTGAGTGGAGACCAACATTGAGACTATAATGAATGGCTTTTACTTCTTGTCAAATTGCCCTTTCTTTCTCTTTGAACATATACCACAAGCTTTAGTCCTTTTCTTCTGACCTCAAGGAAGCCCTGATCATCTGTCACAATACTTTATTCCTGAAATGGTGGAATATTACTTGTCCCTTCATTTATTTAGCAAACACTTGCAATCCTAACACAACAAAAAATCATGAAGCCAAGAGGGTAGGGGGTAAGTAAACTGGTACCTTGACTTAAAGAGGCTCTAGGTCTAAAGAAGAGGCCGACATTGGAAATGAAAATAACAGCACCAGGCAGTGACTCTCCGGACAGATGTGCACAAGTCACTGTGGAAGCACAGAAGAGGCACCCCTGAGTGTGCCTCCCAGGAAAGGGAGAGGGCAAATGACCAAAGGCGTTTCATCTTGAGGAAGTATTGTGCTGGCTGAACTGAGCCTTAGAGGATGAATGAAAAGTTAGCCTGCGGTACAGGGAGCATCCCAGGCAGAGAAGACAAAAAATATATACCCAGCAATAATAGCTAAAATCTATTAAACTCCTACTCTGCTCCAGGTGCTCTCCTAGGAATGCCATGTGTATGATAAATAAAATCTGAAATAATGCACATCATTTCACTTCCTCCTCAAAACCACACCTTGAGATAGGTGCTATGGCACAGATGAAAACGGGCTGAGAGTATTAAAACAACTTGCCTAAGGTCACACTGTTAGAAACTGGCAGAGCCAGTGTTTGAACCCAGGGCTTTCTGGCACTTAAGATATTACACTATATTCTGTTCAGCTATGATATGCAAGTATTAAATGGGGCTGAAACTGAAGTTCAAAACAGAACTGCATGCAGTCTGTTTGCATGCAATTCTGATTTGAACTTCAGGAGAGGTAAGTCAGCCAGAACATGGGTTTTGGTTCATTTTCTCATCTAGATGTGACTGTCTGAGTCTAATACATCTTTCTGTTTCTATTACAAAGTGAAACCCACAGTAGGGGTTCAATGGAATTGAGTGACTGAGTCTACAGGGAAAGAATTTCCAGAATAGATTATTGAACCACCAACTGCCTGAGTAGTGACTCGCCCCTTCTTTTTGGGTTTATTTTCTTTTAAAAATAGAGTTTTCAACATGCCCAACGAATATCGACAGATACTTGAGTGTCCTCCATGAGGCACACACAGTTAAGGGCAGTGGAGATTCAGCAGGGAATGAAATAGACAAGGTCTCTTCTGTTAAGACAGCTTAAAACAACCTTCCCCTGATGTGACCTCTCTTATTCTGAAAAATGCCAGGGAAATAACAATCAACAATGGACTCTGACAGTGGGCATCTCTAGAGGTAGGCTCCACCCTTGCGTGGCGCCAGCATCTTGACACCATGCTGAGGCCCACCTGACCATCACCAATGACAACTGCAAGATCCCCAACCCCAAGAGGCCCAGGGCCCAGCACAATCACTTATCTGGCCCCCAAGAGCTTGCTCAGGGGACATCCTGCTACTCTTTAAGGTGGCCCAGGGCAGGCAGCACCTGCTGAATCAGCAAACCACCCAGAGCCCTGTATGTGTTGGCCCAGGAGCTCAGCCTTGGGCCAGGCAGCGGGATTTTTTCCCCTCTGAAGAATGTGCCTGTATTCAAACTCCACTCTGCAGGAATGCCCATGGTGCCAAAAACGAACAGAAAAAAAAATAGGATTCAAAACAAGGCACTTGAATGAAACAAGGTCTAGTTTTCAGTTCTCATTTTCTTTCTTACTCTGAATCCAAGCATGCTGTGTCTGAAGGAAGGTGGCCAGGGAAAGGAAGGGCCCTGGAGGCTGGCTGTTCTCTCTTTCTTCCAGTAGGGTGGTGGGGAAAAGCAAGGAGAGAATGGTGAGCCAAGTGCTCAGGCAGAAGTCAGAGCAGAGGTCACTTGCATGGTGTCTCGTATGACGTCTAGTAGGATCAGAACTCGAGTTTCCTTAGGGAGCAGACTGTTCTCTCAGAGTCCCCATGGGACCAGCTTGCTGAGCTGACCAAGGCCTCGGCCTCCGGCAGCTGGCTCTCCTCAGTCCTCTCCCACCCCTGAGCCTACTTCCCACCTCCTGCCTCCCTTACAGTGACCTTGTCCCCAAGTTGCCCCACTCCTGTCCTTCCCATGGACTAACCCAACTGTCCCCTCCAGAGGCTCCCTCATGAGGCTTCTAGGAGTAGAGGAGGTTGCATACCTGCAATGTTAAAGCCTCAGTCCTGAGAACTGGGCTTCCTCTTTTTCCTCCCAGGGCCTTGCTCTGTGGGGCCAGGATAAGTGGCCAGAATAATGTGATCTGAGCCCTTTTCTTTGACTAAACGCACTGCCAGGTTTAAACACAAGCTACATCCCTGGGCTCCAGCCTGCTTACCATGCTTGGGACACTTCTTCTCCTTCCCCTGCAGTCCCCAACTGTGGGGTCTGACCACCACCATGGCCTAAGCCAGGCCCCAGCAACTTTCTGTGAAAAGTCAGATAATAAAAATTTTAGGTTTTGTGGACCACATTCAATCCTCATCACATATTCTTTCGTTTGGTTTTTTTGTGGTTATTTTCAGGGTTTTTTTTTTTTTTAAATAACCTTTTAAAAATGTATAAGCCATTCTTAGCAGGGCCATAGGCCAGATTTGGTCCATAGTTTGTCACCACTTTTGCCTTAGTACACTGGCCCTTCTCAAGCCCAGTGAAAGTAAGATGATATTTCCTCAGGGAGTTTCAAACAAGATGCTTCCAGCTGAGTGGCCCTGCCTGGGTTCTGATGATGTCATGATCCAACAAGCAGCCATCTATGATCATAATTAACTAAGAGAAACGCTTAACCGGGAGGCAGCAGAATTTTCCACAAATTCTTCTTTATTGAAAAAATAGATTCCTTATCAAAATAGACAAGCTTGGAAAATTTAAAAATAACAGTATTCATTAACAACTCCCACACTAACTGTGGTTACCAAACCTTGAGAATCGAAGTGCCAAATTCCATGTGCTAGCATTCACATGCTTTCTACTTTGCTTCCCACAGTGGCTCCCACTGTAGATATCAATGCAATCCAGGCCCCACTGAGGTCACTCTGTCACTTGAGATTGAAATAAAATTGGCTTAACCCCCCTATCCTAAATCCACTGGGAAGACCAAGATTGTAGCATATTCCCAGGAGCTGAAATTCTCAAGGCACTTCTGACTCCACAGTTTCAGACTGTCCCTCTCAATGCCTCACTCAGCTCTTCTGCTTCCCCAGCAGCTGTGGCCCAGGACCGGGAACATGGCTCTTCTGTGTGTGTGTGTGTGTGTTTCTGAACACATTTACCCAGTAGCATTGTGCTGAGGCCAACTTCACAGGTTTAAGACAATGGAGAGATGAAGCCTTGAAGTAGGCCAAGGTCAAATTTACTAGTTTCTATAAAATTGGGCATTAGTCACCCCATTTCCAAGTCTTTTGGCCATGCTACCAAATATCAGGGGTTTCCACATTTCTGGGCCTCCCCTCCCTCACAGGATGGCCTTCCTTCTTCCCCATCTCTCCATCTTTTGGGCTCACCCACTCTCTGCCTCCCAAATTCAAATTAGCTCTCCACCAGGCTCTGGGTTCTTCTTGTCCATCCATGAGTGTCTCCAGGTCTCTGAACTGGCATCACTTTTGAAAGTTCTGTCTTTCCCTTCTTTTCTCTAGCCATGACCAGTGGAATGAAGAGGCCTAGAGTGTGTTCTTCCCTTTGATATGAATGCACCATCTCCTTTACAAAGCAGAAGTGGCTACAGGCAGTTTATAACTATGCCCTTCTCTCTGTTACATTCACACCCCCACTTTACCAAGGAGGACACTGATGCTTGGGATCATCCAGCCAAAACGTGGCAGAGCTGCTGTGACCCTCCAGGCTAGACTCACTGCTCTCACTCCCTGCATCAGTGGTTCTCAAACTGGACTGCTCCTCGGAGTCACTCAGAGGACTTGTTTAACTGACACAGGTCACTGGGCCACTGCCCCCTCGGAGTTTCTGATTCATCAGGTCAGAGAGTGGAACCTGAGAACATGCATTGCTAATAAGTTCCCAGGAGACGCTGTAGGGCAAATGCACCCAAGAGCAATAACTTAAGCATATCCTTAGAATGACCCTGTACGGTAGACACACCTGAACGTGTGTTCCAAGCTGGAATCTGGGAGTGGCCAACCTGGAGATTCGTTCCTTGTCAATGAGGAACATCTGAGACCCTGGCCTGTTCCATGGAACATAGGCTGTACAGGAAATTGAGGCCCTGAGTTTTGGTTCAATGAAGGATACAAGGCAGAGGTCATTAAAAGGAGGGTGTTGACAAGTGGTTGCAGTTTTCCTGCCTAATTGACCTCCACTGGACTGTAAGGCGGTTATCTTGTCCATCCATCTACCACTGGACTGTGTCTGTACATAAGGTGGTTCTGACGTCCCACTCGCTGCCACTGGACTCTTTCCCTTGTAGGCAAACCCTCAATAAAACCTCATGTCTTGTTCACTGGCTCTGGATCTCTTCTTCGGCCTCTTGAACTTGATGCAATCCCTACTGAAGTGAACATGGGTTTGGCATGGCAAATGCTGACTCAGGGACCACACTTTGAGAACTACCACAGTAGAAAACAATGCATGGTTTTATGCCAGGGTGCGGGTGTGTGGTGGAGGGAAGAAAATGGTGGGGCAGGGGCAGGCTGAGGGTGAACATGGATATAAGTGATAAACGTTGACCTTTTCTTCACTGCCCTTAAATTCTGCATTATTTCATACACTCTAAACTGTATGTGTATTCATGATTACAATACACTTCTCTAAAGAATTCCCATCTTTGGGTCTTGGGGTCTGGTGGCCTGAGTTGCTTCACACCAGTTTATTGTCACATCAAAGGTTTACAAACTACCACCCAGTCCAACCCACTGCCTGGTTTTGTACAACTCATGAGGTAAGAATGGCTTTAATATTTTTAAATGGTTGACAAAAAATTAAGAGATGAATATTTTGTGATATATGGCAATTATATGGAATTCAAAGTTCAGTGTTTCATTAATAGTTTTAGTGGAACACAAACATGCCCATTTATTGACAAAGCATTTGTGGCTACTTTCCTGCTACCACAATAGAGATGAGTAGTTTTGACAGAGACCCTGTGACCCACAGAGTCTAAAATATTTAGCATCATCTAGTGATACTAGAAGATACTAAATAATTTAGTATTAGGTCCCTTACAAAAAATTTGCTGGTCTCTGGTCTATCCTCTCCTTATTTCTATGCTCTGATTTCCCCCAGTAAGATAGATTTAATTCTGCAGGTTTTCTCACAGTCAGTATGACTCTATATTCTCTTACTTAACTTTCACTCTTTAGAGCAATGACTTGGTGGTCTTCTAACCATACTGGCAGATAGTTATTGATCCTGGAATGTTTCTCAGAGGCATTAATGGACACTTATCTACCTTTTCCTCATTCAGAAATTGCCCTGCCTGTACACATTTTAAGAAGCAAACCAATTTCCTTAGGAAGTCGCGGTATACACTGAAATTGAATATGATCATTCCTTGGACAGCCAGAAATGTTTAATACAGAGCCTGGAATCAGAAAATTCCCAGCTTTCACGCAGAAGTTTCCTCAAAGCACCTGTATTTCTGCCTATGTAAAAAAATTGTAACTCATACATTTAAACAGAGTTGACCCTTGAACAACATAGGTTTACCTTATGCAGATTTTCTTTGGCCTCTGTCACCCCAGAGACAGCAAGACCAACCCCTCCTATTCTTCTTCCTCCTCCACCTACTCAAGGTCAAGATGACGAGGATGAAGGTGTTTATGATGATCCACTTCCACTTAATATAGTGAGTATATTTTCTCTTCCTTATGACTTTAACATTTTCTTTTCTCTCATTTTATTGTAAGAATAAATCATATAATACATATAACATACAAAATATATATTAATCGACCTTATGTTATCAGTAAGGATTCTGGCCAACAGTAGGATATTAAATTTTGGGGTAGCCAAAACTTACATATGATTTTTTTTACCACACTGGTGGGGTTGTGGGGGTGGGGGGCTCAATACCCCTAACCTCTCTACATTGTTCAAGGATCAGTTATACACACAAAAATGATTCATGTCTCTTAACAAACATTTACTATTTATTTACTTATATATTTTTTGAGACAGGGTCTCAGTCTGTGAGACAGTGTCTTGGTCTGTCACCCAGGCTGGACTGCAGCCTGGGCTCATGCAATCCTCTTGCCTCAGCCTCCCAAGTAGCTGAGACCACAGGCACGTAGCACAACACCCAGCTAATTTATTTATATATTTATTTTTGTAGAGACAGAGTCTCACTATGTTGCCTGGCTGGCCCCAAACTCCTGGGCTCAAGCAGTCCTCTCACTTCAGCCTCCCAGAGTGTTGGGATTACAGGCATGAGGCACCATGCCTGGCCCCTTAACAGATATTTAACATGATTTTCGAACAGTTTGTACCTCTACATCTACAGCAAGGCTTAACAGAATTTCAATATAAAACTTTCTGTGAAGCTTAGAATAGGTGCAGGAAATGTTCAGAGTTCATGTTCTAGTTCCTACTGAGAAAAGCATGTGCACCAGTATGTTTCCCCACCCAAGAATGCACTGGGGTCCACCTGGAAGTCCTACAATTCTTTGGCCTTCTGGGCTGATTATCAAATGGTCTTTATCTAAGGCCACGTAACCGCCAGTACTAAGGCGCAGACGTTGCAGAACTCTGACAATAACCAGTCATTCTTTCTGAACAAAAAACAAATTTCTTTGCTTACGTGATAATATTTTAGTCTGCGTGAAAGTCTTACATTCAGAGAAACGCCACAGTTCTGGCACCAGGAACGAAGGCACCATCTGGCCCCTCTTGGGCTCCTTGGCTTGAATTCCTGGGGCCATTGTTACACTGGGCATTCCCCAGGCGAATGAGAACAATAAGAGGCAGGTAAAGCTGGAGCCCGCAACAGGAGGAAATGTGAGCATTGAAAACCCTCCCTTTAGATGAACTGACCACAGCTGGACAACACCAGTGCCAGGGTATGTGGAAGGTGGGGACATCGGAAATCTGGTCATTGTCGTGCAGTAGGGGAACTGCAGTGTTTATATAAAGATTTCTCTGATTGTGTACACTCTTGATGGATGATTCTTGGCCTATGTGGAAATTCTATGAGCTATATTTAAAGGGGCAACTCTTTTCCCAGTAGGGGAAGCAGAGAATAACTTTCTGGGAGAAAGTAAGAGGCAGAAAGGATAACTTTGGGAATAAATTGCTTTGCAGAAGCTAGGTCCTCAGGAACAGAGTTTCGACCAATAATTGATTTAGTGCCTCAGTAATTAGCCACTACAGAAAAAACTGCTATAGAGGATGGCATTCCACATCCCCCCCTTTGAGGTCTAATTTCTAGGTGACACTTCTATTTTCCTTGAACCCTGTAAACCCACCGTTTCCCTTGAACAGCCAGGGTTCCAAGCAGTGCAGAGATGAAGCGCCTACTTCCGGGAGCTCCTGGAGTTCTCAGAAGCTGGAGCGGACTTGTTCCTCCATTTTATTTGATGAGGTTTGTATGCTTTCCAGATCCTGCCTGAGTGGTTTCCGGTGTGGACTCAGGGGCAACAGGCAAAAGTAATAAAAAGCAGATTCCATCTGCTGTTACTGTGGGGTAAGCAGCCACAGGATTAAAAGGACCCTGCTCATTCAAATGCCAGCCAGGGAATCGGGCACCATTGAGAGGTGCCACCCCTGCCACCTGACATGACTACTTCTGGAATCAAAGAGGAACTGGCAAAAAGAAAATTCCCTATCTGAGGAACCCAGTTCTGTAACATGGGCCACAAATTAAACATTTCTCATCCTTGGTGGTCTAATTTTATTTAGGAGATCATATGTGCATTTCCTTCCTCCTTCCTCATTGACTGGGTTTATAAAACAATTGTCTTTATGCAGTCATCATCCCGGTGGGGCAGGGAAGGGAAGGCTTGCCACAGCTGTAGCAATAGTCAAGGCTGGTAAACAGTCGGAAGAGCAAAGAATGGGAATATATCCCTGTGGAGCGTCCAGGATATGCAGGGCTAGCACTTCATGAGAATGATGTCATTGAATCCTCAGCACGATCTCCCTCAAACCAGGCCCAAATTCAAGGACACCCAGGAATAAGGACTGGGGATACAGAATTCTAGTTCCCTTTTTGGATGGAAAGAAAATATACACCTTTGCCAAATTTACTGTAAAAGCAGTGATCAGTTCCTGCATTCTCAGAAATCTATAATGGAGCAGGAGGTATTTAGGAGGAAAAACCAAAATGTGCAGATGTTCATGCAAAAAAGTTCCTTCAGCCTTATTTTGCAGGTGTGGGTCAAACCACGGTGTGGTACTCTGACAATGGTGACTTTTCCTGCTATTTGCTGATAGTGCTTTAAAAGCAGAAGAGCATACTTGTAAAGCATGAACTGAAATAAAAAGAAGGCATCTTAAGTGTTTAGTATGTGCCCTGCACAACCCTAAGCATGTCACATTGCTAACTCTTCTAACTTCCACAACAACCCTGAGATAAGTACTATCAGGAATCCTATTTTACAGATGAGGACACTGAGGCATAGAGAAGATTATCCAGCCTCCAAAGCTCATAAGGCCAACAAGTGCAATAGCCAGGATTCAAACCCAGTCTGACTCAAGGGTAACTGCTCTTAATAACCACACTATTTTGCCCCTGGACCTAACTAAGGAATTACACCATAAAGAAATACAGAGCTCACTCTACAGGTCAAAGGGAATGAGCAAAGGCAGATTCTGCCAGACTCACCATCCCATGGCAGGGTCAAGAAAACCTACAGTGACTGCTGTCAGCACCAGATGACATGTGAGATCATTAAAACAAAACATATCTTGTAAACTCAGTACACCGTTCTCTTCGCAGAGTTCTAAATATAGCTAGGCAAGGCTTTGGATTTTAGTGGGAAATGGTCAGCGGTGAAGAACTGATAAAAGTAGCTGGAATAGGCAAGTGCGGGCTCTGTTTTCCATTTCTGTTGGAGTTCCTTTTTTATTTATGTATTTACTTATTTATTCATTCTCTATTTTTTGGTTTAACAACAGGAATGAGCTTGAAGATTTCCTTTTTTAAGGAATGGAGGAGACACTCCTGAGGTCACGTATTTGATTAATATTGAGATGTTTGCTCAGCCTCCCTTATCAAGGGGAGGGTACCCGCATGGGGCATGGAGCATCCTTTGCAGATGCCAAGTGCCCAGCAGCACCCAATAGTGTCTCTCAAGACCTGATCCAGAGGTGGAGGCTCATTCCCCCACCATGGCACCCCGACCCCGGGAGTCTGGGCCTGCCTGGGTGTGGGTGATAGGCAGCCAGTCACACAGAGGGACAGGCAAAGTATAGCCAGAGCAATTCGAATGCATCCCCACTCCACCACCCTTGTAATACGGAATGATCTCCCATCTTTCCTTCCTGAGCTGGGAGGTGGGTTCGAGTGAGCACCGCCGGAGACTACGGTAGGGTATACTCAGAGAAGGCCGGTGGGGGAGGCTGGATTTTTCATTTCTTTCTTGTCTTTCTTTTCTTTCTTGTCCTGGCTCTCCCTCCCTGAGCTAGGTGCAAGCTCCTGACATAGGAAGCCATCCCTCCTTGCCACAGATAACCCAGTCATGTAGCTAGGTGCTGCCAAGCAGCTTCCACCTGGAGGAGGGCAGCTGCTCTGAGCATGACCAGTAGCTGTGGATGGCATCGTCGAGGCATCTGGAGGAAGCTGCAGCCCCACAGAACCCCTGACCCCTCTGCCCTTCCCTCTGCTGGCTCCACTTCCTCCCTCTTTCCCTGCTGTCCCCTGTAGAGAACCTTCTACCACTCCACACACCAACACAGGTGCAGCCCCCCTGCCTGACGCCCTCCCCGACTATCATCACCATGGCCAGCCGTATCTCTGCATCCCTGCCCAGATCCCCCTGGGAAGGCTTATCCCAGGCCCCAGGTTTGGGGCAGTGCCCAGTGGCATCAGATGGGGTCCCCCTTGAAAGGAAGCACATGACTGAGTTGTCAACATAGTCCTTTCCACCACCTGCCACTGTCCCCAGAATCCCCCACACCGGAAGTATTTAGACTAAGGACAATGTTGTCTAGGGTTTGAGGACCACCCCACAGCAAAAACACTAGAAAGCTAGTTCCAAAATGCAAATCCCAGGCCATGCCCCTCACCTCCTGAGGCAGCATACCTGGATATAGATCTCAGAAATCTGCAGCTTTAGTACAAAGCCCCCCTAAACTTGGAGAAAAAGCCTGAATTCACATAGACACACCTTACCTGAGCAGGCAATACAATGACAAGGGTGGGAACAGAGGGAATGAGACCTGACACTGGGGAGGCCTGACAGAGGGGAGGAAGGAAAGCACTCAGGCCAAGGGCTCTGGGAACCCCACTCTTCCCACTAGGGAGCTGCTGTTCCCTGAGGGGCCTGGGGGGCCTCTTCCTGAAGCTCCAGCTATTCAAAGTACATCTTTTCTTACTAGGACAGCAGGATGTGTCACTCCTTAGCCTTCCATTCTAACCTCCTCAATGTAGGGGCCTTGCTGGTGTCGAGGACACGGCGGAGGCCTTGAGGGCATGTGCAGTCTAGGTGGCCTTGGTGGAAGGGCAGGATTCTACATTTGGGAGGGGACTTCTTGCTGAACTCCTTCCAGATGGGTCAAATGGGGTAGACTGAGGGAGTGGCATGAGAGGTAGTAAAGAACCAGGTAGGGACTGGATGGATCTCGGGAGCTTACAGGGCTGCCTTGGAGACAGAAGGTGCTGAGAGAGAGGAGACCTGGGGAGCACCAACGCAATCCCTGCAGTCTAGGAGTGTAGGATCAGAGAGGGTTAAGGGCCAGAAGCCCCTGTGTGTTTAGGACTGTGGCACCATGGGTGCATCCCCTGAGAAGTGAAGCTCAGGCAGGAGCAGCAGTGGGCAAGGAACCTGGTGGTGCAGGTGAGGCCCTGTAGAGGAGGCAGTCACAACACCCAGCCCAGGCCGGCTCTCTCTGCCTGTCCCGAGTCCCCTGGCATCTCTCCACATCTGCTCAGCCCTCCCAGTTAACCTAGCACTTGTAGACGGTTGATATGGTTTGGATCTGTGTCCCCACCCAAAACTCATGTTGCACTGTAATCCCCAGTGTTGGAGGTGGCGCCTGGTGGGAGGTGATTGGATCATGGGGATGGATCCTTCACGAATGGCTTAGCTTTATCCCCTTCATGCTGTTCTTGTGATAGTGAGTGAATTCTTGTGATATCCGGTTGTTTAAAAGTGTGTAGCACTTCCCCCCGACGCTCTTTTGTTCCTATTCCAACTCCCCCTTTGCCTTCTGCTATGACTGTAAGTTTCCTGAGGCCTTCCCAGAAGCCGAGCAGGTGCCAGCATCACGCTTCCTGTACAGCCTGAGGAACTATAAGCCAATTAAACCTCTTTTCTTTAAAAAAAAAACAAAAACAAAAAAAAACCCAGTCTCAGGTATTTCTTTTCTTTTCTTTTCTTTTTTCTGAGACAGGGTCTGACTCTGTCACCCAGGTTGGAGTATAGTGGCATGATCACAGCTCGCTGCAACCTCTGCCTCCAGGACTCAAGTGATCCTCCCACCTCAGCCTCACAAGTCACTGGGATTACAGGTGCCTGCCACCACACCCAGCTAATGTTTGCAGTCTTTATAGAGACAGGGTTTCACTATGTTGCACAGGCTAGTCTCAAACTCCTGAGCTCATGCGATCCTCCTGCCTTGGCCTCCCAAAGTGCTAAGATTACAGGTTTGAGCCACTGTACCCATCCTAGGTATTTCTCTATAGCAATGCAAGACAAACTAATACAAAGGTGAATCCGTCTGCAGATCCAGACTCCATGGGAAGCCAGCAAGTGTGATTGCGGGGCTCTGCTGCATTTCTGGGGCGGTTCTATACTTGGCACGTGCTTGCTTTTCTCAGCCTGGCATATTAACCTGCTGGGGGCTACTATAACAAAGCACCACAAACTGAGTGGCTTAAAACAACTGAAATGCATTGTCTCACGCTTCTACTGGCCAAAGTCCAAGATCAAAGTGTTGGCAGGGTTGACTCCTTCTGGACACTCAGAGCGAGAGTCTGCCCTGTGCCTCTCCCCTGGCTTCTCCTGGTTGCTGGCAACCCTTGGCATATTTTGCTTATACATGCATCCCTCTTATCGCAGCCTCTACTGTCATGTGACCTTCTTCCCTGTGCATCTGTCTCTTGTCCTCTTCTTCTAAGGACAGCAGTCATACTGGATTAAGGGACCAACCACTCCAGTATGACCTCCTCTTAACTTGATGGCATTCAAAACCATCAAGTTTGGAAACAAGGTCACATTCCCAGGGACCGGAGGCTAGGACTTGAAGATGTATTTTGGGAGGAGACACCTGCAACATCTGGATTGGTGAAAACTCAGTGACCTTCTGGGATGTCGTTTACCCTCCCTGGGCTGCAGCTTCCTTGTTTGTAGAGAAAGAGGTTAAATTAAACAATCTCTTCCAGGTCTCATGGTCTTCAAATCTGTTTTCTCCTCTGCTGTTTTCTTGGCTTCCTTCTCCCAGTGGACACAGGGGGCCAATGTATTTCCCCTGCCTCCTCTCCCTCTCAGCCCTGCTTTCAAGTCTTAGACCTGGCAAGGGCTTTTGCGCAATATTCCAGGTCCTACCCTCAATTTCTGGTGGAACAACAGAATAAGCAGTCTCTGCGTGCACACAAATCCCTTCAGCTCCCTCCGGGCCCAGCGGCAGCTGACCAACCAGCCCATCACACACCTTTCTGCAGGCCCCTTCCCTGCCCAGCCTCTTTCTCTACTCCTTTTGTTTATTTTTATTCCCCAGGCTCTCATCTCTTACCTACACAGTCAAGTTTCTAGCCTCTCTTCCCACCCATTGTTTAGCCATCAGTCAGCCTAAACATTCTACTTTCTGCCTTTCTCCCCACAAGCACCTTTGTTTGCACAGAATACACAGTTTGGCACGTTGTCTGCAGACTCTCTGTCCACAGGCTGCAGGTGTAGTGGAGCCCGTTCCAGACTGAGACTGTGCCGCTGCCAGTCTGGTGTGACTACCCATCCCACCCCTTTGATACCTGTGCCTCAGTTTCTCCCATGGATAATGGAGTGGGACTCAATTGGAGTAACAGACTCCAAGAACATGAATGGGGGTGAGCAGGGACCACCCCCATCTCATGTCTGACCCACTCACCTCCAAAGTAACAGGCACAATTTCACCAAATCTGTGGCCCCCCAACTGGGTGGATAAGGCCAGGACTTGCTTCTATTTACACAGCACATCCCCCCAGCACTGGAAGAAAAGCTACTCAGGATAGTCCTTGAGATAAGGTTTTCAGAGCTCTAGGGATCTAGACCCCAAACTGCAAGACCTCTGAGGAAGCACAGATTCCTGCACTGAAGGCAGAGTACTGGCCATCTATTTTGACTCTAAATGTTAGGAGAAATGCTGTGAGCTGTTTTGTAAGCTGCACCGAGGTAATGCTGTGTCATGGAAACCAGTGCAGGCAAGATTTCTAGGGAGAGGCAGTGTTTACCCTTGTTACATGGTCTAGAGGTCAGCAAAGGCAGAGGTCAGCATGCCCTCAAGAGCATGGGCAGAGCCGCAGAGGCAAGCTGGCAGGTCCCAATCAGTGTCCAACAAATTTGGCCACGAAATGAGGAATCCCTGGGACTTTCGTGTTCCTTGGCCATGTATATGCGCAATCTCATTTCAGCTTCATGATTCTTGCAGGCATCATTATCAATGTTTTTGTTGCTGTTTTAACTGGTGGGGGGAGGGGGAAATCACGTTCCCAGAGACATATGGCTAAAGAGAAAGTGAAGATTTGAGCCTGACACCAGCCATTTTTTCCTGACATTCCTGGCAGTGCGCGAGGAAGGACAGCAATATGGTTGTCTTGAAGGGGTAACAAGTTTCAGCAAAAAATTTTGCTTGTGTCTTAGGAGAGAGGCATGGATGTTTGCTAGGAGGGAAAGGAGCTAGTAGCAAGGGAAAGAGGAAGGACTCCAAAACTAAGATGAGGGCTCTTCTCCCCCAGAGTTGATGGGGGAAGGATGGGAGGGAGGTAAGGGTCAGAAATCTCTCTTTATTTGGAATGGTTGCACAGAGGCTCACACTCGGAGCTTCTCTCTGCCTCAGACAGGCCTCTTCTTTAACAGGTGTAATGCAGTGATGTTTTCCTTTGGCTTCCTTGCTGAGTCATGACTAGATTTGACTGGGAAAGCTCAGATATTATTGATTCAGTGTTCATTCCTTTTTCCTCCTTACCACCAGCCTTCGACACTCCATATGATGCCTTCAGAAGGAAGGGAGGAAGATCAATAACATGGAAACAGAGAGAATCACCTGGACCCATTTTGGTATTAACAAACCTGGAAAAAGCATTACATGTTTGTTTTTAATTTTTCTGCCCTCAGAGTGGATCTTGGTCATCGTTACAGAACTTTCGAGCTCCAAGATGATACCTTTTATTTCTAAGGCTTCTGCATGTAGTGTGAGAAGCTGGCTGATATTGCTAGCTCCTCTGCAAAGGTGAAGAAACTGAGTCAGGCAGAGAGAGCACCAGATCTGTCTGAGCTCACTGGAGACAATCAGAGACTCGAATGAATAACAGCCTCAGAAAAAGGATGTAGTTTAGTTTTCCAGCTACGGGCTAAGGTGTCTTATTTTTTCTAGAGTAATAAAAATCAGAATTTTAAAGTATATTCCCTTACTTACCCTGGAGGGCTCAAGAACTCTTTCTTCTTGCTTTTTATGACTCTGATTTTACCTGTAGAAGTAAGTGGCACTATAAATCCCAAACAGCTTCCTACCTGCTGTTCTTCCCTAGTGAGGCTTGAAGTGATTACTAGATATGGTTTCAGGCTCTGCAAAATGATAGGAAACTTAGGGAGTTTGCTTTCTTCTCAGATTTACCAGGAAGAGAGGGTAATTTAAATGGCATTTCATTACCTCAAAAGAGATGACAATAAATATATTCTTCTGTTACTGAGAACAGACAAGTAATTTCTATTATTGGAGATCTTTCCGTGGGAATTAGAGTAAAACTTCCAAGTTCAAACATGTTGCCTTTGCTTATTAGAAAATCTTGTACTAAATTGTCACTCTTTAAAACCAGTCACAGTTGAAACTCATCTTTTCCTTAACAATGGGTGGAGGTAGAGAAGACAGTAATCCAGAGCCTTACAGACCCTAATGCCCATGAAGGCCCCTTCATGCTTGACCACTTTAGAGGCTGTCTCCCCCATTGCCAGATGGGAAGAAACTGGTTGACAATCTGCAAGTTGTCTTTTAAAGAGGACAGCACCTGCTCCAGGCCCCAAGTTATTAAGAAGTACACGTTAAACCAGAATCTCATTACAGCTGTCAGAATTAAATGATTGGCAGCTGGAAAATCTTATTATGCATTTCTGCAGGATTGCAGTAAAGCTTTGATTAGCATTTAGGTATTCACATCTGCAGAAGCAGCATTTTTATTTGCTCTTAAATAATTTTTTATAACACTCAGACTCAGCACTGAAATGCTATAGTGTACTGACGAGGAGGCTGGTGCCACACAAAACCAAGATGGGCTTTGTTTTGTTTCTCCTCAATATCATCCTGGCTAGCATGACTTCGGTTTTCCATCTCTTGGATAAAGAAGGAGCTGAACAGAAGTTACTCAGCTTGTGATTTGCGCCAGGAGATGACACAGACTTGCTCTTGACCTCTAAAAAACACTTCCAAATTCTTATGTGTAATAGAAATGAACAGCACAGAGGATGGTTTTAAGATAAATAAATCAAAGTGCCATCTAATTTACAACCAAGAAGGGGCACATCTATACATTACACTAAATAAAACCCCACAGTTACAAGAAAATTAGTATATGGCCAGTAAAGGTATTTTCATATAATCTCGGCTTAATATTTAAAGTCATTGGTAACTAATGGTGATAAATGAGATTTTTTTCCCCCAAAACTACTCCTTCTGGCAGAGAATAAGGTAATATTGTATCATAAGGGCTATGAGCTCCACTTATTGGCATGGATTTTGGAAATAGTAATTGTGTTGGTTTTTAGCTATTGCTTCCCAGGTCCAAATCCACTATTCCATACTGTGCTTTATGATTCTGGCATTGGGATGCCATAAATGTCATTTCTCCTTTTTCTATGCTGCTAAGTGATATAGAGAGTTTTATCTTCCTAATGCCTATTGCAAATAAAAAGAGATTTTTAAAATCCAGTATTCGGAGTGTTTTATTCCCACCAAAACTCTTCCAAATGGGGCATTTTACGGAAATGGGATGTTTGATGAAGCTTCTAGGGTCAGGAACCAAACGTTGAATAGATGAGAATGTAGCAGCTCCCTCTGGGAAAGACCTGTTCATTCTACTAATCTCATGATAGGTAGGTAATTGCAGAAAACGATTGCAAATCTCCAAGACTGCGGAAGACTATCTATTGCCTGAAATACCCTGGAAGTAAGTGGCACCACTGGGAGCTGTGGTGCTTGCAAGGCCCTGAGGTATCTCTTTGATGGTCTTAAACAACAGGGCATGATTGCTCAAGTTCCCCTCAAAAGCACCACATACCAGAGCCCTAGGCACCATTCCTACCCAGAGGCTGGGGCAGCAAAAGAAGTCCTGGTGGATCAAATGGCTGAGGAGATATGACCCATTGGGAGCATCAAATCTCATCTCTAAATCCATGAGCTGAATTTGATAATTTCCATGTTAGCAATTTTTTAATATATTGACATTCACAATGGACAACTCCTGAGACTTTCTTCTGAAATTCCACCATTCATAAATACTACTGATAATTGGCAGGCCACTATAGCATTTTCCCTGTAATATAAAGGAGAACATGTGGAAACAGAGCCACACTAAGATGCAGATGCTGGTAAGCCACTCTGAATGTACGTGACTGACCTCCACTCCCCAGACTCTTAGGGCCAGAGATTCAGATCATGTCTCAGAAAATTAAACTCTTAAGTCATGGCTCTTCAAGGTCATTTGTTAGTGGTGCCCAAGAATAGTCTAGCAAATAGTCAAAGCCAGGAAAATTAAATCTACAAATGCCAAGGATCTAGTCTGTATATTTACATTGGTTGGTCTATTTTGATTAAAATCTAGTAACTAAAGCCCATATAAAGTGAGAATAGAGCATGATGCATTGAAAACGGAATGAAATTTGGAGTTAAGTTTTACATATAAGTTCTTGAGCATAGTATTTGGCCTCCCTAAGTCTTTGTTTCTTCACCAGTAATGTAGAGCCAAGAAATATCTACTTCTCCATATTGTTGTGAGGATAAATGCAACATTTTATTCTGAAACACTCTCCCACAAGGAGAATTTCAGAGCTCAGGAACCACTTTAGAACTCTTGATAAGCCCCCAAGTTAACATAGTGCCTGGCATATAACAGATGTTAAATAAATGTCTGTTGAATGAATAAATGAATGAAAGAATTCCATGATTTATTGAAATGCCCTGACAGCATTGTTGTGTTACAAGAGACTTTATATAGATCTTAAAAGAGCCCATGTCAAAGGAGAAGCAACCTAGACACTGAAAGGATTTGGACAATTTAAAGTCTGAGATTGTGTTGTAATTCTTTTAAATATGCTCTTTCTTCTGCAAAGCTTTAAGAACTTTCCAGGAATTATATCATGAATCATGAATTCTTCTGATAAGAAAAAAACATACCAGGTACAGCAGCTGTATGGCAGCTAAAGAAGCTGACGAACAGCCTTCTTACTTTGATCGGCCATCCTGGACCCTGAGTCTTGTGGTGCTCAGAGATTGGCTGTTTCCAGAAATTAGAGATAAAGAATGGCAAAACATGTCTTTTGGCTATAAATAACCTAACCACATTTCCACCTGCAGGCCATATTCTTATTTCTTCTTCCCTCTTCTGGAGAACAGAAATGGATGTTATCCAATGACTCTTGGTGATACAGTCTGACTGTGTCCCCCACCCAAATCTCATCTCCAACTGTAATCTGAATTGTAATCCCCACACGCTGAGGGAGGGACCTGGGTTTAGGTGATTGGATCATGGGTGTGGTTTCCCCCATGGTGTTCTCCTGATAGTGAGTTCCTACAAGATCTGGTTGTTTGATAAGTGACTGGCACTTCCCCCTTCTCTCTCTCAGTCTCTCTCTCTCTCTCTTTCTTTCTCTCTCTGTCTCCCCCACCTGCTGCCATGTAAGATGTGCCTGCTTTTCCTTTGCCTTCTGCCATGATTGTAAGTTTCCTGAGGCCTCCCCATCCAGGCAGAACTGTGAGTCAATTAAACCTTTTTCCTTTATAAATTACCCAGTCTCAGGTATTCTTTATAGCACTGTTAAAATGGACTAATACACTTGGTATGGTACAGCCTGATGGTAAAATTTGCTCAGTAAATATCATTGGAGACTCTGGATTCTCTATAAAGCAGCCTCAGTATCGAGGTAAAATAGGGCAGGGAGATCATTTGACCAATACCCACTCAATCCTCTTACTAACATCCATGGTCTCAGAGCTGTGCTTCTAATGAAAACAAGACCCCACTGCTTACATTGCTACTAGGGAAAGTGAAAAGATGGGCTTGTTGCTGACTCCCCTGTCTCCCCACCAGCTCCATTTCACTACCACTGCGAATCCATTACAGGCCAGATGAATTGGCCAAACACTATCAGTGAGAATGTCATTGCTTCCAGGAATCCAAAGATGCTTTTTATGTTGCTTAGAGCACTGGGCATTTCACTTAAATATTAGGCAAAGCTGTAAATAAAAATGCCTGTTTATATGTGACATTATTCCTTCTGAATTTCCTTACTAAAACAACAAGGATGACAACACCACTAAGCCCCTCACGCCACCTTTATAAAGGGCAATCCAGTACCACTGCCAGCCGGAGATACTCAGGAGCATGAAATGTCACATCAAGGTGATTTGTTATTGGAAATAAAAAGTAGTAAGTAACCTGTGAAAAACTGCAGAAAAAGAGTCGCATTTTTTTTCTGACCAGTCAGAATGCAATCAGGATGTCAAAAACAAAAGTTTTGGGGTTATACCCTGTAATCATGAGAGATTCTGCCAATGTTCAATGGTTCCTAATAATACATGAAATTATTATGTATTAATGCATGATATAATAATAATACATGAAATTATTAGGAACCATTAGGTGTGGCTGAATGCACCTTTGTAAAGCACATGACAATGAATTGTCTAGGTACCTGTCCTTCCCACTCGGCCATGAGCTCCTGGAGGGCCTCACATATAGGACATGCACGAAGAATGAAAGGAAGGAAAGGAAAATTTAAGTAACTGCCGCAAGGAGCATAGTAGAGAAGTCCCCAGAAATCTTCATAGGAGCCCCTCTCCTGAGAATATAAAGGGCCATCTGACAGATGGAAGAAGAGGATTCTGGGAGGGGTAGAAGGGAGGAATGAGAGGCACATTATCAAAGGTAGCTACCTCTTTGAAAAAGGAGCTCAGAGATTTACACAGGCAGAGGCAATAAAGGACCAAAAATACGTATTTATGTTTAACTAACATCTGCTTCATCATCTTTTCAGGGCTTGCCCATTGATAACCAATTCCCCTGGGTTTTCTGGATCTGGACACTTCTCTCAGCAATTAGGCAGAGCAGTGACTGGAATCACCGGAGGGTGCCATGGAATCCCAGATCTGCCGTTTGCTAACTGTTGGCATCTCCTTGAACTTCATTTCTTCAACTGAAAATAAAAATGATGAAAACTCCCTGGGGATACTATTAATATTAAGTTTCCAAGGAAGGAGCTATCATAGTTTGTGGCATTCAGGCACTCAATTAAAAAAAAAAAAAAAAAACCACTACTGAATATGCGCTATATTATAGCAACCTCCTACTGCTATGGGCTGACAGCTGTCAGATTCTGTAACACACTTGGGGTGAGTGGGAAGATGGGTGGCTCAGAAGTGTTAAAAAATAGGAATTATTATAACAGAAGACTTATCATCAAAATACCCATGTAGCACCATAGTTATCACTCAACAGGTATTATTGTAACTTCCTCAATTACAATAAATGATTATGGTCAACTACAACTTTTTAGGGTCACAGAATGGGTGACTCAATGGAGCAAAAAGTCCATGGGCACACAAAAGCTCTTATCTCTTCTGTAATAATTCAGACCCAAATCTCACCAGTTTCATCTAGAACGAGCAAATAAAAGAAATATGCGTAAGAAGACTTTCTCATCAATATGTTCATTACTTAATTAAATTATCTCAAAGACCTGTTTAGAAGCACTGGGGAAGTGCAGCAAGGATCTGATGAAATAATGGGAGAATAATTATGTTGAAAGCAATAAGAAGCAGTGGGTAGACTGGAACTCACATGGGTACTGGAGAGCTGGAAAGGTGGGCTCCTAGTCAAGCCTTGCTCTTACTGGTTGTGTGACTGTAGGCAAGTTCCTTACCCTCACCAAGACTCAGTTTTTAGTCTCTGTAGAATGGACCCATTAATGCATGCCCTGCAAAGCTGCAGGGAGAATTAAATAAAATGAGGCCCATCAAGCCCATAACTATTTGTTTCTCCTCCTTTTGAGTTCCTCTTATAATAATATATCAGGTTTATAACATATCACCAATAATTAGCTTATTCCATTCATTAAAATATGGTCTAAAGATATGTATTCTTACTTAGGGACAATGTGCATTATTACACAGCAGGTAATTCATCCAAGAGAATTAAAGAGATCTTACAATGGTCTCAACTGCCCTTCTACGACACAAACTTCTGGTGGGCAAGGAGCGTGTCTTACTCATCTTTATATCCCCTAAGGTTTCAAACGCAGTGCTGGTCACATAGCAGGCTCGATACGTGTTTGTGGAAACTGATCCATTTGTCTCAAAATATTCACATGTTCTGTTCTATTAGTTCTGCAGGGCATTTCCAAAGTATATCATGGAGACCCTCAAGATTTACAAGACATCCTATGTTCAGTTATTCCTACCTTGAGGTTTTCAACCCTTGGTGGAATTGAGAATTTTGAGAACCATGATGTCACTTACTTATTCTTTTCATGTTTTATGTCCTCCCAGTTGAGCAAGGCAGTGAGTAGAGCCACTAGAAGTGTGATGGAATCTTAGATCTGCCATTTGCAACCTGTAATGTAGACAAGCAGCATCATTTCCTCAAACCTAGATTATGATGATGATGTTATCCAAACTTACTGAATCTAAACAAAAGAGCTGGATCTATTATCTCAGGGACAATTGTAGTAGTTTCTGCTTTTAATTGTATTCAGCCTCACAGAGCCATTTTTAACTATAAATGGAAAAGGTAGTGACTACAAGTAACTGAAATGTTCCTTCCAACTTAACTCACAAAAGAATACTTTTTTATTCTCACTAGCTTTCCCAGACTTCTAAAATCCCCTGTACTACAGATTTTTCTCTTGGAGTTAAGGCATCACCCATCTGCCATCCTCTGATTTAATGTCAACGATCAGCTTCTTTGCTGATGAATTAAAAAATAAAAGGTTGGTTCCTCAAAAGATTAAACATAAAATTACCATATAATCCAGCAATTCCACTCTTAGGCATATACCCAAATAATTGAAAGCAAGGATGCAAAAAGATACCTTTACACTAATGTCTATAGCAGCATTACTCACAGTAGTCAAAATCTGGAAGCAACCCAAGTGTCCATTGACAAACAAATGACTAAACAGACTGGTGTAGACACACAATGGAATATTACTCATTCATAAAAAGAAACTCTGATACATGCCACAATGCAGATGAACCTGGAAAGCATTATATTAAGTGAAATAAGCCAAATGCAGAGACAAATATTTTATGATCCCACTTATGTGAGATACACAGAATAGTTAAATACATAGACAGAATGCAGAATGGTGTTGCCAGGGGCTAGGAGCAGGGGGGAATGGGGAGTTACTGTTTAGTGGGTACAGAGTTGAGAAAATGAAAAAGTTCTGGAAATCATGGTGATGGTTGCAACACACTGTAAATGCATTTCATGCCACTGAATTGTATACTTTCAAATGGTTAAAACAGTAAATTTTCTATTATGTATATTTTACCAATGGAAAAAAACAACAGAGGCTGGTCATGAGAATCCCCCACTTTCCATTGTATTCTAACTCTCTAGATAATTTATATATGGAAATTGCTACTATGATGAAATTATTTTTGGTTGATTGGCTAGAACGATTAATTTTCAAATCCTAATAGGAAAATAAAAGAAATGAATTCACTCACCAAGTTCACCTCAACCTTGAAAGGGAGGGGTGAGAAATGAAGTCAGATGACCAAGACAGTGATTCTTATCCTCAGAAACCACAGCTGTCACAGAGCTCTTTAATTTATTCATTGATTGACTGTGAAAACCACAGCTCAATGTCTGAGGTGCAACTTCTCACCTAGAAAGTTCAATTACATCATGTGAAGCAAAGTGAAGCAATTTTTTCTATTGAGGGGATGATGGCAAGGGGAATCTGGTTTAAAATGAATTTTTGGGCATAAGCAGAACGTGGGGAGTGAGACTCAGACTGAAAAACTGAGAATGCCAGTGAACAACCACTTCGTATCTGGAGGATGAAGTGCTTGTTTTATTTTGAAGGAAATTTCAGCAGACAATAGAAATGAGATCCAAGGAATTCAACTAACCGTGAAACCTGAGGTTTTACTGCCTGGATAATGTAGGCAACTGGCTGCTTGGAGACTTAACACTGAATATTTCACAAATCCCATTTCAAAACATGTACGCTAAGGTCACAATTTTGTGAAATGTCACACCTTCACTTCTTAGCACAAAGTTAAGAGGAGGTGGTTATTGGAAATAAAATGGACCATAGATGGAAAGGAAAGTGAAAATTGCAGACTTCTGCCAATGTGTCATACAGAATAAAGACTGTCCAAAGGAAAAAATATTTGCAATGTTTCTCGTTAACACACTGTATCAGAAATCTCTGCTTTTTGCTGAATTCTTATGCCCTAAATCACCTCTGCTAAGCTGGTTCCATCCCAACTCACTACTGGTTTTCTTCTCAATGAGTAATGTTAATTGGCCTCCTCTGAAAGTAAGGGGGATGCCTGCGTTGATGAACAGCCTTATCTGTGGAGCACAGCCTCCCAGGACAGCCAGAAGAATTTGTAGTCTGTGCATTTGCAGCGTCAGCTGCGTTTTGCCTGGGCCTGACTCCTCCACTTCACACAGGGCCGTGTAAACAGCCTCACTCACCATCACTCACCTTGAAAGTTTCCCACAACCCATTTTTGTATGTCCACCTCCGCGCTCACGGACCATGCGGCAGTCTGTATGTTTTTTTTCACAGGTTCTCTCCTTTTGGAGGCTGCACATATCTTTCTGGACAGAAATGGCTCCATTTTCCTTATTCTTGTTTCAGCAACTTTTGCAATGGCTGCAGTGACAATGTTTATCTCGGGCCTCCCTGTTGGTAAAAAGAGGCCCCCGTTCCAGCCTGCTAAAAGCAGAGCCAAACCTCAACTCTCTCCACCTGATTTAGCCGTTTACGAATTTTGGAACACAAGTTTGGAGTAAAAGAGAGTTGGGGACAGGTGCGGTGACTCACGCCAGTAATCCCAGCATTCTGGGAGTCCGACGTGGGCTGATCACTTGAGATCAGAGGTTCAAGACCAGCCTGGCCAACATGGCAAAACCCTGTCTCTACTAAAAATACAAAAAAAAAATTAGCCAGGTGTGGTGGTGCATGCCTGTAATCTCAGCTACTTGGGAGGCTGAGGCAGGAGAATCACTTAAACCTGGGAGACAGAGGTTTCAGTGAGCTGAGATCTCACCACTGCACTCCAGCCTGGGCAATGGAGCAAGACCTTGTCTCAAAAAAAAAAAAGTTTGATTTGGATTCCCATTCCATAGTTTACTACTTGCCTCTCAAGTTCTTTAAACTCACTATGTTTCAATATCCCTTTTCTATGAGATTAGTAAGACCTATCTCAAGTAATTGGTGTAATAATGTAATAAAATGACATATGTCAAACTGCCAAAACCAGCTTAATATCTAAATGGTAGTTCAACCTCCTTATCAGTGGAGGCCTGTCAGTACATTGCTTGCCTTGGCAATAATTTGAAAGATTTTGTTATTTGGTTTTCCACTTTGTTTCATTTTTAATTGTTTAATTAAATGCCTTACATATCTCAAAAATACGTGTATGTGTAAGGTATGAAGAATAACAATACAATAACCCATTAACCAGTTTAAGAACAAAAGAGTAACTATTACCTTTGAAGCATCTTGAGTCCCCTCATTTCATCCCCTCTCTCAGATACATAATTATTTTTAATTTGAGGATCAACTCCCTCGCTTGTTTATACTTTTAACTTCATATTTGTATTCCTATGCAATATGTCTAAATTAGCAATTTAAAATATTACATAATTGTAATCATACTGTGAGTATTCATCTGAAGTTTGCTTTTTTCATTCAGTATTAGGTGTCATCCGTATTGCTGTGTGCAACTGTGATTCATTTGCTGCCACTGCTTTACAGTATTCTATCACATGAATATACCACAATTTCTTTAACCTTTCTACTGTCAGTGGAAATGATATTTTCTCCCAGATTTTTGCTCTTACAGGACTATGAACAGTGTTATATGAGTCTCCCATTACACGCGCACACACCCACACACACACATATTTTTCTCCAAGGGATATCCTTGGAATGTAATGGCTAGATTATGGGATATGCATATTTTTAAATTCGCTCTAAATATTGCTAATTTCTAAGTAGTTATAAGAATTCACAAATCCACGAACAGTATATAAACAGTATATATGTTCGAGCTGTCCCACATTCTCATCAAAATTTAACCTTTGTCTTATCTAAGACATCTTATAACAAGTTCATAAAAATATTTTCCTACTGTGTCTTCTAAAAGTTTTATGATTTTGTCTTCTACATATAAGTGTTTACTCCACCCAAAATGGATTGTTAGGTAGTGTGCATATATTTATGGGGTACATGAGATATTTTGATTCAGGTATACAATGCATAATAATCACGCCAGGGTAAATGGGGTATCCATACCTCAAGCACTTATCCTTTCTTTGTGTTGCAAAAAAATCCAATTATGCTCTTTTAGTTAGTCTAAAATGTACAATAAATTATTGTTTACTGTAGTCACTCTGTTGTACTATCAAATACTAGATCTTATTCATTCTATCTAATTCTATTGTTGTCATTGTCATAATTCTTGATACGTTTCTGGGAGAGCAAAGCACTCGACTTGTTCTTTGGCAGTGTGTCAGCTATTCTTGGTCCTCTACTCTTTGGCCTAAATTACCAAATCAGCTCATCTAGTTGAAACAAACAAACAAAAAAACTATCCAAAACTTGTTGTTTTATGTAGAATCGCAATGTCAAAAGATAAATTTGGGAAGAATTTACTTATTTGCTAACTTGTTCTTTTCCTCTCCTTTAACAGTAAATTCTTCACTAACTGGCCTCTTCTTAAATGTGTTTCAATCGTTTAAATTAATTTTGTCCATAAAGTCTTGCTCTTCCTTTAAGAATTTTCTTCCTGGGGACTTCATATATTTATACTGCTGCCATAAATGATATCCTTGATTAAATCATATTTTCTCAATGTTTATGACTGATGTATAAAAATTTGTTAAGTTTTTGTATGTTGATTTTGTATTAGGCAATCTTCCTAAGCTCCAATTAATTATAGTAATTTATTATAGATTCTTTTTGGGTTTTCTATGTATGTAACCATAATACCTGCATAAAAAGAAAATTGTGTCATTTCAAAATAGTGGTCTGACTAGGGCCTCCACCATTGTTTTCTTCCTGATTTAAAGGGAATACAACTGATGCTATTGTTCATAGATACTGTGTTTGTAAATTTACCTACTTGCTGAAACTTTTTCATGACCCAAAAATCAATGCCTACGCACTTTTGGGGTCATTTGTGGACATGGATGCGTGCAGAGCGAGGGAAACATTTGAGTCGTCTGACACACGGGTTCCCAGCTGAGGATGAACAAGGCCACACTTTGCCTTCCTGTTTCAGCTCTGGTATGGTAACCAAGTGATATGGTTTGACTGTGTCCCCAATGCAGATGTTCTCATATGACACGTCATGCAGATTGCCTGCCCCTAAGTCCTCCATTTCCTGCACGCTCAGTATTTTTCTTACGCTTGCAGTTACAAGACCCTAGAATAGCAGAGGTTCAGTATCCCTAGCCCAAGCACCACATGATGAGGCAATGCCTTCATCTCCCTGGCCATAACCTGTATTTCCAGTGGGTTCTCAATGATAAATCCTTTATCATCTTCTCTATTGTATGTTTTCTACTTTACTAGCATATACACTTCTCTTTACCTTTTCCTTTCCTCTACTTTATTAGGGATTTATTCTGTTGATCTTTTTCTAATTCTTAGATTAGACACCCAGCTTATTAATTTTAGGTCTTTCTTCTAATAGAAGTGTTTAAAACTAAAAACTTTCCCTCCAAGTAACATGTTAAATGTATGATGCAAGTTTTGATGTGTGATATAATTGGCATTCAATTCTATGTATTTTCTTTTTCTTTTTTTCTTTTTTTTGAGATGGAGTTTCACTCTTGTCGCCTAGGCTGGAGTGCAATGGCACAATCTTGATTCACTGTGACTTCTGCCTCCTGGGTTCAAATGATTCTCTTGCCTCTGCCTCCCGAATAGCTGGGATTACAGGTGCCCGCCACCTCACCTGGCTAATTTTTGTATTTTCAGTTGAGACAGGGTTTCACCACGTTGGCCAGGCTGGTCTTGAACTCCTGATCTCAGGTTATCCGCCAACCTCAGCCTCCCAAAGTGCTGGGATTACAGGCTTGAGCCACGGTCCGCGGCCTCTATTTATTTTCTATGATTTCTTCCCTGATCCAGGTTCTTTTATAGGTATGTATAACTTACTCTTATTTTCATTTTGAAGACTCTCAAAGGCACCCAAAATAGAGAGATTCATGTAATAAACCTTCATGGACTCATCATTCAACCTCAACAATTATCAACATTCTGCCATTTTTGTAAGAAGTACATTTCAAATATGTGACATTTTTTCTAGATCTTTTTGTTGTTATTAATTTATAATGTAATCACATTGTTGTCAGAGAAAATCGTCTATATGAAATCAAGCCTCTGAAATATGTTGAGACTTGATTTATATGAGCCAGTTGTGATTAGTATTTGTAAATATTCCATTTGACTTGGAACAAGCTGTGTCTTTAACTGGTGGGGTGCACTAATGTGTGTGTGTGTATTTATATTTACATTTTTTTACTAGATCAAGCGTATTAAGTGTTTTTCAATCTACATCCTAATTTCTTGTCTACTTATTGAAAGGATGTGTTAAGATCTCTCAATAAGGTAGCTGATTTATGTTTTTTCCTTATGATCACATCAATTTTGATTTATATATTAGGAGGTTCGTAATTAGGTAATACAAATTTAGACTTTTTTTTTCCTTTTTTTTTTGAGATGGAGTCTTGCTGTGGCACCCAAACTGGAATGCAGTGACGTGATATTGGCTCACTGACAAATTTAGACTTTTTATACCTTTTTGATGAGTTGAGTATTTTATCATTATGTAATATTTTCATTTCACATAATGCTTCCTGGCCCTCAAATCGATTAGTCTGATATTAGTGCAGTTTATCAGTTTTCCTTTGATTAGCATTTGCAAGTATATCTTTTTCCTTTCTTTACCACCAACATTTCTGTATTTTTCAGCTTTAGCTGTGTCTGTTGTAAGCAGCATGCAGCTGGGTTTTGCCTGTCAATCCAGTTTGAAAGTTCTTGTCCCTTTAAGTAAATTATTTTTTCCATTTACATATATTATCGTTTCTGATATAGTTGACACTATATCCACCATTGCAATGGGCAGAATATAGCTCCCCAAAGATGTCTGTGTCCTAATCCCCAGAATCTGTGAATATGTTGTGTTGCATGGCAAGGAAAAGTTAGGTTGTAGAAAGAATTAAAACTTTCCCTCCAAGTAACATGTTAAACGTATGACACAAGTTTTGATGTGTGATATGATTGCCATTCAATTATATGTATTTTCTCTTTTCAGTCAGCTGATCTTCAGATAAACAGATGATCCTGGGCTATCTACATAGGCCCAATCACAGGGTCTTTAAAAGTGGAAGCAGGAGGTGGAAGAGGAGAACCAGAGAAATGGCAGCATGGGAAAGATCCAGCCTGACGTTGCTGTCTCTGAAAGAGGAGGAAGTGGGCAGGAACTGTGGAATGTGGGCAGCCTCTGGTCGCTGGAAAAGGCAAGGAAATGGATTCTCTCCCAGAGCCTCCAGAAAGGCACACAGCCCTGCCAAAGTCCTGAGTTTAGTTCATTTTGGACTTTTGAACTTCAGAGATAGTGAATTGATGTTGCTGTAAGCCACTAAATTCGTGATGATGTATTACAGCAAGCGTAAGAAACAAAAATACCATCTTATTTGCTGCTCCGTTTTGTCTGCCTGTTTCTTTCTCTCTGCTTTCTTGCCTTTCTTTTGAATGACAGTGTTTTAATCATTCCATTTTCTTCTGTTAGTTTGGAAGTTCTATATTCATTTAAATTCTTTTAGTAATTGCCAAAGAAGTCTAAATTTATCTAAAGTCTAGATTGTTCACTGTCTTTATACTTCTAAGAATAATATAAGGAACTTAAAACCACCATCTATCCATTGCCTTTCTCCTGAATGATGTGCTACTGTTGAGCATTATTTCAGTTTTATTCTAACCCCTAAAATTAAACATTCTGGTAATAACTGTTTAATCTACCCAAATATTAATGATTTGCTTATTATTCCTTATTATACTGCAGACCACTTCCCTATAAGATAAGATATATGCTTCCATATAAGATGCTTCCATGTAAGATCACTTTCCTATCGGCTAAAGTAAATTTCTTAGAACTTTCTTTAGCCAAGGACCATTGTGGCAAACTCAGATGGTGTTTTTCTGGTTGGGTTTTGTTTTTGTTTTTGTTTAAAATGTTTTGTTTTGTCTTTGTTCTTTTTCTATTTACAACTTTATTAGAGTATAATTTAAGTACAACAAATTGTACATGTTTAAGCTGTACTATTCCATGAACTTAACAGATACAAAAACGCATGGAACCACCATCCCAATGAAGACACAGAACATTTCCATCACTTCAAAAACTTCTTCACGCCTCTCTGCAATCTATCCCTCCTTCCACCCCAGTGCCCAGACAACCACCAATCTATTTACTGTAACTATGGATTGGTTTCCTTTTTGTAGAATTGTATATAAATTTAATAATTTAGTAAGTAGCCTCTTACATCTGGCTTTTTTCACTCAGTATAATTATTTTGAGATTGATTCATGTTATTGCATTTATCAACAGTTTGTTTCTTTTTACCACTGAGTGGTATCCAATTGTATGAATCTGCCACAATGTGTACATCTCTTCACTTGTTGATAAACGTTGGGTTGTTTCTAGTTTGGGGGCTGTTATAAATATGCTATGGACATTTATGCACAAGTCTTTGTGTAAGCATATGTTTTCATTGCTCTTGGATAAATACTTAGGAGTGCGATGACATAGGATAAGTATCTATTGAACTATTTAAGAACTATCAAATTGTTTTCTAGAATGTTGGTGCCATTTACATTCCCATCAATAATTCTAGTTGCCCAATATTTTTGTCACCATTGGTACCGTCTTTTCAAAAAAAGTTAGCCATTCTAATAGCCGCATAGTGATATCTCATTTTGGTTTTAATTTGTATTACCTTGAAGACTAATGTAAGCAGCCTCTAAGATGGCCCTCAATGATTCCCACCCCTTGGTATTCATGACCTCGTATAATGAACTGCACTTAGTGAATACAGTACTGTACAACTAACAGGATATCACTTCTGCAATTAGGTTACAAAGAGACTGTGGCTTCCATCTTGGACTGCCTCTCTCCCTGTCTCTAGAAAGCAAACTGTCATAAAAAAATTATCAAACATGACTTTCATATCTTTTCTCAATTCCATTATTTTTCACCTCACTTTAAGGAACTCGAATGAGTTGTATTTAGAATTTCTTACTCTAGCTTGTACGTATCTTAACTTTTCTTACATAGTTTCAATCTCTTTGCTTTTTTGTGCTGCCTTTGGGGCAATTTCTATGAATCTTTCTTCTAGTTTATCATTCTCTCTCCAGTTGTGTTTACTCTGTTGTGAAACTCAGTGTTTTAGTTATAAGGACTTTCATCTCTGTTAAAAGAAAAACCTTAGACAAATTAAATTTAACAGAGTTTAATTGAGCAGAGAACAATTCATGAATTGGGCAGCCCCCAAACCAGAATAGGTTCAGAAAGGCTCCAGTCCTGCTGTGTACTCAAAGAAGATTTATGGACAGAAAAAGAGAAATGACGTACAGAAAACAGAAGTGAGGCACAGAAACAACCGATTGGTTGTAGTTTAGCATTTGCCTTATTTGAACATGGCTTTTAACAGTTGGCCACCTTTGATGGTTGAAACTCAGTGATTGGCATAAGAGTAGGTTATGGTCTGTTTACACATCCAGTTAGGCTACAGTTCACTGTATACAGAGAAACCTTTAGGCTGAACTTTTAAATTTTAAGTTTCAAAAGTTTAGATTTCTAACTCTCTGTGCATGTTTTCAATTCATTCTCTTATTTCTTTAAACATCCACCAAACTTATTTTCTATATCAGATCATTCTAGCATCTGAACGGGTTTTATATCTGCTTCTGCTGTCTGTTATTTCTGCTGGCTTACGTTTACCTTGGTTTGTTTCCTTGTTATTTTGTAATTTTTGACTGTGCATTCATATTCTTTAGAATATGAATTTAAGATTTCTATTTATTTTGCTAAATGCCTGTGGCACCAACCATCCCTGGACTACTTTAACCTACCCTTGCCTTAAGGTTTTAGAAGTCACAAGATACTGTAAATTTTGATAACGAATACATGTGAAGGTAAGCTTATAATTCTGAATTCTCAAGAAAGATTAATTTTTCCTCTATTCAGCTCCAAGATTCAAGATGGGGAGTTTCCTCGTAGTTTCCCCTCCTGCATCAATCCATGTGCAGATTTATTTTCACTTCATTGTTACCCTCAGGACATTGCCCTTTGACTCTCAGCTTTACGCATTAGCCCTTTAATCAGACACTTCATGGGTCGTGGGTCCTGGATTTTGTAAAAGTGTCTCCATCCCCACAGGGCTTTGAAAGCCAAGCTCAAATTCACTGGGTTTCAGTAAATACACTCATGGTGAAAGGGTGATCTAGTGCTTTGTTTACTTCTAGAAGTTAAAGCTTTAACTTAGCTTTTGGTGTCTGAGTATCTTGCTAGCCCATAGATGCATTTGAAAATAATTTTTAAGTAGTTTCAGAGGCAGAGTCAGTATGATATCAAGTCCAGTGTGTTGCCAGAAATGGAAAGGTACTTTTCATTTTTGCATGTTCCTAATGAAGTGTGAATTAATTTGACAATGTCCAACCATATATGTCCAGTAAAATAATTTTTGGACCTCATCTCATGTCTATTCCTACACAAAGCAACTATTAAAATAATTTGAAGGGCTTATTTTTTTCCAGTAACTTTCATGTGGTTTGATCTCGAGCAGCTTTAAATCTAGGAGATGTGAAAGGTAAGAGGGAGGTTGGTGTCCTTTCTTGTCATCTCGAGTAAATTTTTCAGTAAGACAGAAGTTCTACTCCTCAACATTGTCTCATGTTCATCCCTAGACAGAGGGAATATTAAAATATTTTCAGACATCCCTAATGTAGATGAAATGACATTGAGTCACTCTGCTTTGCTAAAGCTGAATTTTTAGAGTAAAGTATAAAAATTATTAGCCTAAACTTTTGTAGATAGCTTCTCAGGAAAACTGACCATCCAAGTCATCTTCATAAAGCCCTTCTAGGTTATAGAAACGGGGGTTTAGAGCTAGTGGGCATTACTCCAATATTTCATTCAGTAGCTAACGAAGTGAGGTCCAAAAACCTCAGCTGCAGCTAAACCTGAATCTTGTACATTGCCTAGCTCATGGGAAGCAACTAGGTTTAATTGAAGTGGCCTGAACCCCAGTCCAGTTCTCTTTTCACCCAGTCCCACTGCTAATAGCACTATTTACACAACCCAAGTCTCTCCTCTGAAGCGATCTTAGGGGTTTTGTAGTGTGAATAGCCACCCAGAGGAACTTTTTCCATTGCCTAATAAGGCACACAAAAGTATTGTTAATTTATGATATAAAGCAAATTTCAGCTTTTATTTTAGGTCACATCTTTGATTTGGCTACTCATAATTTTTATGTGCCATTTGTGCACTCTGTGGCCCATTGGGAGCCTGTTGTATAATGTACGCAGTACATTTATGCCTAATTTATAGGCATTACTACTTTAGTTAATTGAAGAGGTTAATCATTTTGTATATTTGATTTTATGACACATTTCACATAGCCATATTTATTTGATATTGCATTCTGGATCAGAAATGCAACCCCAGTTATCACAGTTCCCATGGGAAAATATAGCTTGCTTTAAGAGAGTTGCTTTATGACAACAATTTCTAGAAATGAATTATGGTCTACATATAACTTGTAGCATCAAATTTATGGATAATGGGATTAAAATGTTTGGCTTGTGTGTTATAATTTGAGGGCGAGTGTCAATAGCAGCAGAATTTTGACAATTTCCCTGGCGGAGGGGAACCAAGATTTTATGATAACTTGGTGGAGGAGAGGGGATTAGAAATAAAGTATTTAAAGAAAGATTATGCATTAACTAATGTGATATACAATGACCTCATCCCACTAGTCAAGAATGCTGAATTTGCTATTTTATAGCAGGCTGTCTGTCTGTTGGGGACTAGTAATATTGGTAATGTATTTTTCCTGATGGGACTGGAAAATTTTGTTTACTTACATAATTTGTAATGCTACTTTAGAAAAATAACAATAATGACTCAGATATTTTAAAACAGAGAAAGCACATTAGAGATTTAAAATGTTGGAAAACATAAAACAAATTATGAAAGGAACTATATACAAAAATTAACTCAAGATGGATTAAAGACTTAACTGTAAAACCCAAAACTATGAAAACTCTGGAAGACAATCTAGTCAATACCATTCTGGACATAGGAATGGGCAAAGATTTCATGATGAAGACGGCAAAAGCAATTGCAACAAAGCAAAAATTGACAAATGAGATCTAATTAAACTAAAGAGCTTTTGCACAGCAAAGGAAACTATCAATGGAGTAGACAACTTACAGAATAGGAAAAAAATTTGCAAACTATGCATCTGAGAAAGGTCTAATATCCAGCATCTATAAGAAACTTAAACAAATTTACAAGAGAAAAACAAACAACCCCATTAAAAAGTGAGCAGGCCGGTCGCAGTGGCTCATGACTGTAATCCCAGCACTTTGGGAGACCAAGGCAGGCGGGTCACCTGAGGTCAGGAGTTCAAGACCAGCCTGGCCAATAGGTGAAACCCCATCTCTACTAAAAATACAAAAATTAGCCAGGCATGGTGGCAGGCACCTGTAGTCCCAGCTACTCGGGAGGCTGAGACAAAAGAATTGCTTGAACCCAGGAGGCAGAGGTTCCAGTGAGCCGAGATCATGCCACTGCCCTCCAGCCTGGGCGACAGAGCAAGACTCCACCTCAAAAAAAAAAAAAAAAAAAAAAAAAGCAGGCAAAGGACATGAACAGACACTTTTCAAAAGAAGACATACATGCAGTTAACACTCATATGAAAAAAAGCTCAAAATCACTGATCATTACAAAAACGCAAACCAAAACCACAATGAGATACTATCTCACACCAGTCAGAATGGCTATTAACACAAAGTCAAAAAATAACAGACGCTGGCAAGATTGCAGAGAAAAAAGAACACTTATACACTATTGGTGGGAGTGGAAATTAATTCAACCATTGTAGAAGATGGTATGGTGATTCCTCAAATACCTAAAAACAGAAATGCCATTCAACTCAGCAATTCCATTACTGGGTAGATATCCAAAGGAATATATATTGTTGTATTATAAAGACACATGCATGTGTATGTTTGCTGCAGCACCATTCACAATAGCAAAGACATGGAATCAACCTAAATGCCCATCAATGATAAACTGGATAAAGAAAGTATGGTACATATACATCATGGAATACTATGCAGCCCTGAAAAAGAACAAGATCATGTCCTTTGCAGGGACATGGATGGAGCTGGAGGCCATTATCCTTAGCAAACTAACACAGGGACAGAAAACCAAATACTGCATGTTCCCACTTATAAGTGGAAGCTAAATGATGAGAACACATGGACACATCAAGGGGAATAACACATGCTGGGGCCTATTGGAGTGTAGAAGATGGATATGATGGTTAATACTGAGTGTCAACTTGATTGGATTGAAGAATGCAAAGTATTGTTCCTGTGTGTGTCTGTGAGGGTGTTGCCAAAGGAGATGAACATTTGAGTCAGTGGACTGGGAAAGACAGACCCACCCTCAATCTGGGTGGGCACTATCTAATCAGCTGCCAGCATGGCCAGAATAAAAGCAGACCAAAGAACGTGGGAAGACTAGACTGGTTAAGTCTTCTGGCCTCCATCTTTCTCCTGTGCTGGATGCTTCCTGCCCTCAAACATCAGACTCCAAGTTCTTTAGCTTTTGAACTCTCGGACTTACGTCAGTGGTTTTTCAGGGGCTCTTCAGCTTAGCCTTTGGCCGCAGACTGAAGGCTGCACTACTGCTTCCTTACTTTTGAGGTTTGGGGATTCAGAGTGGCTTCCTGGCTCCTCAGCTGGCAGACAGCCAATTGTGGGATTTCATCTTGTGATCGTGTGAGTCAATTCTCCTAATAAACTCGTATGTATATGTATATCCTATTAGTTCTATCCCAATAGAGGACTCATAGAGAACTCTGACAAATACAGTGGGAGGAGGAAACAGACCAGGAAAAATCACTAATGGGTATTAATACCTGGGTGGTGAAATAATCTGAACAACAAACCCCCATGACACTATAACAAACCTGCATATGTACCCCTGAACTTAAAATAAAAGTTAAATTTTTAAAAAAATGAAATTAAAGAGAACCATCATTGGTTCAAAGGAATTAAGTCAAATGTTGACTTAGCATTAAATACTTCCAGAAGTTTCTATTTGATTCTGTCTTTTGTTGTATCCACAACGGTGACTTCTGTCACCATTTAATGTTAACAAACCATTGAACAAACCTAGTGCTCTGTTATGGTAAAGCCAGTTTGTTCTTTCACTGCAAACTCCTTCACATGCAGCATCTCCAAGAGTAAGTGGTTATGGATGAGCTATGTTCCATGAGAAACGACTTCACTTCAAATAGTGATCAGCTTAATCTGGTAACATTGGCAACTGGTATTCACCTCAAGATGGATGATTAAAACCCATTCTGCTTATATAATGATCACTTAATCTGGTTATCACCGCTCACCACATTCTGGAAACAAGTCCCATGAGACTTTCTAATTTAAACCCATTGGTAGCTAATTTAACATTATTAATAGAGCGGCCATGTCATTCACCTGCCTCCTTGAGACCATGAGCTTCCCAGTGATGGATATTCAAGAAGGAGCTGGAGGATCTCTAGGGACACTTTGAAGACTATGCTTCCCATTCCCTGAAGGAAGATGTACATGACAATGAGCTAGAGTCAGAGATGCTCAAATGGCTGGAAAATGTAGAGCACAAAGAGAAATCAGAGTTAATTACCACTTCAAATTGAAGCACATTCTGCCCGAAAGTGCTGATATGATCAGCAAAATATGAGGGAACCCATGTGATATAAGGAGAAAAATATTTGTCCAAAAGTCTGAAGTTCTGAGTTCAAGTCCTAGCTCTGTCACTCAATCATTGTATGACTTAAGCAAGTTTCTTCACCTTTCTGGGCTGACATGAGATTCAATCATTCTTTCCACCCTTAACAGTTTGCCTATTCCTGTTTGGACTAAACTAACCTATTGCCCATTTCTCAAGGGAATATTTATGCACATCAAGGGTCATCTCTCTCAGCTATTCTAGGTATGGCAGAGAATGCAGGAATGGTATCAAGAGTGATGGGACCTGCCCTCAAGGACTTTATAACCTCACTGTAGATCAGATGGTTCTTATCCACAGGAAAGCAAGAACTTTGTACAGTGCTGCATGTGACAGATGACCAGAGAGGAGAATGTGGGAATGTGGTTTGATGGTTGCGGACAACTCCATCAAAGCACAGAAGAAACAGGGCTTGATTGACACTTTAATTGGGCTGTCTAGGATGGGCAAGGCTTTTTGAGGCTGGGAGCACAGGGCAGGTTATTTCAACGTAGGAAAGCAGCAGGAGTGGAGTCAGGGAGGTAAGGACAAGCAGGGCTGCTGGAGGGATCAGTGACTCACTTGTATGGAGAGAAATGTGAACGTTGGCATGTAAGACTGACTGGAAATATATAAGTTAGCAATTAATGTGATGATGAGGATGTTGAAAATAGCCCAGAGTTCATGTTTGTTGTGGGAAGTAGGCAGTAGGCAGGTATTCTCAGGAATCCTTGAGTAGGTGGTGGGTATGTGGAGCCCTGTTTGGGGCAGCTTAGACAGGTATCTCTTTGTAAACTGGAGTTCCTTAGAGATGGGGAGGGGAATCATAAGAAAAAAATAGGATCAGGACAGACATGAGGAGTGAAGAAAGGGAAGGGAAGGAGAGAAGGAGAAAGCCTCTTTGCAAACACCTCAGCGTTTCAGGAAGTGAGGCTAACAGAGCACGAGAGTTGTCAGGCTGAGCCTGAATATGAGAAACATCTTTTTACAGAAAAAAAGAAGTGCCTCACTTGGTCCAGGCCTCTGCATTCCAGCATCTTCTGCCTTCTCAGGGACATCATTCCATTTATCATTCCTTCTCTTTCTCTCTCCCCTAGACCTTCGAGCCCCGCTTTTCTCCTGGTTTTCTCCCATCTACACATAAATGTGCTTAAGCCTTACCCACCTTAGAGAAAAACAAAATTCCATGTTCACTTCCAGCTACTGCTCTCTCTCTCTCTCTCTCTCTCTCTCTCACCCCTTTCCAGCCAATTTTCTTCAAATAATTTTCTATACTTTGTATAATCTAATTTTTCATTCTCCAACTGCTACCTTCAGACTCATATCCTTTCCACTCTGCCAAGCACCTTATTCTCCTAAAATTTAATGGATGCTTTTTATTCTTTATCTGGCTGGACAGCTGAGCAGCAGTTTATCCTGGTGATCACCAGCTCCTTTTTCAAACAGCTCATAGTTTCTGTCCCTCTCCTGTCACAACAGACTCCCTATTTGTCTCCCACCTGTGGTTCTCACGCCCCTTACTGCCCCCCGCCCCGTGGTCCCATCCTGCAGGCTCCCCATGGCTGCTCATCCTCTTTGCATAAGTGCTGGCAGCCACCCAACCCCCAGCTCCATCCCAGCTTCAATTTCACTCTCTCTCTGCACACCCTTCGAGTGATCACATCCACTCTTTGGCCCAGTTACCGCCATATGCTGATGACGCCTAAGTCAACATCTATAGGAGAGACCTCACTTCAGAACTTTAGACTCACAGGGCCCCTGAACTTCCAGACGGCTCCACTTGAATGCCTCATAATACATTTCAAACTTAACCTGTTCAGACTTGAATTCATGGTAGCCCCTCCCCACTTGTGACATTATTTTATATACATATATATAGTATATATATATAGTGTGTATATATATATAACTTGTATATATGTATAATTTGTATATATGTATATAACTTATATATATGTGTGTGTATATATGTGTGTGTATGTGTGTATATGTATGTGTGTGTATATATGTGTGTGTATATGTGTGTGTATATGTGTGTGTATGTGTGTGTGTATATATGTGTGTGTATATATGTGTGTGTGTGTATGTGTGTGTATATATGTGTGTGTATATATATGTGTGTGTGTATATATATGTTTGTGTGTATATGTGTGTGTGTATATGTGTGTGTATATATATATATGTGTGTGTATATATGTGTGTGTGTATATGTGTGTGTATATATATGTGTGTGTATATATGTGTGTGTCTATATATATGTGTGTGTGTATATATATGTGTGTGTATATGTGTGTGTGTATGTGTGTGTGTGTATATATGTGTGTGTATATATGTGTATGTATATATATGTGTGTGTGTGTATATATGTGTGTGTGTATATGTGTGTGTATATATGTGTGTGTATATATGTGTGTGTCTCTATATATGTGTGTGTGTGTATATATGTGTGTGTATATATGTGTGTGTGTGTATATATATGTGTGTGTGTGCATATATATACACACAAGTTTTCCTTCAGGGTTCCTGGCTTCTAACTCTCATCATCCTTGTTATTTCCTAAGTAACCAAAACAATAAATAAGCGTATCTTTTGTTCAGGTATTTGGCCTTTTGTCCTCGGTTCCAAAGCAATTTCAGAGCGATAAAGGTAAAAGACAGTCTTTTACCATAATGTTGGGGTGCTTTAGGCCTCAGAAGCAGGCCTTGAAAAGCCAACTCTCTTTCTCCCTGATTTTTTTCCTGCCCTCCTTTCACCTGCTTTTTATTTTCTTCCCCAAGGCAGGTCATAGAATCTAAAAATATGCTCTAATTTCCCCTGTAGTTTTGCCTCGAAATTGGTCATAAATTCTCTGACCTACCTGGTCTGATTGTAGGTCATGAGACCCTCATTTCAGAAGAGGTCCTGCCCTATCCGCTGGAGGAGGAACACTGCACTAAGAGGCCAAGAAGAATCTGAACAGGCCTTGCTGGGTTTCCCCGACACAGTCCATTAGTATTAGCTCCTACCCTTTCCGTCCAATAACAGTTGTTCCATCTTCAATCATGCCTATCCAGCGAAATCTCCATAGAAGACCCAAGCAGACGGGTTATATAGAGAGAGCATCTGGACAGCTGAACATCTGGAGGCATGGAAGCTCTGAGTCCCTTCGCCATACCTTGCCCTATGCGTCTCTTCATGTGTGTTCTCTGTAACGTCCTTTATAGTAAGCCAGTAACTGTTTCCCTGAGATCTGTGAGTTGCTCTAGAAAATTAATCAACCCCAGAAAGGAGATTTTAGGAACCTCGATTTACAGTTGGTTGGTAAGAAGCACCTGGGATTTGTGATAGGCATTGGAAGTTGGGGGCAGTCTCGTGGGACTGAGCCCTCAACCTGCAGGATCTGACACTATCTCCAGGTAGACAGTGTCAGAATTGAATTGGAGGACACCCAGCTGGTATTCCCTGCAGAGTTGATTGCTTGCAATCATAACCACAATGCGATACCACCTTACTCCTGCAAGAATGGCCATAATCAAAAAATTAAAAAACAGTAGATGCTGACGTGGATACGGTGAACAGGGAATACTCTACACTGCTGGTGGGAATGTAAGCTAGTACAACCGCTATGGAAAACAGTGTGGAGATTCCTTAAAAATCTAAAAGTAGAACTACCATGTGATCCAGCAATCCCACTACTGGGTATCTACCCAGAGGAAAAGAAGTCATTATATAAAAAAGATACTTGCACACGCATATTTATAGCAGCACAATTCACCATTGCAGAATCGTGGAACTAGCCCGAATGCCCATCAATCAACGAGTGGATAAAGAAACTGTGGCATATATATATATGTGTGTGTATATATATATATATATATGTGTGTATATATATATGTGTGTATATATATATATGTGTTTGTGTGTGTATATATATATGTGTGTGTGTATATATATATATATGTGTATATATTTGATGGAATACTACTCAGCCATAAACAGGAATGAATTAACAGCATTTGCAGTGACCTGGGTGAGATTGGATACTATTAGTCTAAGTGAAGCAACCCAGGAATGGAAAACCAATCATTGTATGTTTTCACTGATATGTGGGAGCTAAGCTGACGCAAAGGCATAAAAATAATAGAATGGACTTTGGGGACTTGGGGGGAAGAGTGGGAGGGGAGTGAGGGATAAAAGGCTACAAATATGGGCTGAGCACGGTGGCTCACACCTGTAATCCCAACACTTTGGAAGGCCAAGGTGGGCGGATCACGAGGTCAGGAGGTCAAGACCATGCTGGCTAACACGGTGAAACCCCATCTCTACTAAACAAACACACACAAAATTAACCAGGCTTGGTGGTACACGCCTGTAGTCCCAGCTACTCAGGAGGATGAGGCAGGAGAATTGCTTGAACCCGGAAGGTGGAGGTTGCAGTGAGCCGAAATCGCACCACTGCACTCCAGCCTGGGTGACAGGGCGAGATTCCATCTCAAAAAAAAAAAAAAAAAAAGACTACAAATATGATGCAGTGTATACTGCTTGGGTGATGGGTGCACCAAAATCTCACAAGTCACCACTAAAGAACTTACTCATGTAACCAAATACCACCTGTACCCCAATAACTTATGGAAAAATAAAATAAAATAATAAAAATAGAAAATAAAAGAACTGATTGCCTGCTTGGTGTGTTAGGAAACTCCCCCTCCCCACACTTTGGCATGAGAGCAGAGGAAAAACTGTTTTTTCAACATACCTCCACTTGCATACCAACTCCTCTTCCAATATGCCATCCGTTGAAATGGCAAATATACCATAAATTACCCAAACCAGAAAGTCCACCTCATCTTTTACTTCACCCCCTCTCTCATGCCCACTTCCCGTCAGTTATAATCACATTGGTTATACCTCTCCTGAGGCATGAGAGAATCCTCAGGTAGGCCAGTGCCCCTGAGAAGAAAATTTATAAGCTCTGCCTATCTGGTAGGCCATTGATAAGCTGAATTGTATGTAAAAAGCAAATGTTTTAATGGTGGTCAGATCTGTGTTTTAAGAAACAGGACTTGAATATTCAAAAGAATTGACATGTATTTGTAAAAAAGAAATGTTTAGGGGTAATGTAGTAATCCTGCTGTTGTGTATGTTCTTGGAAGTCTGCTTTTGAAGCATTTGAATTGAGTTTGTTGTAAAAGTGTATGTTTAATATTGGTGAAGGTGATGTTCCTTCTAGAAGCCCCAGGAAGAACATCTGCTGTTAGGCGATAAGGCATCAGTTTTAGTGCCCCAAAGCCCGGACAAAGTAGCAAGAAGCTGTTGGCTGATGCTTGCCTGTGAGAGCTGGTTAAGGAAATCCCCTGTTGCGTCCTGCAAAGCCTGTGAGAGGCTGATCCAAGTTTCCAGAGTCTCTTTGATGCTCAAACACTTGGGGCTCACCCAGAGGGAGTGTATCCCCAAGGAGGGTGGCATCATCCTACCTGCCAAGAACCCCCTTCCCAGCCTACCTGGGGCAAAGGAGGCATCTAGTGGGTGCTGGTAATACAATTCATGAAAGCAAAACCATGCCATTGGCTACTGAATTGTTTTTGCTTGCTGTGACTGGCATTCTTTTTTTTTTTTTTTTCTTTTTCTTTCTTTTTTTTTGAGTCGGAGTTTCGCTCTTGTTGCCCAGGCTGGAGTGCAATGGCGATCTCAGCTCACCACAGCCTCCACTTCCTGGATTCAAGCGATCCTCCTGCCTCAGCCTCCCAAGTAGCTGGGATTACAGGCATGCGCCACCAGGCCTGGCTAATTTTTATATATTTTTTAGTAGAGACAGAGTTTCTCCATGTTGGTCAGGGTGGTGTCGAACTCCCAACCTCAGGTGATCCGCTTTCCTCAGCCTAGCAAACTGCTGGGATTATAGGCGTGAGCCACTGCGCCCAGCCATGACTGGCATTCTTAAAGGGGATTGTAGGCAGGTTGAGCTGTGACCCTGAAAAAGATGTTCAAGTACTAATCCCTAAGTCCTGTGAATGTAACCTTATTTGGAGAGAGGGTCTTGCTGATATAATCAAATAAAGATGAGGTTATGCTAGAGTAGGGTGGGTCTAACCCAATGACTGGTGTCTTCATAAATTTGGACTAATTTATGTACATTTTAATAGAAATTTGGACCCAGAGGCACACAGGGAAGACCATGTGAAGATGGCGGCAGAGACTGGAGGAATACGGCTCCAACCCAAGGAATGTAAGGATTGTTAGAAGCGACCAGAAGCTAGAAGAGAAGTATGCGACAGATCCTCACCTGGAATCTTAGAGGGAGCCTTGATTTCAGACTTCTGGCCTCCAGAGCTGTGAGGCCACAAATTTCTATTATTCTAAGCCCCCTAGTCTGTGGTTACAACAGCCTTAGGAAAGAAATACAATGGGGATTCCCTAGAAAGGACGGAAGCAGAAGCCCAAAGGGAGACCCTGAAGCCTCCACCAAGGATTAAATGGCAGCCTAACCAATGCTCTGTATCTCACATAGCTCTCAGATCTACCAACTTTTCCAAACTAGGCCTCCGTGCCATCTTGCCTGGATTCTGTAATGGTCTCCTAACTGGTCTCCCTACCTCTGTCATAGGCCAAGGATAAGGAGAAATCTTAGCAGCAATAACAGTCACATTTATGGAGAACTATGTTCCTGACAGTGTCTTAAACAGCTGGCATAGAGTTTAGGGCACAGGCAGAATCCTAACCCTCCTTTACCTTAATCTTCACAACAGCCCTGTGTGATGAGTCATAGGATCAACCTCATTTGGGGGTGTCGTGTGGAGCGGGGTCTGCAGCCCAGACAAGTTGACTCACTAGCCTGAGACCACAGAGCTAGAACCTGAACCTAGTCAGACTAACTCTCACACTCCTCACTGGTACTGGATTGCCTGGGAGGAAACCACAGTTAAGGGCTTGAAGGAGCAAGTGGACCCCCTAAGAGAGGCAGAGTCCCCACCTTGGGACAATCCCTTGAAATTGGGAAGAAGAGACATCACCCTATTTCTCAGTGGAGATGCTGAAGTCTGAGATTTGCCAATGTTGAGTCAGAACATGGACCAGAATTATCACTTTCCACACTTTCTCTTTCCCTACCAAGCACTGCTCATTCCTTCCTCCTGCCTTCCCCAGGCTGGGCTGTGAGCAGCTCTTGAAGGATCTGGAGCAGTAGCAGCTGGATCTCCTGGGGTGACCCAAGGCTAGAGCTTTCCCACATTATCAGTAACTTTCCTAAGAGTGCAGTGAGAGTTAATGTTTATAAAGTGCTCTGAGAGCCACTGATAAAAGACATTAAATGGCATGAATAGAACATATTCTGTGGGCCCCAAGCCTCACTCATACTTGATGGATACGTGTCTCTCTTGTGCAGTATGTGGACTTCTTGCTTCAGATGAAATGAGCTCATTAATTAGAATCCTGCCTGCAGTTTATCTTGAAGGATTAGGACCCAAAGCCAACCCTTAGGCTATCTGACTGTAAACATATGGGAATGGGCGGGGGCTGTCCCCTTGAACACATTGTGCACATAGTTGCTAAATTCAGGCCCATTGTCTTGCACAGACAAGCAGCAGAGGCTGTCACACAGTAAGGCGATCACTGATTTCAACGGGGCTCCTTCTTAGAAGATTCCGTGTAAGCACAGTTGTGATTAATGATTTGCTGAGTAGTGCTTCCCTATTTTCAGACATTAGCACACTTCTAGGCCTGTAATGCTTCTATCCATCATTTCCATTCAACATCCAATAGACATTTTAAAGCAAAATCAAACTCCTTTACCCATTTGCCAACAAGGGGCTACTCCATTAGCCAGAAAAGCTACAGTACCTTTAAGGCAATCCTTCACAAACTTAGCTGCATATTAGAAACCTCTAGGGAGCATTAAAAAAATTCTGATGCACAGACCCCAGCCTCAGAAATTATGATTCATTTGGTTTGGAGTGGGAACCAGCAATCAGCATTTGCGTGTGTGTACGTATGTGTGTGTTTAAGCAGTGTGAAGGCAGCAATCAGTCCATTTGATAAATAATAGAAAAAGTTTAAAAATGTTCTATAGTACCCCAAAGGAGCTACACACTTAACCAAGTCATTTGGGTCCATAATCATTCATTTATTCATTAAACAAAAACATGTGTATGTGTGTTAGCATCTTTCTTTTGTGTTAGCATCTTTCTTTTGTTTAAAATTAGTAGACTTCATTCTTTATAGCAGATTTAGGTTTACAAAAAAATTGAGCAAAGAGTACAGAGAGTTCCTGTATACTCATACCAATACACCATAGACAATATTTTTTAAAAACACTGAGTGATTCAAATCAGGCAGGCAGGGCTAAGAACTCAGTTTCAGTTCAGTCATTGCCTACACAGCTGGAATCCAACAGCCTTTTAAAAAATATCTGATTAAACCACAGCCCAAATGCTTCTTTGTTTTCTCAATACTCTTTCTTAATAGAGCAGCCCATGCTTGAGAACATGATTGGCATTCATTCAGACAAAAACGACTTTGGTTACCCTTGTGGTTGGTGCCTTCGGATTGCATAATTAATGGTCTTATCAATTATTACAGGTCTTGGAGAGCGCTCTTCCTTGTTAGATTAAGAGGAATATAAATAGAGATGATACAAGTGGTGACAGTCTAGAGCTCTGTTGGAATGGTTGATGATTTGCAGAACTTAAGGAGAATTAACATATTACTTCTATAAAAGCATTATATGAATATTTTAACCCTAGTAATCATGCTGAAAAGATAATTAAGCAGTGTGAAGGCAGCAATCGATCCATTTGATAAATAATAGAAAAAGTTTTAAAATGTTCTAAAGTACCCTAAAGGTACACTTAACCAAGTCATTTGGGTCCGTAGTCATTCATTTATTCACTAAACAAATACTTACTGAACATCTACTCTGCTCCACATTCTAGGTGCTGTGGATAAGCAATGACTCAAACAGGCAAGAGGGCTGCTCTTATAAAACTTTTATTCTGATAACATATTAGAATATATATTTATATCTATTTATCAAAATACTGTTAGAATTGTCTAACAGCAGTTGGATATTTTTGGAAATGTAAATATTATCTCAATTGCAAATGTCATCAATACTGACATTGCTATGTCCTTTTATCATACCAACATCAAGATAAAAGAGAAACTCCAAAAATTACTATGAAATATTCTTAATTGTTGAGGTTTTACTTTGGAAAAAGTTAATATGCTTTGATATTGGTGTGCTGTAACAATTGGATTAAGTATAAATCATAAATTATATAAAGTATAGAAAGGAAATAAACTCAAGTTCCTTTCTTAAGGTTAACAGCTTGTGGGTATCTTGGGTCTGGTTAAGTTGATAGACATCTGTTTTAGAAACTTGCTGAGTTTCTAAAACAGAAATGGTATCCATTTAATGAAGGGCAGTGGTATCTATCAGTTAGCTTTTGCTGCATAACAAGTATCTCTTAAACGAAGAAAATAAACAACGTTTGATTTAGCTTGAAATTCTGTGGGTCAGCAGGGATTTTCTTCTGGAATGGCTAAGCTAAATCTGTCCAGCACTCCCATGCACTATGGCCAATCTGGTGAGATGGCCTCACTCAGATTACTGGCAGTCGGCAGGCTGATTGGTCCGGGGTCCTCCACTGAGATGAATCATCTCTGCTCCAGATGGCATCTTTAAAATTTTTTGTTGATGTTTAATTTTTGTGGGCACATAGTAGGTGTACATATTTACGGGGTACATGAGATGTTTTCACACAGGCATGCAACGCAGAATAATCACATCATGGAAAATGGGGTCTCCATCCCCTCAAGCAGTTATCCTTTGTGTTACAAACAACTCAGTTACACTCTTTCAGTTATTTTTAAATGTACAATTAAGCTATTATTGACTCTAGTTACCCTGTTGTGCTACCAAATGGTAGGTCTTATTCATTCTTTCTATTTTTTGTGTGTGCTCATTAACCATCTCCACATTTCCCCAACCACCCACTACCCTTCCCAGCCTCTGGTGACCATTCTTCTACTCTCTATGTCCATGAGTTCAATTGTTTTGATTTTAGATCCCACAAATAAGTGAAAACATGTGATGTTTGTCTTTCTGTGCCTGGCTTATGTCACTAACAGAATGATCTCCAGTTCCATCCATGTTTTGCAAATGACAGGATGTTCCTTTTATGGTTGAATAGTACTCCATTGTATATATGTACCACATTTTCTTTATCCATTCATCTGTTGATGAATGCCTAGTTGGCTTCAAAATCTTGGCTATTGTGAATAGTTTGCTCTAACAAACATGGGAATGTAGATATCTCTTCCATATACTGATTCTTTTCTTTTAGGTATGTACTCAGCAGTGGTATTGTTGGATCTTGTGGTAGCTCTATTTTTAGGTTTTTGAGGCACCTCCAACTGTCTCCATAGTGGTTATACTACTTTACATTTCCACCAACAGCATACGAGGGTTCCCTTTTTTTCACATCTTCACCAGCATTTGTTATTGCCCGTCTTTTGGATATAAGCCATTTTAACTGGGGTGAGATGCTATGTCATTGTAGTTTTGATTTGCATTTCTCTAATGATCAGTTATGTTGATCACCTTTTCAAATGCCTGTTTCCCATTTGTATGTCTTTTGAGTAATGTCTATTGAAATCTTTTGCCCATTTTGTGATCAGATTATTAGATTTTCCCTATAGAGTTGTTTGAGTTCCTTATATATTCTGGTTATTAATCCCTGGTCAGGTGGGTAGTTTCCAAATATTTTCTCCTATTCTGTGGGTTGTCTCTTCACTTTATTGATTGGTTCATTTACTGTGCAGTAGCTTTTTAACTTGATGTGATCCCATTTGTCCATTTTTCCTTTGGTTGCCCATACTTGTGGGGTACTACTCACGAAATATTTGCCCAGACCAATGTCCTGGAGATTTTCTCCAATGTTTCCTTGCAGTAGTTTCACAGTATGAAATCTTAGATTTAACTCTATAATCCATTTTGATTTGATTTTTGTATATGCTGAGAGATAGTGGTCTACTTTCATTCTTCTGTGTATGGATATCCAGTTTTCCCAGCACCATTTATTGAAGAGACTGTCTTTTCCCCAGTGTATGTTCTTGGCACCTTTGTTGAAAATGAGTTCACTGTAGGTGTATGGATTTGTTTCTAGGTTCTCTATTCTATTCCATTGGCCTATGTATCTGTTTTTATGCCAGTATCATGCTGTTTTGGTTACTATAGCTCTGTAGTATAATTTGAAGTTAAGTAGTATGATTCTTCCAGTTTTGTTCTTTTTGCTTAGGATAGTTTTGGCTATAGAGAATAAAGAATGCAGAAACAAATCCTAAATTTTGGGATTTTGTTTTCTAGTTCTGTGAAGAATGTCATTGGTATTTTGATAGGGACTGCATTGGATCGGTAGTTTGCTTTGGGTAGTGGGGCCATTTTAACAATATTGATTCTTCCAATTCATGAACATGAAATATTTTTCCATTTTTTGGTGTCCTCTTTAATTTCTTTCACTGGCATTTTACAGTTTTCATTATAGAGATCTAGATGTTTAATTTTTGTAGCTATTGTAAATGGGATTACTTTTAAAATTTCTTTTTCACATTGTTCACCGTTGGCATATAGAAATGCTAATAACTTTTGTATGTTGATTTTGTATCCTCCTGCAACTTAACTACATTTTTTAAAAATCAGTTCTATTAGTTTTTTGTAGACTTTTTAGGTTTTTCTAAGTATCAGATTATATCATCTGCAAACAAGGGTAATTTGATGTCTTCCTTTCCCATGTGGATGCCTTTTATTTCTTTCTCTTGTCTGATTGCTCTAGCTAGGACTTACAGTACTATGTTGAATAACAGCGGTGGAAGTAAGCATCCATATTTTGTTCTAGATCTTAGAGAAAAGGCTTTCAGTTTCTCCCCATTCAGCGTAATATTAGCTGTGGGTCTGTCATATATGACTTTATTATTTTGAGGTATGTTCCTTCTATATCCAGTTTTCTTTTAAGGTTTTTATCATGAAGGTCCATACGGCCTGTTATCCTCCAGTAGGCTAGCCTGGGATTCTTCACATAGTAGTCTAAAGGTTCCAAAAAAACAGAAAGAAAGATCAGGTCCTAACATTCAGTGGGACTACTTTTCTAGTTTCCGATTGCGTCGTGTTTGTTATTGTACCATCAATCAAAACAACTCATGTGGCCAAATTCAGAGTTAGTGTGGGAGGGTGCTACCCGAGGACAGAAAAGGAAATTATCATGGCCATATGCACAAAAAAATCTACCCCAGAATCCCATTGCTAGGATATAGATTTTTAGGGGCAAATTCCCCAGAAATTGCTCTTTTATAGGAGAAGTTCCCAGTTTGGTCCTGGGTCCCATATACACTGAGTTCTCATTGTTCCTGGTGAATATAGTCCAGGGAAGATGGCACCTTTCAGGATCACCATCCTTCATGTAGTTCCAGGATCTGGAGGTGCACACCCCCTGCATACCCTAGACCATACTAGTTCTACCTCAGAAGCCTAGGCTTTCCTATCTTAAAATGGCTTTATAAATTGTATATAAGCCCTGATCTCCAAGGAGACCAAGCCACTGTGTTTTAAAAGAAGATAAATATATTTGTGATACTATTGTGAATATCCCTATCTCAGGACTCAAATACAAACTGTCTTCTTTCTTCAGCCAAAAGTCACTGTTAGAACCATTTGTAGGGAATTGGAGATGCAGAATCCATGGGAACTGGGTCAAATAAGCAGCTCAGGAAAAAGAGGCAACTAAACCTCCTGGGCAGACTTAGGTTGGTGCTCCTGCCTCAAAGACAAGAAGAGGCGTAATCAGGTGAAGAAGGCCAGCAGAGTCTCTTCTAGTATCTACGTCTCCTTGTTTGGAATTTAAAATTCCTTTAATAAATGTTCCTTCTCTGGGCTTTGGATATAGAATATAATTGCCACTAGTCACTCTCTATCCGTGTGCACGAGGTAGCTTAGTCTAGCTGTTAGGAGACTAGGCTCTTGCAAACACAATCCCTTCAGGTACTGCTTCTGCCATTTTTTAGCTGCATTTCCTTGAACAAAATGGCCTGTGCAGGCCTCAGTTTCTCCATCTGTATTAGTCAGGGATCTTCAGAGAAACAGAACTAACAGTAGATAGATAAGTAGGTAGATAGAGATACAGATAGCTCTAGAGAGAAAAAAAGAAACGGAGAGAGAGAAAGAGAGATTGATGTCTTTTAAAAAAATGGCTCACACAGTTGCGGGAGCTGGCAAGTCTGAAATCTGCAGGACAGTCTGGCAGGTGAGAAGTGAGGATAAGAGTTGATGTTGCAAGTCTTGAATTTGAGTTCCACAGGGCAGCATGCTGGAAACTCAAGGCAGGGTTTCTATGTTACAGTGTTGAGGAAGGTTTCTGCTTCCTCAAGGAACCTCAATCTTTGCTTTTAAGATTCAATTCAACTGGTTAGATGAGGCCCACCCTCATGATGGAGAGTAATTTGCTTTACTCGAAGTGTACTAATTTAAATGTCAATCGCATCCACAAAATACCTTCTCAGCGATATCTAGACTGTGTTTGACAAAACAGCTGGGTACCATAGTCTAGCCAAGTCAACACATAAAATTAACTGCCACACTATCATTAAGGGGAAGAAAAATAGTACCTATATCATAAAATTAGGAAGCAACAATGCATACAAAGCAATGAGGACAGCTCCCAGCATTAATCCTTCTCATTATTATCGTTGCCCATCCCCCTGAAGTTACAGTAAAGGAGGCTTGTCCATGAAAATTTGGGGTGGATGGAAGATTTGGTGGATCTACAGCAGGCAGGCTGTCTTATTCTGTGTACAACTCGAGCAGAGCATTTGGGGTTAGTTTTAAACTGATCTTTGTTTTCAAAAGAAAAGGAACTTAAAAACAGCCCTGTTCCTTTAAGACTGAACTATTGCTTCAGAGACCCATCACCTAGCAACAGGAAGATAATATCTCTCTCTTCCAACAGGTAAACCTCTAGCTTATCTAATTGAAATTTCAGGCTACCTGCCACACTCCTAAAAAACTATCACTTTAAGGGGATCAAATCGTACAAGCCAAACAAAGTCAGATTTGCATGTGCTACTTTTCAAATGGTAGGCTAATGAGATTTTCACTGGGAAAAGAGACGTGAAGCTTTACAGCTCATAATTTAAGTAGCTTTGTTCCATTGGCATTCACTGAATCTCACAAAAGAATTCTGCAATAAAATTCCGATTTGACTTCTGTCTGGGGATCAAAGATAAATGTTAAAGCGTAAACAAAGTGTAAATTGGAAGAAAATACAGAATTATCTAGACTTCTCACCAGGTTGAGTTATCTTTTATTCCACCCTCCCTTTTCTTGGACCCTCCCCTGCCACAGTCATCACAAATGCCATCCATTCTGCCTCTCATTTCATGCCTTTCCATTTCACTGCCAATGCCCTTTTCAGGACTCCTAATTGGTCTCTCTGACCAGACTGTCCTGATCAAATCCACCCTTTGCATAGTTGGCCAGCGTATTCATTGCAAGACACAGTCTTTCCTCATTCCACCTCTCTGCTCAAAAGTTTCAATAGGTACTATTGATTGATTTCAACAAAGTTCAAACTATTTTGCCTGGCATTTAAGCCTTCTTGTGTGATCTTACCTCAAATTTTCCTTCTAAGCTTATATGTACATTTTTTTACCCTCCAATTTCAGCCAAGCACAAACTTCTTGTCCTCCCTAAGTGCACTCTTAAGTTTTTTTAACACCCTGCCTCTGTTTATACTAAAACCTCTTTGAATGTCCTCTCCCTGAATCCAAGTAATTCTGCATATAGTAGAGTCAAATGCCACTAGTGAGGCCACTTCCTCCAAGAAGCCTCCCTTAATTTCCCTTCTCCTAAGTAGAAGCAGACTCTTACCTTCCAGTTACACCTTCGTCTTGATATTTATCACATTTAGACAAGTCAACAGGGCACAATGGTTAAGAGCACAGCTTTCTAGCTGTGTTACCTTGGACAAATCATTTACCATCTTTAAGTCACATCTTATGTTTGTTTGTTTTGAAAAAGGAGGTACCCAGTGGTTGTGAAAGTTAGATAAGTTAAATCGTGGAAAGTATTTAGCCCAGAGCCTGGCACGTAGCTGATAGTAAATATTCTTATCGTTAAAGAAAATCATATTTAACTTACATTATAATCCCTTTGTATATTCCCCATCTCCTTTCTTCATTCTAAAATTCCTTCCTTTAGGGGCAAAATTTATACCATAACCCCATCTTATCTCACTCCCCACAGTGCCTTCCACACATGAGGACTAAAAAATATTTTAAGTGAAAAAAAATTTATTCAAAATCACACTAATTGGGGCCATGCAAAGCAAAGATTTCCTGTATTTGACTTTACTAGAGAGTATTAAACCACACAAGGCTCAATTTTTGCAACGTTTTATTTAGTTTCACATTTTTTCTTTAAATTTCAAGAATGTTTTTCCTATTAATATAAATTACTGTGACTTCTCAATAACAATGAACTTCATTTACCCTCTCTTAAAATTTCTGTTTGTCATAGCCTCCCTTCTTCATCTCCAAACCACCATTCTTCCTAACACATAAGTCATATCAGTTACAGAGTTATAATCATAATTAAACATTGATTCACTGAAAATGCTATAGCGTGAACTTACACAGCTGCTATCTTCTTTTGGTAAAAATGCCTTTATCATCTTAGGGAAAGCCTCCTTGTGCAAAAATAATCAAGCCAATCCAGAAGCCATGAATTCCTCCCCCAGGACTGAAGGATGAATTTGCATGAGTCCATCATACTTTCTGCCCTTTAAACAAGGACAGGTATTGGCAAAAGGATGAGACATGATAATTTAATTCCATCGGATATGGAAAATGCCTTGACTTCCCAAGAGATGAAGTCCATTTCTTCATCTATGTTCTAGCCATGGATAATCTAGCCTGTCTGCACTCATGAGTCATGTTTGTTCTTAAAGACATTCCCAAACCTATTAATTTATTATTGACAACAACTCAACCTATGCTTGGTGAAAAAACAAACAAACAAACAAACAAACATGTCTTAAGGTATGGTCTATGCACTTGAGGGTCTTACAATCTAGCTGGGGTCATGAGACAGATATATTCATTGACTGTCTTCAGAAACAGAAATAGAGAGTGAGGCAAAATAATTAAATTTTCTTTTTTAGAAAATATGGAACTTTCTGGCATGCCTACATTACATTATAAAAAATAATATGTGATAAGAACCAAGAATGGTATAGACATAATAACTACTACAGGAATGAAGAGACACCAAGGAAGAAAGTCAAAAGACGGCAAAGTTTTACTGAGGAGGTGAGATAAAGGAAAGGTAAGGCCAGGCGCAGGGGCTCATGCCTATAATGCTAACACTTTGGGAGGCCAAGGCAGAAGGACTGCTTGAGGCCAGGAGTTCGAGACCAGCCTGGGCAGCAAAGCGAGAACTCCATCTCTACAAAAAATGTATTAAAACAAAAAGGAAAAAGTAAGACTTAAATCTGATATAGGGAACTCAAATGGCCACAGAGGCCAACCAGAGAACATAAATGAATGAGACTAAGAATAGGATAGAAATATTAATTCTGCACATCCAGGGAGATGGGGAAGAACCAATACCCACTCTATGATACTGGTAACACGCATCTTCTGATTTTTCAAGAAAAGTTAGAAATCCAAATATTTGTAAGAAATAGCCAGATTTTAAAGTATTGGCAACTAAGAGAAACACGTTTGTATGTAAAATGAAACACAGTTTCTGGCTGGATGGGACGACTGCTTTGCAGCTCTGACCCAGGTCAGCTAAATGAGCAGCTTTTTCTCTCATCCAACACTTTGCATTTCAGATGACTTCAGTTTTAGTGTGCGCAGAATATATTTAACCCCGCTTACCCTGATATAGACACAGTGCATTTACTCTGGATAATTCCCAAATTTTAAAGAGGAAACTTAAGATATTTTTCTCCCTGCCACATGATTTTGCTCTGTCAACAGTAATTGTTCTGAGCCTTTGGTGCACTGGAAAGAGCTGGTGAAAAAGGCCTTGCCCTGATTAATTAAACTCTGTTTGCTGAGAGCAAGTGTCAGAACTCTGTTTGCTGACAGCAAGTGTCAGAGTCTCTATTACACTTCCCACCTCTTTAGCTGCCTCAGGAGGAAGCTTTAGTTTTACAAAACTGCTAGCATTCCTCCTCATTTGCTTTTTATCTTTTTTTTTTTTTTTTTTTTTGAGATGGAGTCTCGCTCTGTCGCCCAGCCTGGAGTGCAGTGGCACAATCTCAGCTCATTGCAACCTCTGCCTCCCAGGTTCCAGCTATTCTCCCACCTCAGCCTCTGGAATAGCTGGGATTACAGGCGTACGCCACCACACCCAGCTAATTTTTGTATTTTTAGTAGAAATGGAGTTTCACCATTTTGGCCAGGCTGGTCTCGAACTCCTGACCTCAGGTGATCCACCCGCCTCGACTTCCAAAAGTGCTGGGATTACAGGCGTGAGCCACTGCGCCCAGCCTATTTTAATTTTTTTTATTGTGGAAAAATAGAAATAATGTTTTCCATTTTCACCATTTTTGAGTGTTAATGCCAGGTCAGTGGCATTAAGTATATTCACAGTGCTATGCAACCATCACTGCCATCAATTTCCAGAACTTTTTCATCATTCTAAACAGAAACTTGGTAACCACTACACAGTAACTTCCTATTTCCCCTCCCCTAGTCCCTGGTAACCTCTATTTTACTTTCTATCTCTACGAATTTGCCTATACTAGGAACATCATAGAAGTGTAATCATTCAATATTTGTCCTTCTGTGCCTGGCCTATTTCACTCAGCATGTTTTCAAGGTCATCCATGTTGTAGCATGTATCCCACTTTTTAAAAATATTGTTCTTTTCCCCCATATTTCCTTCACCTTTTTTTCTATTTTAGTTGTAAATACATACAAAAGGAATAATGCTTTTGGCATTAAAACTGACTAATTATACATCGTTCAAAGCTTTAATTCTCTGAAAAGAAAAGGATATTGATTTATTGAAATCTATGATTTTCAGACAGCTTGGATTTTAACCTTGCCACCATTAGCTACCTATAAGGCCCTAGGAAAGTTATATAACCTTTGTGTGCCTTAGCACCCTCATCTGAAAAACTAGGATAATAATATTTCTAATAGCCAATGTCATACATAACTTGCATATACATGTACATGGTAGTATGTATTTATTCAGAAAACTTTTAGTAATTTCATTCCATTTCAGGGACTGGTTACAGGATACAGAACTACTGATCTTTATAAATATGTAAATATATTTAAGTACTCTAGACAATTTATTTAAATTAGTCCTTTTTAGTTAATCCAGACCATTTGCAGAGACTAATGATTGATAAAGGATTGTTAATGGTAAGGATAAGAGCTACCCAGGCCCATGCACATTTCCCATAAGACATACAGTGGCCTCATCTTCAGCCTTCACACTGAAAGTTGGAAACAGAGGACACTACACAGCAGGCTCACAGGGACAACTCTCAGTAGGGAAGTGTGACAAAAATATTTGGAAAAGAAAGAAGAAAAAGAGGCAAGGAGGAACAGAAGAAGGAAGGTGGGGGAGGGAGAATCCAGCCTGGTGTGGTGGCTCACACCTGTAATCCCAGCACTTTGGGAGGCCGAGGTGGGAGGATCCCTTGAACCCCTGAGTTCAAGACCAGCCTGGGCTACATAGTGAGACTCTGTCTCTACAAAAAAAATCTAAAAATTATCTGGGCATGGTGGTGGGGGCCTATGATCCCAGCTACTCATGAAGCTGAGGCAGGAGGATCACTTGAGCCCAGGGGGTCGAGGCTGTGATAAGCTGTGTTTGCACCACTGCACTCCAGCCTGGGCAACAGTCAGACCTTGTCTCGAAAAAACAAAAACAAGCAAATAAATAAAAAGGAATCCAAGTAGAACAAGCTGCAGCCATTCAATGTAGGTGCAGAAATCCTGACTTGCCTTTCAATGGCCCCTGAGAGCATCAGCTTTTCTGATAGCCAAGGACTGCACAAGGTGGTGTGGACAGAAGGAAAAAATGTAACTAAGATCCTATCCCTCTTCACAGGCAGATCACAATCTAGTAGTGGACAGAGACACATAAGCCAATGAATGCTAAGATGATAAGCATGAGAATACAAATCCTTAACTTACCAGGGAACCACAGAGGAGAGACAGCTGAGGTCTCTCTTGTAGGGTCAGGAAAGCTTCCTGGTGCATATGACATCTGTGCTAGATTTTGAAAATTGAAAGAGTTTCCCAGTCAGATCAGACTGACAGGCAGGGAGAAACAGCAGATGAACGAATGCATCCAGGGAACATTTAAAATAGTTTAACGCTGTGGGAGCTTAGAAATAGACTGGAGGGGTATATAGGTAGGAGGAGTTTCATAAGGAACCTGGGTGTTGTTATGCTAAGCTACCTGGACCCTGGTCTTATTGACGACAGGGAGCCAGAAAAGGGTTTAATGAGGAGAGGGGCATCCTCAGAAATCTGTGGTCTTTGAAGGAATGTACAAGCTTTAGTAAAGAGCCAGTGGTAGAGACAGAGCAGAAGACAAGGCCATTAGTCAGGAGGAGATTGGAAATTCCTGATGAACATCTAAATCAGGGCAGTGGCCATAAAGAAATAAAAGAAAAATAAACAAAGACAGTGCTTCTTTTATTGGTCTTTGTAGTCATTCATTTAACAGGCATTTAATGAGCATTCGCTATTAAGGGAAGCATTTCATTAACCTATGTTATACTTTTCAGCTTTTTGAAGCATTTTTGCAAGCTTCATTATATTTCTTGATGCCCAGAGTAATTATGACAGGCAAGAAGAATAGGTTTTATCGTCCCCATTTGGCAGATGAAGAAACTGAGGTTCAGAGGGATGAACTCATTTTTCCCAAGGTCAATACAGATAGCAAACTGAAAAGTACGAGTTAGACCCAAATCTGCTTACTGTGGTCCAGGTTTCCTTCCACCATCACTCCATAGAATAATCAGCTCAAAACAATTTCCTGGCCAGGTGTGGTGGGGCTCACACCTGTAATCCCAGCACTCTGGAAGGCCAAGGCAGGAGGGTCATTTGCGCTCAGGAGTTTGAAACCAATCTGGGCAACACACACAGTGAGACTTCGTCTCTACAAAAAATAAAAAAATTAGCCAGGTGTGGTGGCATACACCTGTAGTCCCAGCTACATGAGAGGCTGAAGTGGGAAGATTACTGGAGCCCATGGATTGATGAGCTGTGTTTGGACCACTGCACTCCAGCCTGGGTGACAGAGCAAGACCCTGTGTCAAAAAAACAAACAAACAAACAAACCTCCCCTCCCCACAATTTTCCTACTTATGCATCCCCAGAAAATAAAAGTTTTCTCAACAATATGCTATCAGTCATGGGAATGAAAAATTTTAAAGAAAGTTGAAACTTTAACAGACTGTAGGAGTCTCAGAGTTATTGATTTAGACACAAATGGCCTGGCAAATGGGAAGAAATGCAGGAGTGCCTCTGGTTTGCTTTTTAAATAAACAGTGAATCCACTTGCACAGACACATGGCTCTGGCACAGTGAATGAGAATTTATGAGGTGCTTGACAGGAGGCCTTCACCTCCTCTCTGCTGCTTGGGTAAAATTTCTGCTTTAAATGGAAAGGCTAATAGGGCTGTGAAGATCTGTCTCCATCACTAAGAAAACCAAAAAGCATCTGGTGCCCTATTTAGGCTTAATTTGCTTTTAGGCTTCTCTGACATCATGAGAAGTGTGCTGTTGTTTGGCACATTAATATACACTAATTTTGTTTGGTGTCTCCATTCTCCTGCATCCCATATATGAGTGCATTCAAAAGGCCAAGGTCACATCTTCCCCTCTTGCTAAGCACATCATTTATTTGTTGCTCCTGGACCCACTTGTTGAAAAACATTTTCCATTCAGAGAGTTAAATCTGGCTGATTCTGCCAGTGTATTTACATGACTCGGTCTGCGTTTATTGCTATAAAAAGGGATTAGTCCTGCTGTAATAATATTTTCCATTTAGAGAGCACTTTGGGCTGAGAGGCCCATTCAAAGCCTCATTGTTCTGAGGCTGCCTTTTAAAAAATCAGCCATTTTATCCCATCGAACTTTGACTATGAAGAAAACAAAAGGCCTCTGACCCACCTGGTAGAGGGAACAACCTTAAAGAAGGGTATGTTAGCAGTTTGTTTCGGGAATCCCTTTGAGAGAAGCTGCCCAAACTAGTTAAACAAATTCGTGGGAAAAGACTGGCTGGAGAAAAAGTATAGTAGAACTGGAAAGCACCTTAGAAATCACCAAGAAATCACCTTTTTCCAGTAGAACTCCTTTTCCCAGACAAAATGTATGCTGGATTGGTTGGAGTGGCCACAGCCTTCCCTAGTCGTTCCCTGGTGGCTCCTAGGGCTCTCTGGGAACATCCTTTGAAAACTTCTACTGCAGGGCGACCTCATCATCTTTCATATAAGAAAATAGAGGCCCAGAGAGCTAGGTGGCCTGCTCAAAGACTGACAGCAAGTGACAGGAACACTGTGGTATCCCCAAGGTCTCCTCAGCCCAGGAAGGACTTAAAAGGAGGACCAAAAACAGCATTCTGGTTTTATTTCTATTGTTTCAGTATTAGTGCTTTTCTCCCAAATGGGAATCTTCAGACAATCTTCAACTCTGGTTCCCTTCAACAAGGGAAGAGTTTTGTTCCTTCCTGGCCTCTCTTTAGTGTGGACTAGCATCTTTCCCTTTTTCTCCTTGAATCCAGGTTGAAACTACTAGAGACCTTTGGAGGACACACAATCATCTGCCCCACAGCCTTTCCCTTATTGAATCACAAAACAAATAGCCCTCCAGGGGAAGAGCCCAGACCTTTGCAGGGCGAGTGGCAGGTGCCCCTGGCCTCCTGTTGCCCTCACACTGCCCCACGAGGCTCCTCTCCGATTACTCCACTTTTACCCTGGGGCTTAGAAACACTTCTCTTGTGCATGTCAGTAAAAAGACAAGCAGTGTGAGCCTAAATGCCCAGATCCAAGAAAATTATAAGACCAACTTGCTTAACCAAGCATTTCTAGAAGGGAAGAGTCCTTTTGACTAATGTTTTTAGACTGTTTGCTTACTCTTCATCTATCACCAGTTCTTGTTTGCCAATCTCAAGCAGATCATTTGTATGTGCCCAGAATCCCTGGGTAGCGGGCAAGCTGTAAGAATCAATGAAATAAATTAGTTCCTAAGCTTCTCAAATAAATCCAGTTGAATTAGATGTATCCAGTCACTCAGTCTTGATGAGTAAAGTGGAGATGGTAACGAGATGAGAAACAGGTTCTTTATTTGAGGGAAAAGTAAGAAAAGGGGGAAAAAGCTCTCCAAAGGCATGGAAAATTCAAGGAAGTCCTATGTGCACAGAGAATCGGTCATTGTTATTTTGGGGGCTTTGTCTCCCAACTGCCTTTTCCTCAATCTCAATTCAGCTTATCTCTCTAGAACCTCCCATTGAGATTTGAATGCAGGTCTTCTCAAGTGGAGTCAGTTGGTTACTTGATAAATACTGTATATTCCCAGAGAAAAGGGAAGGTTGTTTCCCCTCAAGATCTTGCCCTTAGAAAGGAAGAGGTAGCCCTCATTTACATCATCATTGTCTTTTCTAGTATGAGGTCCAGATGCTTTGAACAACAAAGTTCTACCTGGGTTAGACACATGGGCTAGAAACACCTACACGTGTGAGCATACACGCACACATGTAGCAATGCTTTGCTGAGATCTCCCAATATGCCAGGAACTGTCCTAAGTCTTTTATTTGCCTTAATTGTTTTAATCCTCACAGCAACCCTCTAAATCAGCTGCTATTACTACCCCGATTGTAATATGAGGAAACTGTTCGTTTTATTTTACTTTATTTATTTTTATATTTTTATTTTTTGAGACAGAGTCTCATTCTGTCACCCAGGCTGGCATGCAGTGGTGCCATTTCAGCTCACTACAACGTCCGCCTCCCAGGTTCAAGTGTTTCTCCTACATCAGCCTCCTGAATAGCTGAGATTACAAACACCCACCACCATGCCCAGCTGATTTTTGTATTTTTAGTGGAGATGGAGTTTCGCCATGTTGGCCAGGCTGGTCTTGAACTCCTGACCTCATGTGATCGGCCTGCCTTGGCCTCCCAAAGTACTAGGATTACAAGTGTGAGCCACTGCACCAGGCCAGAAACTGCTAGTTTTAGATTCTTATACAGGTCACCTGATATAATTGGCTTTTTAAAAAGGCAAATAGAAAAACATAAGATTTAAAACCTGCTGTACAATGAAGGTGAATCATACGTAAAGTGAACGTTTCACATCTACATCTACAAAAGTTGACATCTTCAAGTTGGCCTAAATCATATTGTGCTTTGTTTGTTAGGTCTTCTCACTGAAAAGATAAGGTATCACCTTGTAATTTGGATTATTTTACACTTTCGCATATGCCGTATTTACCGAGCACTATGTTGAGAAGATTGCTTTGGCAACTGTTGGGAAAACCAGGGATGTGTATCTGATCTTACTTTTGATCTAGTTACAGTCAAGACTAACACATGCTCACACACACTCAAATCTTTCCCCTCCCAGTGCCAGGATGGGGTGAGGCAAGGGAGACCCCCGAAAGAGTGAGCGCCCCCTAAAATGTTCCACCCTAGGCACCTTGCCTGCCTCACCCTAGTGCAGCCCTGCCCCCTCCCTCCTAAACCCATACCAAGCAAGCACCGTAATTGAATACAACAGAATGGAGTGTGATCATGTATTCAAATTAATGGACTATGGGGAAAATGCACAGCATCTGTAAATGGTCAAAGTAATAGGGCAGATAGAGACTTGACATTAGTTAATTCTGATTAACAACCCAGTTGCCAAGCCAGTCAGCCTTGAGCATGAACATTCTGAGGAAGAGGAAATGATTTTATTTCAGGAAGACAGCAGAACAGAAACAGCTCATTAAAATGGGTTTGATGGGCGGGAAAGAGAGAGCAAACTATTCCCCACAGCAATTGCAAGACTCTTAAGTGCAGAAAATGATGAGATCTGCCAAGAAAAGAGACCCAGCCACCCCGAATATTCCAAAACTGTTGGTGCATCCGAAGCCTAATGTTACTCAATTGTCTCAGCAGACAGTATGACTTAGACACTCATTCATCCAGCAAATATTTACTGAGTAGCAATTATTCTCTTAGGTGCCACGGGATGCAGTGGTGAGTGGCCAGAATGGATAGATGCAGTCTATCGGTGACATTCCAGGCAGGAGCAACAGGCTCTCCGCTGCCAGTGGTGCTTACTTCAAAATCTCTCATAGGAAGTCTTCCCCATTTCACACCACATTCACTAATTCTGCTTCTCTGCAAAATTTACTATTTAGTCTATCCTATATTTTGTAAGCAAAACATCACTTACATAAACAGAAGTCATTGTAAAATTAATAACCGTTTCCATATAAATATACGAAACTATCAATATCTTCTTTGTGAAGGGCTGGAGAAGCTGGACTGAAACTTAAGGAGGTACAAACATTTTACATAGGAATGAATTTTACCTTTCCAAATGTGGGTGATGAGGCAACAATATGGGATTTTTAAAAAGTAGACAATTTCTTGGTTGTCTGACATAAAGCTAGAAAGAAGGTGTGATTTGTCCTAAGTGGTTGGGGTGGGGGGTATAATTTCATAGGGAACTTAGCCAATGCATAGTGGGATCTTATGTGTTTAAAGTACATAAACACTGATAGAAATGTTTAGAACATGGATAGTTCTTGTCTTGAGTATATCCTGAGCATATTTGAAAGTAAATATTACAACTATGGATTTTATTCCATGAAATTTTATTTCTATTAAAGTGATGTTTTATGAAATGGAAAATTGCTCCATTTCTCATTTATATGTATTGCCGACGTTCATAAATTTCTTTTTTTTGTTTGCCTAATCTTCTAGGGAGCAGTTCTCAATGCATGGCCCTCTGCCCACTTGGGAAGGCCAATAGGTTTTATTAACAGGTTGCTTAGCAACCCCAAAACTTGTTAAATGCCTGAATGAGATCAACTCATTAATAACTGCCTACAGATGATTTGCTAAATTTTGCATTTTTGAACCAAAATGAGTGCTTTTCAGAGCTTAGAGTGTTTAGCAATGGCTCCAATTCTGTATTTTGTTAATTCGATATTTTCCCAACATTGCTGGGCTCCTACTGCATGTGCAAATAGTTGAAATTCCTACAATTTGTGGGAAGGATACTTATCATCAGTGCTGTCTTGAATTGATCATGTTTTTAAATTGCTATTCTTCTTGCTTAATAGCAAATTATTGTTGGTTTTGCTCATCATTATCAGTTTAGTTTGTTGTGGGTTATTTCTAACCCCACAATATGTAGTAATGAATATTTATAAATTTTCAGGCTATAATTTTCTAAAACTAGACTCTGATATGTTTGCACTGCATTTAAGTATGATTCATCCATACTCTTATTGCTAAAGCAGATGTATACATATTTCCCCCATAATTTACTCATATAAGAAAATTTCATTGGTAATGTCTGCAGTACATATTAGCTTGCAAATTACTTACAATATGTCATCAAGGTAAATCTAATATAAGTATCGGGTTATTTTACAAAATGCGAGCTAATGGTTCAATCTTCTTATGTAAATATGGGCACTTAATTTATAGGTTGGTGGTTGGTTTGCTTTGGGCCAGCCTTTGAGTATCACTTCAATGCAGAAATGAATGGAGTAAGTCAAAATAGTGAATTATCATTCAAGGCCAGTATTCCCCCAACCATGTTCTACTAGACATCAATAGACATTGTGCAGATGATGGATTCTTTACTCATATAAATTGGGAGAAAGTGATACATATTATATTCCCATTTTAGAGATGTCCAGGGCCCCTTAGCATATTGTGATGGTTAATTTTATGTGTCAATTTGGTTAGACCATAATACTAAAATATTTGGTTAAACACCTTTCTGAATGTTGCTGTGAAGACATTTTTTAGATATGATTAACATTTAAATCTATAAACTCTGAGTAAAGCAGACTGCCCTCCATTATGTGGGTGGGCCTCATGCAATCAACTGAAGACCTTAAGAGAAAAAAGACTGACCCCCACAAAGGAAAGGGGAATTCTTCCAACAGGCCGCCTTTGGGCTCAAGCTGCAGCATCATTTTTCCCCTGGGTCTCCAGCCTGATGACCTACCCTGCAGATTTTAGACTTGCCACAATCCACAATCATGTGAGCCAATTCCTTAAAATATCTCTCTCCCCTTCCCCACCCCCACCCCCAACACACACACAGTTGGTTCTGTTTCTCTAGAGAACCCTGACTAATGTACATATTAAAGGCTCTGAAAAGTTATGCAATTAAAAAACTAAAAACTGTTTAACCCAGTGTTTTCCCAGCTTATTTAATCACAAAATATTTTTCATAAAATACCTACTATTAATAATATCTCAAAACACAGCTTGGAAAATGCCCTTTTCAAGACTGTACCTTAGACAGAGGTTTATTTGCAGCCCGTGTCAGCAATATTGGAGTCTGAATCTGTTTGATTCAGAAACTAGTGGCACAACTATTGGAATAAAAGATTCTGTGCATTCTTTTCTTCTGCACAGAGCATAAGCAGAAGAAAATAATTACATGTTATATGAACATGATGAAGCAAATGTCCATTGCAGAGCCAGTTTCACATGTAATTATGTCTTATGAAAAAGTATCTACCTATAAAATCAACCCTATAGTTGTGCTTTTGTAAAATGCTCTTCTATGGGTATCTTAGTCTGTTTGCGCTGCTATAACAAAATACTACAAACTGGGTGACTTATAAGCAAAAACTTATTTCTCACAGTTCTGGCAGCTAAGAAGTCCAAGATCAAGGTGCTGAGAGATGTGGTGTCTGGTGAGGGCCCGTTTCCTGGTTCATAGATGGTGACTTCCAGCCTCGCATGGTGGAAGGGGCAAAGCAGCTCCCTTGAGTCCCTTTTATAAGGTCATCAGTCCCATTCATGACAGCCTCACCCTCATGACCTGATCACCTCACCAAAGGCCTCACCTTCTAGCAACATTATCTTGGGGTTTAGCATTTCAACAAATGAATTTGGAGGGGGACATAACATACAGACCATCGCAGTGGATATTGTTGGGGACTGGGATGTCATACTGAAACATCATCAATTGCAGTATAATTGGCACAAGACAATGTACAAATTGCAGGGAGGCTGACAAGAGAAGCCAACTTACCCCAGAGAGAAGTCTCCATGCCCTATGCCTCCTTTTTCTCTTGTGATCCCTTCTTGAGTGTGTTTCCAGAAATGTTCCTCACTGATCCCAATTCATCCCTTAGCTCTTATCCTAGAAGCCACTTTTTCCAGAACGCCTTTTCTGACTCTGCTCCTACCCCAAACCCATCAGGCAAGCCCATCAGGCAAGGCTTCCATCTGTCTTCCTTCTTACATGCATTCAAATCCCCTACACCTCTGCACTGGACCTGGACATTGTTTATTATCATTGCCTGTCTTTCCTACAAGACTTTAAGGTTCACATGAAGTCAGGGTTCAGAACATGATACCCCAATGTATGGCACCTTGGCATACTGAATATTTTAAGCCGAAGGAAATTGAGAAAACTTCGAAAGCAGGAAGGTCTCTCTGACCTTCTCCACCCTCTTTCTCTTGAACTGGGCCATAGAAACTAGAATGCCACCTGCCCCTTCTTCTCTGAAGCAGACCTTAAAATCTAGGAAGCTCACTCTCTGATCTTCTTCCTCCTTTCTCTCCTGAAGATCCCCATATGACAGATACGTCACCCTATAACCAGAGAAAAGAAATGGCATGCAGGGATTCCAGGAGGAATCTGAACAAACGGGTCCTACTAAGTTCCCCCAACCCCAGTTTATCACCAGTAGTTTAGACCCTTTTGTCCTCCAATTATACTTCTGCATGAGCGTCCATAAAAATAATTTCTTCTGAGTCTTTGGGTCCTTTTTCTGAAGGCTCCCATGTCACATAAAGTTTATATTAAATAAATGTGTTATGCATTTATCTTATTGATGGGTGTCAGCCGTAAACCTTGTGATGGGTGAGAAAAGAAGTTTCTCTTTCTCCCCTACGTGGTCAGGGGCTGTTCCCACCTTGCTCATCTCAGCAGCCATCGTCCCCGCCCATCATGGAAACTCTGCGTGAAGTAACAAAAGGTTGAAGGGGCTTTCCTTCTCCCTAATTTTCCTCATTATTCCTAGAAATAATCCTTTCCTGGCCTGGTGCAGTGGCTTATGCCTGCAATCCCAGCACTTTGAGAGGCCCAGGCAGGTGAATCATCTGACGTCGGGAGTTTGAGATCAGCCTGACCAACATGGAGAAACCCTGTCACTACTAAAAAATACAAAATTAGCCAGGTGTGGCGGCACATGCCTGTAATCCCAGCTACTGGGAGGCTGAGTCAGGAGAATCACTTGAACCCAGGAGGCGGAGCTTGCAGTCAGCTGAGATCGCACCATTGCACTCCAGCCTGGACAACAAGAGTGAAACTCGATCTAAAAAAATAAAAGAAGTAATCCCAAATCAGAGTGTTTTTCTGATCCCTCTTTAAAGATCTTCACCCTCTTAACCTTGAAAAAAATCTATGCCAAGAGTCCATGAAATGTTCACATATGCATGCGTATACACACACATGCACACGTACATGTCTATACATTCACTTACTCTTGCAAATAATAAAAACAAATACGCATGTGCCAACACAATAAAGAGGGGATTCAAGGAGCAGTTTTGGGGAGTGAGAGAGACTGAATCGAATTATAGCTGTGTCATTATATGGGTCAAGTAAAATTGTGCAAAAGTTTTCAAATCTATAAAAAGCAAAGCAGAGATTCAGTCTTGATTCTAGAAACCCTTCCACTCCTCTCCTGCCATTTACACAGCCTAGTGCTATATTGTGTACACTGAAAATGGGTTTCTCTTCCAAGAATTATCTCTGAAAACAAAAGCATTAAGAAAAATAGTGTATTGGCAGGTAGATGGGCTTTCATTTCAGGAAATTAGGTGGAGTGTTGGAGGGTTGTGTGTGTGGGAGGCCTGAGGGTGAGGATGGCATGCAGTGAATGCCAGACCTGGTTACCCTCTCTCTCTGCACCTTCATATCCCTCTGCCTAATCTTCAGCTACTCACACGCATTCTTCCTCTGCAGGGATCCTGGAGCTAGCATGGCCTCATCCTCCCCTTCCAGGCCCACATCCAGAGGCAGACAACCTGTGCCACCACCAATAGTGTCATCTGAAGAGGTTGCCAATGTGTCTATTCCCAGGCAAGATGCACCTATAGAGCTTTCCCAAGACCTCCTCTCCTTTGCTCTGTCCCCATCAAGTCTACAGGTGAGTCTTGATAACATAAGAGTGTAGATACCATTGGCTCCCGGCATGAAGGAGCTAAGACCTGGAGAAGCCAGGGCATCTAAATGCCTTCCTTAAATGCCTCTCTGCCTTCCTCTAATCAAGTTCTTCTGTAGCTGATAGAGAGCTTCGAGAATGAGTAACCAACTCTAGCAAAGAAATTCCTACCCACCCACCCACCTCTGCCCCATGCTACTTGAAACCAGGGAAATCCACAGATCAGAAATAAATTTTGCACATTTAAGAATACAGACAATACAATACTCCTTGCATTTTTGGTATAAGAAGTGGGTATTGAATCACAGTAATGTCTCTTATTTATTTATTTATTTATTTGGGAGAGAAGGTCTCACTCTGTCACCCAGGCTGGAGTACAGTGGCACAATCAGGCTCACTGTAGCCTCAAACTCCTAGGCTCAAATGACTTCTAGGCTCAGCCTCATGAGTAAACTAGGACTACAGGTATGCACCACCATGGCTGGCTAATTTCCTCATTAATTTTTGTAGAGACAGAGGTCCCACTATGCTGCCCAGGCTGGTCTCAAACTCTTGGCCTCAAGTTATCCTCCAGCCTTGGCCTCCCAAAAAGCTGGGATTACAGGCATGAGACACTGTGCCTGGCCACATCTCACTTTTAAAACTATGGGGATTACTTTATAATTTCCCAGAAAGCCAGAGCATGCTTACACCTGCACCCAAGCATACCAGGTCATTGATAGCCCTTAATTAGGAGTAGGCTACCTGTTAAACTAAATTGAAATTCATTGATATGATCCAGTTATTGAAAGAGAGGATGCTTTTTGTCAAAAAAGGCTCTCCAAAATACCCTATTGATGAGAACATTAATTGAAGAACACCTTTCCAGACTCAGGGCCAAGAGGCCAAGTCACTCTACCTGACTACACAGGGGCTGCATGAAGTTGTTCTGTATACGGTGCAACAAGAGGGTTCTGGGGCCTGGGGCATGCAGCACAATTTCTAAACAGTGGAGGATAAAGGAAGGGCCACCAGAAGCCATGAAAACCCAAGTTGCAAAGACAAGCTTGGGCTTACTCATTAAAGATGTGTTCTTTGGCCTCTCAGAGGATCTACTTGAAAGTCACCTCCATTTGAAATCCTTGGCTCAGGATCTTCTTACTGCTTTATTACCCAAGTCTACTAAAATCCTTAGAATAACTGATGATGAAAATCTCACCAATTTTTTTTCTTTTCCTGGGGTTAGGAGGGGGGAAAAAGCAATACGTGAGTCTATTTGAAATCATTTTATGAATTTTAATCATAGCAAATGTGTTTTTACAGTAGTCATAAAATCAACATTACCACATATACAAAGGACAAGACACCAGTTTGGCATACAAAAATACCATATATTAAAATTGGGTTCATTGGAAAACTCAGGACTGGCTAAGACACCATCTATAACAGAGAGAGCAAGCAAGAATGCTTTTAAGACATTCAGATTTATAAACAGCAGCTTGATATCCCCTTTACGAAGTCAATATTTGGCAACATTTGGACAGTATTTTCTACACAGCCCAGCAGCTCATTTATCTGTCGGGCTATTTGGCCCTTAAAAAAAAAGCTCCTAAAATAAATAATCCACATAATTGTAAATGAAACACATCAAGGATTTGAGTTAATAGCCTCTGAGCAGCATTAATCTAGCCATTAGACTGGAATATTTGTTATCAAGAGGGCCAGGGAACCCACTGCTGAAGCTGTAGGGTGGGAGAAATCCTGGGCTGCAGCTACATGGCTTGTGTTGGGAGTTTGTAACAGTCCCAAGCTGAAACCAGCTTCCACACCTATGACTGTTGAGTGAGGCAAACACAAACAAGTGGTGAAATGAAAAAACATATGACAGCGACCAGGATATATAAACTGAAATATTCTTGAACTCATTTTCCCAACAGTACTGACATAATCAAGTCAGGATAGATCCACAGGAATAGGCCTTGCATTCCATGGTTAAGAGGATTCTAGAGTCTGTCTGTACTGATGTGGCAACCAACTCTAGAGCGGGCTCTGAAATTGCCTAGTGTGCTAACGATCCAAAGCACGAGCATAGGATAGGGTGACAGGGAAAATGGGGCCTCCTTGGACCCTCGCCAGCTGAGCACATTACCCCACATGTCTTCAACTGAAGCATCCTGAATTGAACTTGGTAGTCCATACTGGAATGACAGATTGTGCTTAACTAAATTGTCCTAGTTGTCCTGTGCTTTCTCCAGCTGGTTTCTGCCATGTCTGCTTCAGCTCCTGTATGTCTTGTTTTGCAGCTATACTCTTCCTTTATTAAGTATTTTTTCCCTCTCTCGGTATATCTGCCTGTCCCTTGACATAGATCCAATGCTTCACCTCTCCTCTCTCTCTCCCACTACCTCTCCCTCTCCCTCTCCTTTTCCCTCTCCCTCTCCCTCTAATTAATAGTTGGGTTGTCCCTCAACCCAGAAAATCCTATGAGGATTTGTAAATGAAATCTTCATAGAATTTTCCTAAAGCACAGTGTAAGGTACCAGCTACTGTGTTCTGCCACTATTTAACAGAGGTATCAACTAGATCCCCTTTAAGAGGCATTTGTCATCTCCGTTTCCTTCTGTTTACAACCCATGCTCTTCCACCACTATTATATCCAACTGTCTACTTCTGGATCTTCAAAAAGCAAATGTTGAATTAAAAATGGACCATCCCTTTGGAAAACTCCTGTTAGAATAACCCAATAACTCACATCCCAAGGATATTACAGAAGACTTTCACATGGGCTACTAGCCCTACATCCCATGGCAATAAATTTAGAGCAGTGTTCTAGAACAAAGACAACTACAGGGAAGCACTCCCAGAAAAACAAAGAAAATGCATGCTGTTGCAGACTTCAAGAGGTCCCTCAGTACTCTGCCCCAAATATTACTGATTGTCCCTAAAAATATCATAGTATGAATAATATAAAAAACCTTAGATTAGAATAATAAAAGCTAGCTTATGAGATGAGTGTTTCAAGCACCACTACATCATAGGTGAGATATATATATAGTGGGATACCCCAGGCAGTGAATTCTGAAAAAAAAAGAAAAGTCATTGGCTCGACTGAGCAAGAAAATTTGTGCAGAAAAATGGGAACCCAAATTGCAGGGGTTCAGGAATAATGGTGCACTTGCCCTAACCACTTGAGCAGATCCAAAAATAAGGTATTTGGAAGAAATTAAATGCCCCACCTGCTTATGTTCTTTAATGATCAACGGCTTTCCAATAAAATGTATACAGTAGAACCTACCTCCTCATATATTTGAAAAGTTTCAAGTGTTTATATGGACACTCCCAAAGGTAGTTAGTTTGACGTAATGTATGCAGCCCATAGCAATAGTTAAGAAATTAACATCTAATCCAATATTGTATAACTCACAAATTGCAAAACATGACTAATAACAGATTTTACTTGAACTCCAATTACAGCTAAATCATGGTGTGTGTGTGTGTGTGTGTGTGTGTGTGTGTGTGTGTAGTAAGTCAGTTGTGTCAGAAAAATCAATGGCTTGAATTTCCATTTATCTTTTAGAAGTGTTTCATGTCGGCTGGGTGCGGTGGCTCACGCCTGTAATCCCAGAACTTTGGGAGGCCGAGGCGGGCAGATTACCAGAGGTCAGAAGTTGGAGACCAGCCTGACCAACATGGAGAAACCCCGTCTCTACTTAAAATAATACAAAATTAGCCGGGCATGGTGGCGCATGCCTGTAATCCCAGCTACTCGGGAGGCTGAGGCAGGAGAATAGCTTGAACCTGGGAGGTGGAGGTTACAGTGAGCTGAGATCATGCCATTGCACTCTGGCCTGGGCAACAAGAGTGAAACTCCATCTCATAAATAAATAAATAAATATATAAATAAGTGTCTCATGTTGAACAAAATTCGGCAACTGAACATCATTGCTTTTGAAATAGACTACTACTTTCAAAACAGCTACTGAATTATCTTGACTACCTTATTCTTCTCAGTAGTTTCTGTTTTGGTAAGAATTACCTTGTGGGTGACAATTTACTGAGAATGATGGAAATGTCAAGCAACAGCTTCTCTATCTAGGTCAGGGATGACAGACTGACTACCTGACACTTCTTATGTGGAAACAAAATGCTGACTGGTGGGCAGCATCATTTTTCTGAGAAAAGATAGAAATTGAAGTCTTTTGTGTATCACTCCTCTTGCACTGATAACTTTTGAACTTCTATCTTCCTCTTAAGGCTAAAGAAAGATTACTATCTTGGCAAAAAATAAAATAAAATAAATGACTTTTAAAGGCAAGCTAAGAAGGAAAGTCTTGCCCATTGATGAGTTCTAGAAGAAACCCCCCCCAAAAAAAAAACAACCCATTTCTGCTAAAATGAAGTAAATGCATTTTGTATATATTCCATTTGGAAAACAATGAAAAGTAGACTAACCAATTTTGAAACAACGTAAGTTTTCAAATAAAGGGATGGGAACTCTTCAAATCAAAATCTAGACTGGAATAAATACCAGATTATCAGTAAGAATCAGGTCTTTATGGGAAAATATATCTGAAACTGAATTTTCTGCTTCCTTTTATTTAGCTAAAAAGTAATTCTTGTAGCTTTAGCAACCTTCAAGTCTTTAAATTTCATGGACAATACTTTTTACTGTTAAAAGAAGTGCTTTTGTGCAAAGCTTCAAATCTTCAACTCTCAGTGATAACTGAAATTTTTCCTTAAAAAAGAAAGTGACTAAAACAATGTCAAATCTCATTCTAAAAATAGTACCTACATTTTAGTCTGGCATCTGAAAAATGATGCCCACATATGCCCACACCAAATACAATGACAAGCTGGCCTTCAAGGGCAAACAAAACCAGTCTGAACACTGCAAAGCATGCTTGCTCTTACATTTGCACCTTACTAATACAGCAATGAAGTTTGGATAAGATATTGGAAGTGAACAGGAATTTCATTAGACTTTTTTTTTTTTTTTCCCTGTAACATTTATTTTTTGGCCACAAGACCCAATTTCACAGTACGGGTCATGCATAGCTTGCAAGTCAAACGTTTTACAGCTACTGTCTAACTACTATTTTTGGACAACAGGTTCACATGCAACTAATGATCCCAGAAAAGCGGCTTAATAAAGCGCTCTTTAAGCTTCACTGATCATTCCTTGGTCTAAAGTCTATAAGCAACAGTTCCAAAGGGCAACAATGAATTTTTACTGTCATACTTGAGATCATACACTTTTTAAGCCCAGAAAGGAATTTTTTGCCCTTTTCTACCTGCATGTTCCTAGCCCACAAACTCTTTTCTTAGCCTCACCGTTACGCCATTAATACCTTGATGCTAGATCTCCAAGCACAATCACCCAGAACTGCATTGTTCAATATGGCAACCACTAGACACATACGGCTATTTATATTTCAGCTAATTAAAATTAAATAAAATTTGAAATCCAGTTCTTACCTTGTAGTAACCCCATTTTAACTGCCTAAAAGTCTGGTGGCTACTATACCAGATGGCACAGGTTTTCGAGCATTCCCATCATCACAGAAAGCCCTATTGAACAGAGCCCATCTAGAAGATCTCACGGGTTATACCATCACATGGTTTAACCTTCAAGGGACTCAATCTGTAAGCCATGCAAAAAATTAAACTTAATTCTATTTTTAAAGAAAATATCTTAGAGCTTTCTGATCACTAAGTATGACTGGAACCGAAAACCGAGTTGCCTTTTCATCACAACTTATGCCCCAAGTCATTATACAAAATTTTTCCAAAGACAATGCTTCTTAGTAGCATTCTTGGCTCTACTTAACATATTAAGCATTCTCTTACTTATTTCAAGATCATTAATAAAGATGAAAACTCATGCTTCTTATAGTTTACTATTTACACAACACTCACTGTCCTTTACATACAAGTGGGGTGGGAGGTTTGGACACCAATGTTTTACAATTTTAAAAACTCAAACCACATGGTTTGATAGTTGTCTTTCAACATCTATACTCATCCCTAAGTCAACCCTCCTTTCATTTTCCCAGAGAGGTAGATGCTAACTAAAATGAGTACATAAACCTACAAAAAAAATCCTTTAAAGTAGTAGTTGACTCAATAAAGGGTATTCATCAACCCTAGAAAGGATCATAGCCAGATAGAGATGTGGACAGACCTAGGATGGAACAAGAAGACACTGCAGTGCAAAGTTCATATCCCCCCTTGTCTGCAGAATTACAAAATGGACTAATCTACAAAATGAAGCCACCGGAGGCTGCTTTCAGCTCTAACTTTCTGTGCTTTCCAGTTGTGACTTTTCATTAATGTGCAAGTATGAATTCTGGCCTCTTGTGTCAGTGGACTTTGGTCACATGGGTAGATGTGTTTGGTAAGGGTCATTGGTAAATTCCAGAAGAGGCCAGAGCAATGGGATGCCAAGCAACATTAAAACATCACTAAGCCTATAAAATTCTATCTGGCAGACTGAGATTCTCTCTCTCTCTCTCTCTCTCTCTCTCTCACACACACACACACACACGCACACACACACACACAAGAATGCACACCCCAACAAACAGGTATACAAATAACTGCAGGTAGAATCCATTTAAACAATTTAAACAATGTTTCTTAGGTCAGTAAGACTCGCAAAAAAAAAAAATTAATAATCTGATTTGGGTTGTTATTGTTAAATTTAAGGTCAAGAATCTACCATACAGCGGATTAATTTTGCACGCTTAATGGCAGCTCTAGCACAGGATTGTTTTTAAGTAAAAGTTCTATGGACATTTTTACAGATTTGCACTAAGAAACACAGGACACTATCATTACACACATTAGTGTCTATATCTAACCTACTTTAACAAGTAGAACTCTATCACGTACTACACTACAGAATCAGTCATTTCATACTGTACAGAAACATATGCAGATATCACTCACAAAATTAATCTGAATATGGCATAGCTTAAAATTGCAAGGGTAAAGTCTATTTGAAATGTAGCATTCTCAATGCAACATTTCTGTGGTGTGTGTTTGTGTGTGTGTGTGTGTGTGTGTATTTTCCTCCAAGAGAAATAGAAATTAGGTCAGACATGCATTACAGCAGCCTGGGAGAGTTTGAGAAATTGACACTAACCCAACAGTATATTATGTTATGTAATAGAGGATACTATTCAGCTAATATGATACCTAAATTATTAATACCAAATAAATCCTAGATTATTTGTTGTATAATGCCCAAGAGCTTACACAATAAAATGGCATTTTAACCTAATTTCTATTTTGAGCTTTCAAATACATTTCCTAAAGGTTTTATGACAAATTTGAAAAATCATAGCTCATAATTTTATGTTGAAATTCTCATGCCAATTAGCGGTATTAGCTTTGTATTGTAGTCACTATATTTTTGTTTTATTTCACATTAATTCCATCACTTTTATATGCATATTTTGTGCTGCTTGAAAATAACAGGTAGCATGTAAATAAATTAAATTGTCTTGACCTCACAGGGCTATTTTCTAGCCTTGCTTTTTGGAATTAGCCCTGCTTGTCTTTCCTTCACTTCCCCCCACCCTCCTCACCATTTTCAGGGATTCAGTGGAACATAAAAACAGTTACATTTATAAGTGGAGTCCTTGTCACATACCACTTGCTTCATGAATTCCTTAAAAGAAGTTAGATGAGAACTGTAAAGCTCACAGCTATTTCTGAATGCACATGCACCCAGGGAGAGGAATTTATCACTCACTTCTGGCAGATCTTTCTTCATGAGCATCTACAGATCATTACACATTTAAGAATATTTGACAGTTTATGAGGAACTGGTCCACTTATATTGGGAATTTCAGCTGTTAGTTTACCTTGCCACTTTTCTCAGTAAAAACTGTTAAAATGCAGAAGATCTTCTCTCTCATATCAACAAGAGGAAACTGGAATTCTAACTGGCTTAACTCTTGTGGAAGAGCATCTTTCAAAAAAGAATCACAGACCGTCTATTAAAATGCCCTCCCGGGTTGGCCGTCAATCACAACACTCATGGCCAGCACGAGACTCCAAAACCAGAAGAAAAGACACTCTTCTGTTACTCTCCATTTGCCTCTTACAAAAGGCAGGACTTCAATACACAGATGAGGGGTGAGTGTTGCAGGTGACGGGCAGGAGGCTCCCTGCTGGGTCAAGATGTCCATGAAGTGGCCACCGCTTCAGAGGCTGGACTCACTCATGCCCAATTAAGTCTTAATCCAGGATTCTTCAGCAAAGACTCAAACACCTGAGGTAAATCAAATTAGACACACATACATACACACACACATACACAGTATTTACATTTGAAATTCTTGCTTGTGAGATGGCTTGAGAAAAATCGGCATACAGGTTTCCTGTGGGATTAGACATTTCTCATGATTTCTCGGTTTATTGCTCCCCTGTCGAGCTTTCAGTTTCATAAACACGTAGCAAGTTCTAATTACAAGCGAAGAAAATGAAGGTTCATGACAAAACACAACACATTGGAGACACTTGTTCAAATATTTTCTCCCAAAAAAAAAGGACTGTCCATTTTGACTTATTTTGTTTTGGTGCCATTCAAAACGTATAAAAGCCTTAGCAACTAAATGAAGACTGGGTTTCAATAAAAAGAAAAAAAAAAGTAAAGAAGCCAGCAGTGCATGTCTTCACTGAATTTTTACACGGATTCGCAGGTTTAATTCTACTTGTCTACATAGCATCTTTGTTTGAATCTACCACATTTAGAGAAGGTCACATTGTACGCACTTGTACAGTTTCACGTCTAAGTAGAATATGTCTATCTCGTAACATGATTTTGAAAAATCATAAATTACAGTCCATTGAATACATGATTATGAGGATGCATGCAATCATCTTCCAAGCTGTTGCCATCAACACTCAGAACAATTCGCTTGGTATCTTGTTGAGACCTCATCTTCTGCCCTTTGTGTCTGTTTTGGGGTAATCAAGAGGCAATGCAGAGGCCAGCGCTCAGCACCAAATGGTCAGTGTCGCCCCCCATCTTCTCACCGGGATCTCATCATCAACCTGCTCAACCCCTAAGTTGGCACCCACAAGAGACTTCCCTGTAGCCCTGTTCAGCCACAGGATATCACAGTGAAGCGCTTAGAAATGCAAGACATGTTGTGGAGCACGATGCCGAGGAGGAAGACCAGGACGCAAGCCACCAAGATGACAGTGCACACCCCCGACCAGGTGGAGCTTTTCACCACGCCCCGCCTGTCCTGCTCCTCCTCCGCTGCCTCCTGGGGAGCCCCACCTTGCAGAGGCTGCTGTTCAGCAGGGATGGTCACCACGGTGACGGACTTCTGCTGGCTCCCGGGCAGCAGGCGGCAGCCCATGTCTCCGGGCAGCAGCGCACGCTCCTTGGAGATGGGCAGGGGCAGCATGTAGCACCCATTGCTGGGAAGTTTGATGAAGACCGGGGTGTGTTCGGAAGTGTGTGGAATGGCGATGACAGCCAGGACCTCCGGGTCATCCGGGAGCTGCGACACGGAGAAGCCGGGGGGCAGCTTGGTGACACCGCGGCACCAGGGGCACCGCACGTCCTTCTGGCTGGTCCTCATCTGCTGGAGGCACACTGAACAGCAGGTGTGCTTGCAGTCCAGCAACTTGGGCCTGCGCCGGGGGCTGTAGTAATTGAAACAGATCTGACATTCCAGCAGAGAGTCCTGGGACAGCGTCTCCATGGTGGACTGTGAGCAGGAAGGGCAAGGCCAAGGTGAAGGGGAAGGAGCTGCTTCTCAGAGGCTGCCGCCCTGTGTCTTTGCAGTGCGGGTGATGGCGAGCTCACAGGCATCCAGTACTCACAGGTGTGTTCATTTCTGAGAGAGACAAACAATGCAAACAATCTTAATCATTTCAAAGAAGCTGAGATGTCAACATATCTAATGGATTTATACCATTGCTCAAAAGACTTGACACTGGGCCAAAAGTCTAAAAATGTACCACTCTTGAGACTACAGGATTCCCATAACGCCCAGTGAAAGGTAAATGAAAGTTATCTCCGAGAGCATGTCATGGCAAATACTTCGTTCATTTCTAAAGAAATGAACACCTCCAACAGGTGTAGATGATGCCTCCGCATTTCATAAAAAGAGAGTATGTTGTTTCTGTTTTGTACATTTCAGCAAACTCTGGGTCATCCTTCTAAAATATACTGGAGAAACTCTCCTGCTTCCAATAAGTTCATAGCATTTCCTAGAAGTAAATTCCTCTCCTTAGATCCTCTGACCTTTTTTCCTGACTCTATTTACCCACTTGTAAGTCTTAATTGCAAGATTTAGGCAACTTCACAAACCTAGGTATAACTAGCTTGCTCAGTTCACATATATGGGTTAGGAATGTTCCTCTTCACAGAGAATTAAAGTGACACTACAGAAGAAGCACGTGAAGGCATCTTTCATCTTTCCCACCAAACCATTTGAAGAGAACAAAACAAAAAACCCCGAACAGCAACAAAACCAAAAGCAGCAGTGAACCTTAAGGCAGTGTGGATCACAAAGGCACGCTCATCACAAAGACATCACTGACATTTTCCAGTCAGTTCTTTTTGTTTCATTACTACTTAGGCGTGTACCAAGTAGTATGACTAAAAGCAAGTATAATTGACCCTTGAACAACACAGGTTTGAACCACATGGATCCACTTAAGTACGAATTTTTTGAATAGACACAGTCAGCCCTTTCTATGAGTGGGTTCTGCATCTGCGACCAAATGACATCTAAAATACAGCATTCTCAGGATGCAAAGTCCCTGTATACCAAGGGCCATCTTTTCATATTCTTGGGTTTTATAGTACCAACTGTGGGCCTTGAGTATTTGCAGGCTTTGGTATACATGGGGGTCCTGGAACCAAAGCCCTCAGATAGAGAGATGACTGAAACATTAATTCACTAATTGAAATAAAATATTCTATAGTTAAAGGTTGTCAGGGAAGACTGGCAAGCATTCCTCATTGTAAAAAAACAACAACAAACAAACAAAAACAAAAACAAACAAACAAAACTATTAGCATCCTGGTATGGAGGGGAGGCAGAGAAACTCAGTTCAGCTTCACTGAAGTTTGGGAATGCCCTCTAATGTTCCACTGGCATTTCAATAAAGGCTGCCTGACTCAGTTTCCCATTGAAAGCATCCAAATTATGTGTCCCTGGATGGAGTCATGATGACTCTAGAAAGAACTACTCAATCACTATTGCAGAAAAAATTGCTAGTCCTAGAACCCCACCAACACCTAGAGATGGAAACTATAACAAATAGATAAGCTCCTTCACATTTTTCTTAAAATTAACTCTTCTTCTTTCTTTCTAATTTCCTTTGTGAAATTAAGAAAGCACCTCCACCCATGACACATAACGTGTTAACAATCGAAATTAAGAATGCAGCAAAAGCCAACCTGGCCGATGTGGGGGCTCACACCTGCAATCCCAGCATTTTGGAAGGCTGAGGAAGGAGAATCATTTGAGCTCAGGAGTTCCAGACCAGCCTGGGCAACATGGTGAAACCCTATCTCTACAAAAAATACAAAAACTAGGCAGCCATGGTGGCACGCGCCTCTAGTCCCAGCTACCCTGTAGGCTGAGGTGGGAGGACCACCAGAGCCTGGAAGGTTGAGGCTGCAATGAGCCATGTTTGCACCACTGCACTCCAGCCTGGATGACAGAGTGAGACCCTGTCTCAAACAAAACAAAACGACAATGGAAAAAAAAAAAAAAAACCAGTTCAAAGACAAAAATAACCACTGTTAAAAACTAGTAACAATCAAAAGATCAACATACTTTAAAATAAAATATATTAGCTACATTAAAAGCACTTAAGTTACCGAAAGTGAAATACAGTAATGTAGCATTCAGAAAGTTCATATCAGGATCAACTACATAGCTATCCACTAATTCAAAAAATATTTATGGAATATCTATTATGCACAAAGCACAATGCTAAATACTGTAGGATATAAATCAGACCCAGATTCTACCTGAAAACAACTTAAACTTAGGTAAGAAGAACACATGAATGTATTTTCTTCTTTCATTCATTTATTCATTCAAATTTTCATTGAATATCTGCTATGTGTCAAGCATGATGTTTCTTTTTGTCCCTTGTAACTAAGATCTTGTCATTGCCCATAAGAAAGTCCTGGCCTAGAGATGGGAGTGCTAAGTACTTAGACAATTGTAACATAAATACAAGGTACCCTAAGGGAGCCGAAGGAATCAGGGAGAGTTTCGTGAAAACTCTGGATTATGGAATTAGACACATAAAATCAGGGGATTTGGTGTTATGGAATCAGCATGAGCAAAGGAAAGAAGGTTGAGTGATTATAGAATTATTTCCTACTCTACGTGGGACACTGGCTAGAGGATTGTTTCTAATACTAGAGTAACTTACAGAAGTCTTCTCTAAGAGTTTGATCGGTTTAGCTCTTAACAGTCTCTGATACAGATGCCTTTTAAAGAAATAAAACTCTCAGAGAACCTGCAAGCACTCTCCCCAGAACCAGGGATAGCAGATCACACAGGGAGGGGAGAAATGAGCTTAGTCAGGCAGAGGCCACAGACTGCGGACCATGGGCAGCCCCCAGTTCAGGCCAAGGATTCAGGAGTGAGCAATGGGAAGACACCAGAAAGGTTAAGAGTAGCAGAACAATTCATTCAAGGGAAGACTGGAAAGACCTATTGGGAGGCTATCACAACATTAGGCCAGAGTTAATGTGTAGCTGAAGTGAATAGTGATGATTAGCACGGAATGATGACATGTCTGAAGAGGTTCACAGAATTCCAGCAGGATCTTGCAGGGTATTACAATGAGGTTGTACAGGGAAAGAAGCCAAAAATGAAGCCTTTAGAGGAAGGTAGTGTCATTATGAGAAATAGGGATCACGAAGAGAAATACAGTGAGTTCTGTTCGGGCCATATTCCACTGGAGGTGCTGGGGAAGGTATTTAAGTTAATCAGGAAGATATTAAAGAGTCAAAGAGAAGGTCAGGCACAGTAGCTCACACCTGTAATCCCAGCACTTTGGGGGGCCAAGGCAGGCAGATCACTTGAGGCCAGGAGTTCAAGACCAGCCTGGCCAACATAGTGAGATGCTGTCTTTACTAAAAATAAAAAAAATTAGCTGGGTGTGGTGGTGTACATCTGTAATCCCAGCTACTCAGGAGGCTGAGGCAGGAGAATCGCTTAAACCTGGGAGGTGGAGACCACAGTGAGGCAACATCGCACCACTGCCCTCCAGCCTGAATGACAGAGTGAGATGCCATCTCACAAAAAAAAAAGAGTCAAAGAGAGTAGGATAAAATTCTTCTATAATTTTATACCCAAGGTAATACATTTTTTTTTTTTTCTTAAAACAAAATACAGGGTTCGTTGGTGAATCCTTTTCTATCTCTCTCCAGGTTAAAGTGCACAGACAGAGATCAGGTGAGACTATGATTGACCCTACGGAGATGTGGCTGTGCCTGCGGGGAAGGATTGATCACGCTGAGCTACGGGTGGGTAGAAACAATAAAATGAGGCAGGGTATAAAATTTTACAGACTCCTGCAGTTTTATGAATTTGGAGAGACTTTTCCTTAACAATTGCACCCAGGACAACCACCCTCAATTGTAAATGAGGTTGAGGACAAAAATGTTTCATGACATTCTATCAAAACAGTGACCACCGATTTACTTATTAACCTTCTTTCCTTCCATACTATTTGCCTTAACTTCTACATAACAACGTGGGAAGCAGCTCAGCAGGGTGGGAAGAACCGACATTTCGGACTCAAAGAACCTTGGGCTCTAAGCCTAGCTCTGTCACTAACCAGCTGTGACATAGACCAAAGTCATTTACCTTCTCTGAGGCTGCTTTCTCCCTGGCCAAGCAAGGATGATGGAGCTGTGGTTGAAGGTCAAGCGAGCTCAGGGGATCCACATACTTCCACACAGTGAAAGGTTCAGAGAGGACAGTGCTTGTTCTCCACTTCCTCTCCACTCAGTCTAGTGCTCTGCGCTGAGGCACAGATCTGCCCAGAGGCATTTCCTGGCTATCAAAGAGCTACTACTTCGAACAGCCTAGGAGGAGGCACGCAAGTGTTCTTCCTGGCCCTGCCCTGAGACCTACGCACCATCATTTGTCAACAAAACCACTAGGCAATTTTACTCGTAAATTTATGTTCCAAGTAATGTTCTCTTGATTTGTGTTAAGCTTCCTTAAAATTAGATTATCCTATTCAATTTCCAACTCTATCCAAGTAAGTTCTAGGCCTTACAATTCAAGCTGAACATAAAAACAGAATGGGAAAAAGTTCCTATTTTCCACGCTCAGCCACTTAAGCCATTTTGACAGCAGCCTCTCTGATTTATGCACTGATGTGTTCTACATGAAGCCAGCCTGTACTGCATTCCAGTTTATTTTCTGGAGCATAATTAGTAATGATGATGATTCGTTAGGTCAAGAGAAGGAAATTTATGAGGCTATGGAGTGAAGCTAATGATGAATCATTCTTTCCAAACCCTTTCATCATAAAGTCTAAAGATGTGCGTCAACTATAGAAGAAAGAATGGAAACAAAGTCCACGTAGACCAGAGAAGAAATTCAGAGTTCCCTATCAAGTGTGTTATAATAAACACATATCAGTGATTACTTTAGGGCAGGGGTCTGCAACCCCCAGGCCACCAAGCGGTACCAGTCTACAACCTGTAAGGAACCGGGCTACGCAGCAGAAGGTGGGCAGCTGGTGAGAGATAATCCCCGCCTGAGCTCCACCTCCCGTCAGATCAGCGATGGCATTAGATTCTCATAGGAGCATGAACCGTATTGTGAACTTCATACGTGAGATATCTAGGTTGCACACTCCTTATGAGGATCTAACTAATGTCTGATGATCTGAGGTGGAACAGTTTCATCCTGAAATCATTGCTCCCTACCCATCCGTCCTGTGGAAAAGTTGTCTTCCACAAAACCCATCCCTGGTGCCAAAAAGGCTGGGGGCTTCGGAGACCTGTGTTTGGCCTTGTTTACCTTACAGGAAGAGCAAGATGTGATACTCCAATAAAATACTCATTAAGATTTAAAGAGCAAGAGTACTTCAGTAGAATGCATAAGAACAAGTATATAAGAAAATATGTGAGAACAATTTTTAAATGTCACCACAATTTATTTGAAAATAACTTAAAGTCAAGATCAAAGAGAAAAACAGACCACAAAGAGAAGAACAGTAGCTCAGGGAGGGCATTCTCAAAAAACGGATGGCTCCCAAGATAGAACTTATTTCAAACATAACCTCATAAAACAGCACCTAGTTACATAAATAATATTAATTGAACAACACACAGATAAACAAAAGGGGTCTTTGTGTTGTTGTTGCTGTTGTTATTTTGAGGCCATAGATATTGGGTACTTTTGAAAGTCCTTTACAATAACAATTTACTTTCACAAAATAAAATTTCTTTTTAAAAACTATACATAATTTTATTCATCTTTTGAAAAGGTACGGGTGTGACAAAGTGCGCCCATTCATTTGGTAGGTGGTAAAATAGCAAAGCTCTCCAACATTGAATTTTTATAATCCCAGTTGCTTTTAGAAGTCCAGGGATATGAGCCCAAGGATAAAAAAAGCCAGTGAAGTAGATAATCCAGATCGTTTTACTCTGCTTACACTCTTAAGAACCTTCATACATTCTGCGACAGTGGGGTTAATTATGAAGCCTCTCTGTAGAATTGTGGCCTTATCTGATATTGATTACATCTGGCTGACCTTGAAGCATTCCAGTTGATAGTCTCTATGAGGACCCGAAATTCAATGGTTGTGTTGGGAAAAAACTCAGATGCAGAGATTAAACTAGGCACTACGTTGCTTTTCTTTTCCTATTAAAATAGCACATCTTTCTGATACAGGCCATCTACTCAAATCTTCAATAAAATATAAATATTTGAAATGGGATTAAACAAAATAATCACAATTCCATTTCATCTGATATTTCAGCTGGCTTGCCAGCCACTTAGTTATATTGGATCTTAGCAAACACTCCAATTAGTGGCAAGAATGGGAATGCCTGGTGACAGATGTGTCATTGACTTTTTGTCCTCTGGTAGCAAAAAGCAATCCTTCCAGGACACAACTGCTGCATACACGCATCGTCCAACTGATGTAACTACAGTCATTGTTTTAATGGAGCAGGACTCTGACAAATCTCAACTGAGAATTCCATTGGCTCGAGCTCTAATATTTGCACAGTTTCCTCCTATGAGCATCCTGGTTTTGCTGTATTTGATGAAGCAAAGAATTCAGAAAGTGAAAATTGTCATTTAAACATGTTTTTTGTTTTTTTGAGACGGACTCTCACTCACCCAGGCTGGAATGCAGCGGTGAAATCTCGGCTCACCGTAACCTCCGCTTCCTGGGTTCAAGCTATTCTCCTGCATCAGCCTCCTGAGTAGCTGGGATTACAGGTGTGCACCACCATGCCCAGCTTTTTTTTTTTTAAATTTTTAGTAGAAATGGGGTTTCGCCATATTGGCCAGGCTGGTCTCGAACTCCTGACTTCAAGTGATCTGCCTGCCTTAGCCTCCCAAAGTGCTGGGATTACAGGCATGAGTCACCACGCCCGGCCTTTTGGTTATTTAAGATGTTTAAATATTTAAACAGGGAATAGGGCAGGGGATGCTGACAGTGCTGGAGGCCACCTGACCGAGGTGGCGGAGGCAGGCAGGATGGGATGGAGAGAATAACAGTGGCTGACCCAGACAAAAGCAGCACACCATCTAGAAGGCCAAGGTCACCCCAGGAACTCACCACACAACTGAAGGCCTGGCCCTGCCAGCACAGCCCACTAGGAAAAGTGTGGGCCCAACTGGCCTGGCTGCAGCCTAGGTGCTGTCCCTGTCTGCATGTGCCATGGAGCCACGGGCATCCTGTGCCAGGGGACTCTGCTAGGGCATGTGCCAATTCTGTCACTACAAAACTCAACTCATCAAGCTCCACGGTCACCAGAGAGGTATTTACCCAGCCCCGGTGCATTTCATTTACATCAAATTAACAAACAATGAATGAATTTGACCCCTCCACGGTTTGGTGATGCATATTTAGAAATCAAAGTATATTGGATCTAGACATATTTAGGAATTAAAGCCACATGTCATTATTGCAATGAGTGATGATAACTACTGGTTTTTGTTTGGACATCTGCCAATCATTACTATTAGGAATCAGGAGATAAGGATTCTAGCTCTTATTCTGTCCTCAGGTAGATAGGTTACCTTAAGCAAATAACCTCCAGATGAACCTCCTATTTCCTCCCCTGACAAATGAGGACTCTGAACTAGATGGTCCCCTAAAGCACCTTCTAGTAAAAATATTCTGACCTAAATAATTGCTGAAAGCACTGCTGGGTTTCCAACTGCATGGCAGTACTACCAGGCCACTTATTCTATGCTTCTCATCCCTGACAGATGATTTACAAATATTATCTGTTAGTGATCTGGCAAGAATGCACATTTATGTGAGATGGGGGAGTGGGCATGTAAACTACTTAGAAAGTTCTCCCTTTATGCCTTCAACTTAATGAACGCATCTAGCTAGAGCCCATACCCTAACAGAAAATGCTACAACTTCAATATTTTAGCAACTGTCAAAAGAAAAACTCCTTCAAGTCTAATCGGTATCCTTCCCAGATGAAGAAAGATATTCCTATTACCCAAACTTGTTACCGGATGAAGGGGTTCCCAACTCTACCTTGAAAAGAAGCTGCACAGTTTTCTGGCTTGTGCAGGAAGCCAAGGTTAGCACTGGCATTTATCAAACACATGGCTTTATCTTCATTTGCTCTGATCACTCAATGACAGTCAAGAAAAAGTTGCTCATGGTCATTAAAGAAGGAAAGAGCTACAAAAGACTGTCAGGAGATCCCCAGGCTCCCTGGAAAGAGGGAGTGATAAAAGATGCCGACAGACAGACAGACAGACAGACAGGTAGAGCAAATAAAGATGATCAATTACCCCGACTGCTAGAATTCTGAATAGAGTTGAAATAACTGACAAATCAAGCACACAGGGAAAGCCAAAGAGATGGAAAAACAAAAATCCTACTAAGTCTTACCAGCAGCTGAACGGCTGCAAAGCACATAGTGATGAGTAAGCAGATGTTTATTGTGAACTCACCTTGTGTACTATTCAAGGCACTAGGGTTGTCATGGCAAACAAGAGTCCTACCCTCAAGGAGCCTGGATGTACAACCAGAAGGAAAGAACCATACAAAGAGAACCACGGGAAAGAGAGAAGAGTAGACAGAACTGGAAGGAGACTCTTCTTCAACTGAGCCTGTACGTCCAATTGATCATACATAGGGATTAAGCAGAAACATTAAACAGAACTATCATCGCCTGTCAGAGCCAGAAAGCACATTTGGAATTTAAGGAGCCTACCAGCTGGCCCATTGTTCTTTCCACTCCGGAGATACTGGAGAGAGAAGAAAACTCAGGGGAAGGACAGTGGCATTTCCTCTATTTGATTAAACATCACAACTGACCCTGTCAGCATCATACAGGTAGACTCCAACCACAAACCTCAAGAGATGCAAGATATTAAGATGGTAACTTAAGGTCTGGAGGCAGCCACAGACCAGGGAAGCACACTGAGTCATCACTGGAAGTGAAGAGTTTGAGGGCTGAGAGTTGTGCCTTAGGGGCTGCAAGGGCCTCCAAGTAGCTAGGCTCCCTTGGAGAGCAAAGGCCTCTCTCTGCTACAGCCCTCCAGTGCCCCTGCTCTTCATGTCCAAGATATACAGGGCCCCCAAAGGCCCAAAGTTACCATGTACAAATTTACATTTTAATAAAATGAACTACACATGTTCCCTATTCTTAATTTTTTTACCAACCACAAATTCCAGAACAAATTGAAACCTTAAGTCAATTTGTTGGCTTTCAAAAATATTTTCCCATTATATTTTATCTATGTCAGGGACCCACAACCTTTTCCTGGAAATGGGCAGGTAGTATATGCAGCTTCTAGGCTTTGCAGACCCTACAGTGCCTTTCACAGATACTGAACTCTGCCATCAAAGTGTGAACGCAGTCATAGACAGTATCTCAAGGAATGAGCAAGCCCGTGTTCTGTGGGGACCCAATGGAAACCTCAGAGTTGGTATAAAGGCTATTTAAAGCTGGAGGCATTTGAGACTCAATAGATGCAGAAAGAAGACTTGTGGAACATCCCTTATCTAACCAAAAGCAGAAACTTCTGAGAAATGAGAACTGCCATAAATTCCCTCTTCAGGGCAGGTCTATTTCCAGGAGAGAAACCAAGAGAAATCCACCATAAATCCCCTCTCCAGGGTAGTTTCATGGCCACAAAGAAGACAGAAAAACCACTCACACATGCAAACACACATTTTATCACAAATCACAAACATTCTTATCTCCTGTTTGAACTCCTAAAAACCCATTTGTCTTTCCTAAAGATACCTATTTGTTCTTCCCATAGAGGCCTTTCTCACCCCCCTCCCTTCCCCTACTAAGTTAGGTATGTAATCCTTACATTCATCTGGGCACATATTGTATGCATCTACAAACTTTTTCTCCTCTTTACATGTTTTTGGTTACTTTCATTTGCATGTCCGTGACACTGAACCTAGGACAAGAACTTTTCCTCCCCAACAGTTCTAATGAAACTGCATTTATTAAAACAGGCTATTATTTGTTGACCTCAGATCTATACCATTTTCCATTAGCCCTTTCCTGATTCTCCTAAATTTAGTATATTACTCTGGAGACACCTACCTGGAAATCAGCTTGTTGCTCTAACAGTGGTTACCTTACCTGAGTTTTCTGTCAAGATCCAGAATGCAAAATATTTTCAAAATTATTGTGCATTCTATTTTGGAGACAATAAGGCTTACAGATGCAATTTTGTTTTTAAGTAACTGTTTCCAGACAATCAGAAAGAGCTGAGCAAAGAACATAAACAACGGCCATTGTTTGTCATTATTGAGAACAGATAGGAAGGGGTCCAAGCTTTCTTCATCCTTTGAAATAGGGATCTATTATTTCAACAATATGTGCAATGATACCAAAAGTCATAATGATAGCTCCAGATTAAAGCTAATTCCTTATCTGATGAAACTCACAAAGACATGATAATAAATTCCTCCTTACAGTCTGAACTTTGGCCATAATTCCCGTGTTCCCTTGCATAGCTATAGCAGGCTACAAAGTAGCTGAATAAATTTCGATTTGGCCAGGTTAATCTTACTCTACACAGCAGTATCGTATGGTGGTTCACCTTGACAATCAAGAAGGGACATTGAATAAATTGCCCAAACACATTCAGTATTCCTTCAAAATACTAAAGAACACGTACGATTTATGATGAGTAGAGCTTCATTAATTTGAGGTACCCTAAGACTGGAAGGAGATGCATAGAGGGAAAATCTTGGCTCAATGAAAAAACAAACAACGACAACAACAAAAACCTACCTAATTGTTAAGACTCATTTACTTTCACACATTAAAAAATATGTATTTCTTTAAATTTCCTCAAATTACCCAGAGAACATTCTATAGTAACATTTGGAAAGAATGGTAAAGTAAAAGCCCAGTGGGTTTTATAGATATCTCTTTAAATAAGTCTATTCAAAAGCCATTCATAACCTCATTTTCTTTGAGCACAGAGTGTTTATTGCTGCAATTTCTCTACCTACCCTCAATATTGATGATTCATCGCACGAGTTAAGCCTTACACTGAAGTTGCAAAGAATTCCTAAAGGCATTGGTACTAAAATTAAGCACTACAGGGAGTCAGCTGTCAGTCTGCTCATTACTTCTGCTTTTTCTTACTTCCAGCTGCAGTAACTCAATGAGGGTTGATTTTCCATTTAGGCAAGGTAACAAGGAAGGAAAAAAGTACAAACCTTGAAACTAGATATGGAACAGCAGTGCAACCCAACACCATCCATCATTAATCCACCTTTTCTAACCTAACAAAAAAAACCAGATTTCTCCTCTTGCTTTCTTAAATTTATTTTAAGGCAAAGTGTATCAGCAATAAAATGCACATATTTTCAGTGTACAGTTCAACCAGTTTTGACAAATGTACTCACCTGTGTAACCACTATGCCAATCAAGATATTTCCTCCACCCCAAAAGGTTCCCTTGTGCCTCGTGCAGTTCATCCATCTACCCCTATCTCTGCCACGAATGGCCACTGCTCTGCTTTCCAGAGAATTTGAATTTGTGGTTTTTTCTTCCTTCCTTTCTTTTTTAAGAGATGGGGTCTTGCCATATTGCCCAAGCCAGTACAGTGACTATTCACAAGCATGATCATAGCTCATTGCATCCTTGAACTCCTGGCCTCCAGCAATCTTCCTGCCTTACCCTCCCGAGTAGCTGAGACTACAGATGCACACCACCATGCCCAGCTACTTTTCCAAAAAATATTTTTTTGTAGAGATGGGATCTTGCCATGCTGCCCAGGGTGGAGTGCAGGGACACACTCATAGCTCACTGCAGCCACCAATTCCTGGCCTCAAGTGATCCTTCCACCCCAGCCTCCGGAGTAGCTGGGACTACAGGTGTACACCATTTCACTGGCAAATTTGTGTATTTAAAACCCAATCCATAGGTATTGGTTTAGGAAAAAAAAAAAAAAAGGTGGTGAATTCTCAGGGTACTTTAGTGTGCTTTTAGAAACAAAGTTTTCATCCAACTTCATATTCGTATTTCCCAGAGAAAGCCATAGAGTAACAAATACAACTATTAACACAGGCATATTCAAATACATATTGAGTATAAGGCACTACTCTAGGTTTGTGGAATCTAAAGAGAAAAAGATAGGGTCCTCTCCTGCTAAGGCTGGTGGGGAATACAGACAGCCATGCTCAACATGAAGAAACTGCAGTCATGTGATTGATCTGGGCTTCACGTGGAAGTATCAGGTTGAACTGGAAGAAGGAGAACTTATGTCTGTCTGGGGCAGCCAGTAAGGATTTTTCAAGAAAAAATACCATTTCAATTTCAAGGGTGAGGACTCAGCAGACAGAAAGGCACAGAGACCAAGACGAGGGGAGGCAGTGCCTGGGGTGGTTACGGGCAGGGACCAAAGCTTGGGACCTCCAGTAAGTCAAATCCCCCTGCAATAGAGTTGTTAAGATTAACATGCATTCATACATGTTGAGCATGTAGGGCGGCACACGGCAGGTGGTTTAGCTCTTCTCACAGCAAATATCACCCTAAGGGGAGGCGGGAAGGAGACGCAGGGCACAGCCTGGAGGACTGGCCTGCCTAGCGGTGTGCGGTGTGCGGTGTGGCAGTTCTCAGGATGACTAATCAGCTCGGCCAGAGGAGGCACAGACCCAGAAACAGATGGGGGTTAAGGTCCACTCTGCTGGCCCCAGCGCTCTAAAGCAGGAGTGGTCCCAAGGACCAGAGCAGCTGTCCCTGCAGCCGGGATGGGCCAGGTCACTAGGGGGCAGCAGAAGCAGAGAGCAAAACAAGGCCCAGGGAGAGAGATATTGGGGAAGGGAGAGAGAGAGATTGGGGGAGGGAGAGAGAGAGATTGGGGGAGGGAGAGAGAGAGATTGGGGGAGGGAGAGAGAGAGATGGGGGGGAGGGAGAGAGAGAGATGGTGGGGAGAGAGAGAAAGAGAGAGAGACATCGTAGGGCAGTTGATGGTGAGTGAAGAGGGGAGAAGGGGCAGGATGCCATCCAAACCTTTCCCCTCCTCTTCCAATCCAAAGCAAGGGGTGCTGAGAAAGGCCAAGCCTCCAGGAGCAGCTGGAAGCGGAAGTTCTTATGTTGTGAGAAGAAGCGAGAATCTGAGGAATGGAAGAGAAAGGTCGGTCCCCTCCTATTCTGTAATCTGGGTTTTGTCCTGTAGGCTGTGGGGCTTGTGAAGACTTCAGAAGGGCAAGTGTAACTGTTATAACTGCATTATTATTGCTATTAATATTCTTACTCTTTTAGCCATTTGAAAGTGTATAATTTAATGGCTTTAAGTCACCATCATGTGTAGTCATCCCCATCTATTTCCAGAGTGCCTTTTTTTTTTCTTTTTTTTGAGACAGAGTCTCACTCTGTCGCCCAGGCCGGAGTGCAGTGATGTGATCTTGGCTCACTACAACCGCTGCTTCCCGGGTTCCAGTGATTCTCCTGCCTCAGACTCCCGGGTAGCTGGGACTACAGGCATGCACCACCATGCCTGGCTATTTTTTGTATATTGAGATGGGGGGGGGTCTCACTATTTGGCCAGGCTGGTCTCAAACTCCTGACCTCAAGTGATCCACCCACCTTGTCCTCCCAAAGTGCTGGGATTACAGGCGCGAGTCACAGTGCCCGGCCCTTTCCAGAGCTTTTATCATCATCCCAGACAGAACTCCATACTCATTCAACAACCGCTCCCCATTTCTCCCGCCCCCAGCCCCTACTAACCTGTCACTGTTCTGGCTCTATGAATTTGCCTGTTCCAGGTACCTCTTAAGAGTGGGACTGTACACTATTCGTCCTTCGACCAGTGTCCTAATATTCGTCTGGCTTATTTCATTAAGCATGTTTTCAAGGTCCACCCACATTATAACATGTATCGGAATTTCCTTTTTATGGCTGAGTAATATTTGACTGTGTATTATTTTTTCTTTTTAAGCCACTCTGGCAGTAGAGTGAGACATGAATTGGCAGAGCCTGAACTAAAGGAGAGAGGGGCAAGGCTGGAATGAAGGTAGGGATGAAGGAGGAGGAAGAAGGCTTGGAGATTGGCTTGAAGTACAGAGAGCTGAGAGTAAGGGAGGAGTATAGAAAAGATCCCTGATTTCCCAGTGAGGCAACTGGATGGAGGAAGCATTTCTGAGGGGCACAGCTGTGACAAAGTTCAGCAAAGAGAGTGGTATCTGAAGGTTACAGAAATGGCCAATACTCTCCTGCCCCTTGAGATTTTGTAACTAGCAAAGTCCTGACTTGTATGTGTAATTTAGACAACTATTGGGAAACTAGCTTTACCCTATAATTTTATTTATATGAAGTTATATTTCACCAGGTCTATTATTAGACAATAAAGAAATAGGTATTTCCATTAATAGGCCTTCTAGAAAGAAACAAAGGATATGGAAGAGACTATGAATCACAAATATTTATGTTTATAGAGATTAAACCTTAACAGCACTCAAATTCTCCTCATCTCTGAAAAGCTGCAGCTAAGTACTTAGAAGGGGTTCTGTGCGCCAGGCTGGGGCTGGTCTTTAGGTCCTCAGATCACCACTGTCTCTAGTCCACAGCCACTTCTCGTTTTGTAAATCCCTCCCGCTCTAAACCCTGGGCTGTGATTACAGAATCAGCCAGGGGAAAAGCTCAGATTCATCATCTTTCCCTTTGCTGCTTATTCAGCTTGAGCTCCTTCCTCCTCTCTGAGTGGACACATTTTACAGACTAATGAAAGCTTGCCCAGCACAGTAGATGGCACACACTGGGCACTAATTTATTCAATAACACCAGGATGAAAATGCACCCTGCTCTTATTGTCTCCCTCATTATCTCTGTAATAGGAATATTCAACTTTCTAAGGATCCAGGAACTGAAATGTGAGGTTATGGATTATTCACACTTTTATATCCAAGACTATACACAAAGTATTTAAGATGTAAGAAAAAAAATAAGCAATTGAGAACACAATGCTCACCTCCTACTGTCACTAACTACCCGCAAAGCAAAACAAACAAAAACCACTGTAAATACATTTTCTATGTCAGATAGAAAACAATAATTCATTTAATTAAAAATGTTACATGTTAATGACTTCTGTTTTAAAAAGTGTCCTGTTAAATGGTAAAAACTTTGAGTCCTGTCATCAATAAGAAACAATTTGGCTGGGCGCAGTGGCTCACGCCTGTAATCCCAGAACTGTCTGAGGCTGAGGCGGGCGGATCATCAGGTCAGGAGATCCAGACCATCCTGGATAACATCGTGAAACCCCGTCTCTACTAAAAATACAAATAAATTAGCTGGGCATGGTAGCGGGCACCAGTAGTCCCAGCTAATCGGGAGGCCTGAACCTGGGAGGCAGAGCTTGCAGTGAGCCAAGACCGAGCCACTGCACTCCCGCTGGGTGAGAGCGAGGCTCCGTCTCAAAAAAAAAAAAAAAAGAAAAAAGAAAAAAAGAAACGATTTACTTCCGGAACATTTTTAAAAATTATGTAACCTATTTAAAATGTAAATATTATTATAAATATAGTAGTATGTGGGGGGGGGGGTGTGGGTGTGTGTAGGGGAGTATGTCATGATCTATAATGATACTCACACATACAGGCCAAATAAAATCCAATTCATTTTCTTGAAACTACGAGACACATTCCTAAGCCTTGAACTGGTTTTGTTACAGTCGTTGCAATTGTCCTTCATAACATCAAATGTATTCAATTTTAGGGGAAGTAAAATATTCAAGTCATATTTGTAAACTGTTGAGAGCCATTAAACATCTGAATTAATCGATAATGATCAACACTTAATAGTAATTTCTACCAATGCAAAAGGATATATTTTTGATTGGGGTGAATGCATTCTAAAGCATTTCAGATGTGCACAAGTAGGAAAGTCTGTACTAGTGTTATTCACAGTATATGGATTTTCGTTTTTGTTTTAAGTGCACATGTATATATGTACTACTTAACTAAAACTACTTTAAAAATAAAAATGTCTATTTTTACAATATAAAATATTTATTTGTCCTAAGCTAGTCATTTTAGTTAAAGTAATTAAGTTTCATTTGGTAAAAACTGCTATTCTAATTCAGTAAGACAAAAATATTTCCCAAATAGCTATGCATACCCTGTAGAATTAAGCCTGTTTAATCCACAAACAACATCTTGAGTTTCAGCTTTCATTTCCTTTGTGAAAATATTCTCAATAACTTATCTTTCTCAGAATAGTCATGAAAAGTATCTAAAATCAATAAGTTAATATTTTTTAATTACCCAAAATATTTTAATTACCCACAGGTAGAATATTTAATTCTACCTATGAATTAAAAAAACAGCCTGATTTAACAGGCATGCATTTTACAGGCAGAAAATCCTTACAAGAATCTTCTGGGCCAGCAAATAAAACTGACAGGGTTTTAAAGGCCACTCTGTGTTTAGAGCCCACCTGTATTACTAGGTCTTGCCAGATACAAAGAACATGGTTTCAATCACCAAATAGTAATTAGATGATAATACATCTTGCCACTCGGCATATCATGACCTTCACTCCACACAGGGATATATTGCTATGGCTTTTATCAGTCTGTTCCCATTCTATGAGTACCTATAACATGGAAAATCTGTATCTGCTTAATTCAAGATATTTATCAAAGCAGAAGAAATTGTAAGGCATATATTAATTCAGTCACTGTGCCAGTTAAGGGATGGCAGCGTGCTTTCTTCCACTCCTCAGCCTGTGTCTCTACTAAAATGCACTGACTTCTACCAACAGAGAAAACTATTATTTCCTTGCCTTATGCATATTCTGACGCCTTTCCTGGGGATGCAGCCATACTAGGAGTAAAACAACAAATACAGATTTAAATGAAGATAGATTTCTCACCAACCATTAGCTGATGTAGCTCTCAAGAATCAGATTAAATTGGCTTATTGAGACAGCCAGTCTATTTCAGAAAATAATTCTCTAACTAATACTCTCAAGTTATTGAGTCACTTAAAATAAAACAAGGTGAAATTTAACCTACATTAGAAAGAAGGCAGAGGTAGCAAAGCCTCAAAGAAATCCAAGTTTAAGGTGATTCACAATGCCCCACTGCCACAGCTGCAAATCCAATTCCAGCTTCCACCAAGAACTCCTGTCCTTCAAATGATCGTTTTAATTGTCGAAACTCCTCTGTGTTTCCCCCTAATGGAATATCAATGAAACCACAGAACCACAGACACACACAAACATGATTTCCTGAGGAAGTGATTCTAGGGCTAACATAACTGAACGCGAGGGCCGTCTGTTAGTCTCATCTGTTTGTTTTTCTTTAGCTGATGGGAAACATTACAAGAGCTCTCAGGGCCAAAGGGACTATGCATTTTAAAAATGTCATCCATCCCTGAAGCTGGATTATAATAAGCAGATAAAGAGACAAAAGCATTGTGACAACAATTTGAAGAGATTTTTCTTTCTGTCCATAGATCTAGAATGGGGTGATATATCACCTCAGGTGACCTCTCTCAATTATAGCTACTTTCATAATCTGGTTGCCACTTGGGCTTTTTAGAAAAAAAAAAAGTTTTATCCACACAATAAAATATTAGATACGCTAAGAACACCAACTCCTTTAATTATGTGTGGTTAGCAAAAATCTAATGCAAAACTGCTCTTTTCCATAAATCAGCAAGTCTTCATTCACTCAATCAACCATCCAGTGCTTTATTAAGCACCTACTATGCACCAGACACTGGAGCAAAAGATGTGACCCCTGGTTAGTTGTCCAATCTTATTTTTGTTATGTCCTGGCTTGAATCCCACACTCCAGCAACTCTGAGTCACTTGCACATCTCAAAAAGCAACGTGCGTTTCTCATCTCTAAGCCATTCTTTCTCTTAGCTTGGGATGCTGTCCTTTTGGCCTGGAACCAAAAAAGAGGAGGACAGCATCCCAAGCCAAGAGAAAGAATGGCTTACAGATGAGAGAGGCACATTGCTTTCAGCTCAAATGTCTATCACCTCCTCCAAGAAGCCTTCCCATTCCCCACCAGCTGGCTTAGACACCACTTCTATGTTCTCCTAGGACCCCTTTCTAGAATGATCATATTCTGTGTCCTTGTGTCTCCCACACTGAAAAGTGAGTTCCTTAAAGGGCAGGAACACACCCAGCATCTAGCCAACTGATGGACTCTGTTGACTTTTATTTACCTTCATCTCCCTTGGCTACAAAGAAGACCCCAAGGACAGGGATCTGGTCTGGCTTGTATTCTTTCTGCAGTACCTAGGCAATGACTGGCACTCAGTAAGTGCTCAATAAATGCTTGTAGAAGGGGTGAAAACTAACTGAAATTAGGCATTTAAAAAAAATTAGGCATATCTGGCTACCAGTATTTGCAGGCAATTCAGAAATCATGAGTATAGTAAGATTCATACATGATGAGTATGCTTTTATTATATCTCCTCGCAGAATGGTTAGTTAAAAGAAAGTTACTAGGTAGGTAACTAAACTCAGATGTTAAACTAGTACATCTACAAAATAATCTGAATCTATGCTTCATAATGTCCACAGAAAACCTGATAAATCAGTGTCTGGGTGTAAGGTCCCACTGCAAAGATCTGCAAAAAGGCAAGGTTCCCTGGGTGATTCTGATGCCAATTGAGGGTTGAGAGTCACTGATAATTCCTCACTCTAACTAAAAAGGGCTCTAACAATTTGCCCCAAAATAGACACTCTCACACATTGCTAAATGGGAAGACAAAATGGTAGCAGGGGAATGTGGCATTATCCAATAAAGCTACATATGATTTAACTTTTGACCCCGCAATTGCATTTGTAAGTATTCACTCTGAAAATACAGCTCCATAGTACAAAACACCATATTTACAAGGTAATTCATTTCATCATTATTTGCAATAGGAAAAAATTCTAAATTCCTATCCATAGGAATCTGACTAAACTGTATCTCTCCACCTGATGGAGTAGTATGTGTTTGTAAAACAAGAATAAGAAAGATGTTTATGAATGGCTTTGGAATAGGAGCCAGGTTATATTGTTACGTGAAAGAGTTCACCTTATTTCAAGGTGAAAGAGTAAGAATATATATTTGTTTATTTTTACAAAAATAAACACAGAAAGGACAAATCAATTAAAGGAAAGGGTCATGAATAAGGAGGGAGGTGGGAACAGACAGTAAAGGCATGGGAGACCTCTTTCAATATGCCGTTTTTGAATTTTTGACTTTTGATCCATGTAAATATATTACATATCAAACATAATAAATTAAAAAGGATGAACAAAATCAAACCCTAAAATTAAATACAAACAGAAACAAGTAAACTGGATTCAACTCAACAATAGAACCACATTCAAATCTCTTTTGAATACAAGCACTCCATACGCCTTTAGTGGGGTACATTCTGTAACAATAATAACTGTAAAGCAGTCATGAACTTTACCTAGTTGGTTAGTTGTTGGTATTGGTATTGATACTAGTATAGTAGTAATTCTGAAACTATTTTGTATAGACCATATGCTAAAACAAATAAGCAACTAGATTGATATTGTCAGAAAACAAGGCCAAGACTTTCTCACTGTGGAAGGAGAGACAAAAATTTTAGAATGGGAGAAGGTGAGAAGGAACATAGTTGTACTGAATTTAAATTGGAACCATCAGATTATGCCCATGATTTAAAATAATACGTAAATTTCTAAGCCTTGTCAACTGAAAGGCCTAGAAACAGTGACAGTCCAGTAACAATGAGCACACTTAGTTCCTAGATCTTGGTGTCTAAATAGCATTTCTCACTAAAAAGAAGCTGACATCCTTGGAGAAATGGTTGATTCCAGGTCTAGGGGAGGGAAAATACAAAGTGAGCCTGGAATGTCCTTTTGTGCTATCAAGTGGGGACATGGGTACATGTCAAAAGGCCCCAGGAGCCAGCTCACAGTGGAGTGGCCAAATTTGGAAACATCTGAATATTTAAAAAAAAAAAAAAAGGGTGCTATAGACGGAATGTCTGTGTCCCCACAAAATTCATATGTTGAAACCCTAACCCCCAATATGATGACATTTGGAGGTAGGGCCTTCGGGAGGTAATTAGGTTTAGATGAGGTCATGAGGGTAAGGCCCCAAGATGGGATTAGTGCCCTTAAAAGAAGAAGAAAAGATCAGCACCCTCTCTCTCTCCTGCCAAGTGAGGATACAGCAAGAAAGCAGCTGTCTGCAAACCAGAAAGAAGATTCCCACCCGAACCTGACCATGGTCAGCACCTTGATCTTAGACTTTCCAGCTTGCAGAACTATGAGAAATAAATGCTTGTTTAACCCACCCAGTCAATGTTGTTTTGTTAGGGCAGCCCAAGCTAGCTAAGACAGATGGTGATGTTTTATAAGACACTGAATTTAAAAAAAATCCTTGACTCCATAGTAACACTCAAAGAGGGAAACATACAGAAAAAGAAGGGGAAAGAAAGGCAGGGATAGAGGGGGGATTACGATTGACTAAACTTTTTGAAAGCCACCATTTTACCATCTCCAATGTAATCACCAATTTAGGCATAAATCATCAATAGATGCTAAAATCATTAGATTAAAGCTTTTGAAAGACAGGATATTTACATGTCTCAAAGTATCAGCTCACAGATTGCTTATTAAATGATAAAGAGAGTTATCTTTACAGATATCACCTTAACCGAAGATCAACTTTAGCACCCTCAATAATGGAAGAGCTGACATCATGCTTCCCAAGGTGATGCAATGGGAAGAAGGCAACATCCCTTATGAGGTATCAGGCCTAAATGTTCGTCTTGCATCCAGTCATGACAGGGATGATGAGACATGTAGGACTAGTCCTGGGTCCTCAAAACTGTCAATGTCATGGAAAGGAAAACAAAAAGCAAAGAGATTGTTCTAGATTTCACTAAGAAGATGAGGAAACCAAATTTTATTCATGAACCACAATGAGATCCAGGATTGAGTGGGGAAAATGCCCACAGTGATACAAGGCATTTTAAAATATGAACTGCATATTAGATGACATTATTTAATTAATGTGAATTTCTTAGGTGTCATAATGGTGCGATTATGTCAGAGAATGTCCTTATTATCAGGAGATATTTACTGGAAGTATTCCAGGGAAAAGGGTCATGATGTCTGCAAATGAGATGAAATGTTAAGACTGCTGACTTTGTATCAATCTCTCCACATTTCTGCATATTTTACATTTTTCAAAGTATTTTTTAATTACTATGGACTTATCTGCATCCCCATATAACAAAATCCCTCGCACAGATCTCCATTCCACCTGTTCCTTTTATTTCTAAGATTCTTGATAGGAGAAAGCCTCAAAACAGGGATAGCAAGCCTCTTGTGCTTCTAGAAAAGCTGCCAATAGCCCTTTAAACAACTTGTGTGAGGATCCACAAAAATAACGCTTCCTAACTTGGTGCTGTTCTTGATATAATTTCTATTTTGCGCAGACAAAGTGTCTAGCAGAGTTCCTGGCTCACAGCACCCAAATGCACTCTTCCCTTCAGACTTTGCAAGGATGGCCCACAAGGTCCTGGGGATCTGGATCCAACAAAACCTAGGCCTCATCTCCTGCCCTCCTGTCTTCACCAAGGCTCCACACACTCTTCAACCTCTGATGTCTTGCCTCTGTGCCAGTCTTTGAAGAAACACACACATGGTTCCTCTGACTTGAAGGCTTCCCGCCCCCACATACAAAAGTAGAGGTTCCTTCCCTCCCAAACCCTCAGCCTTTATCAGTCCCTATTAAACAATTCCTGTGCTGCATGATAATTACTTGTTCATTCACCATTCTCACCCCCATCAGACTTTGTTTCCTGTAGAGCAAGAAACACATGTTCATTATCTTTGTAAACTGCCGCATCCAAAGCACATACTAGGCATTCATATCCTTTGGTGAATTGAATTAATATGAAACACAAACAATCCTAATTCAATTTCAGACTCCTCTTTTGGCTCTTCATTTGCTTTGGCATGTTCAAGGGACCAAAGTAGCAATCATAAAAGACTCCAGAGATCAGCCCTGTAACCAGAGACAGAGGAGTCGTACTTACATCCTCCCATTTTGGATCTGCACTTCCAGCCAGCCAAATTTTCATTAACATTAGCAGAAATGAATCTCAAAGAACCAAGATTCAATGAAATGGACCTCAGTGTGAGCTTAAACCAACCTCCTTTTCTAGAACGAACAGTCATCATTCCTCTGAAGTCCCTGGCAACCCCCCAACTTGGTCCCAAAGCATCTATAGATAGCCACAGACAGTCCCCAGACAGCACTAACATTCACGGCCGGGAAGAGAAGGAAGAGCTGCGGTTTATCAGGATGGCACTAGAGGGCCGACAAAGATTGATGCACCTCCCTCCGCTGTTCACCTCCACGTTCAGATCTATCAGTCTTCATCCAGCCTTTTCTCATGACTTGACTCCTTGACTCCCTCCTTTTGTCAGCTGATGCTTCTTGACCCTAAATTGGCTACAGCACATCCCACCTGCCCTCTCATCCTCCTTGTCCCTGTGAGAACCTGCTTCTCTGCTGATAATATTAGAAACTGCTCATTCACTCTCACCTTCCTTACACTTCTCCAATCCAAGCTGAACTTGGCCGTTATCTTCTACAACTTCAATAAACATAATGTTCACCCATCAGATCCCACTTTGTGGCAAAAAAAAAAAAAAAAGTACTAATAACTTTCCCTCCTTGAATGATTTGACAGTAAGCTGCAGGCCTGAGGTCCCGTTATGCCCATATGCTCCAAGTACTTTCTACATAACTGCAGTACGGTCATTAAAATCAGGAAATCTACTTTGGTACACTACCACCGATCTCATCCACATTTCACCCAGTGTTCCTCCAAGAATGCAAAGGGATAGAGCCTAAGATCACAGGTTGCATTTACTTGTCATAATCCTTTAGTCTTACTCAATCTGCAACAGTTCCTAGTCTTTCTTTGACTTTCATAATGTTGACAGTTGTAAAGATTTCCAGAAGTTATTAATATTTCATAGAATATCCCTCAGTTTGGGTTTGTGTGATGTTTTCTCATGAATGGATTCAGGTTTACCTTGGTTTTTGTTTTTATTTTGGAGAGGAGGAGCTATTACAGAAGCAATGCCATAATGTTCCCACTCCATCCTAGCAGGTAGTGGTGTTGTAGTAACTTTGCTCACCTGTCCCTCCTTGGATTCTCCTCCTCTTTTTACATTTAAGAAGTATTTTGTGGAGCAATACCCTGACTATGTAAATATCCTATTCTTTATCAAACTTTTGCCCACTAATCTATCACTCTTAAAAATGTCTCGCCTAAATTAATTACAACTGTAATAATTGCCAAATGATTTTTTAAATCCCATCTTTTCTTCCACATTTATTAGTTGGCATTCTAGTGAAGTTAGAACATTCTCACTTATTTCCTATATATTTATAGTGATATGGACTCATAGATTTCATATTATTCAGTGATTTATGATCTATTACACTATCTTTATTCTGATGCTGAAACTGTCCCAGGTTTCAGGTTTCAGGCCAAGGTGCTTGGCCAGGGCAACCACCTCCAAGCTGGCTCCTGTGCGCTTTTGATATGTCCCCATCATTCTTTGAGCACTGTCTTACTTTGTGACATGAAAAAATATTTCAGGCTCAATTTGTATTTCCCCATCCCCAGGCCCAGATTCAGCCATTTCTCCAGGGAGCCCTGGCTCCTTTTAGTGAAAAATGTCACTTAGAAACCAAGGCCTGGGTAACAGGTGTGCTCACTGCCACTGGGTATCACTGCTCCCATGCATCCCCATGGGCACGGCTAGGAAACAAATGTAACCTAAATGCCCAGGGGAGCTTATTTGCTCTTTCCCTCATGTAAGAACACAGCAAGAAAATATTGTGTGTGACCAGGAAATGGGTTCTTACCAGACACTGAATGTGCCAGTATCTTGATCTTGGATTTCCCAGCCTCCAGAATTGTGAGAAATAAGGTTTTGTTGTTTATAAGCCACCCAGTCTATGGTATTTTGCTATAACAGCCTGAATGGACCACAGTGTCCAAAGTCTTGCTCCCACAAAGCAGGCAAGCCTCAACATCTGTAAAATCTCCTAGGATCCTGGTCTGTCTCTTCTTCATAACCCAGAACCCCAAGGGGCTGTGGGTACAGGGCAGAGGATGGGGGTGGGGTGGGTATTCTGTCTCTAAGTGGTCCTTCTTCTCTTCACATTTTAGTCTGGAAACTCCTAGTTCTATCTGACTGCATCATCCTTGCCATACTCTGTGCATATGCTTCTAGCCTGTGGCTTCACAGATGGATTTTTTGGAGTCCCTGGGTCCCAGGGAGCCTGAGAACTAGTCCTGAACCTTGCACAATTCCATTCCAGCTCCCAGAACCCAGCTCCTAGAAGGGGGCCTAGCACCCAGGGACCTATTTGTTCTAGAGAATTCTCCCACTGAAAAATCCAAAAAGGATGTATATTTTTAATAGCAATAGTCCATCCTTCCCTACATTAATCTCTAATGGATAGACAGTGTAGCATGTACCTTTCTAGGTTCATGGAAGTGACAAGGTCTGTTCTCTTCGGCTAGTTTTGCATTTCGGAGTCTTTTTCCTTCCCTACCTGTGAAACCACAGCTTTCTAAAAGCACCACTGTTATTCCTCCCTTAACTGCTCTTCCCAGCTTCCATCTCCAGAAGCACCTGTCCATCTGGGTAACACAAAACCACACATAAATTATCTGGTTCCTACTACCTACTGCAGGAGGCTGGCATGGGGTGAGAAAGACCCATGGGGCACATGAAGCAGCAGTTCACAGGGAAGCTGATCAGAAGTCAGGCTCGGTCCATTTCAGATTTCATCTTCTGCTTTTTAGAAATTCCTGCAGGGTTCCATACATGATGGAAGTTTAATAAGACTGTCAAGCTAACTAGCTGTGATTTCTAGTTTCCCATTAAAAGTCACTACAAAGTCCTAAAATTCTGGACATGAGAGAGTTTTCACTTTATCAAGGTGGGAGAGGCATGTAATAAATATCTGCAGACCTGCAACATAACATGACACTGGTTATTAAGGCACAAGGAGCCAATATTCATGAAATAGTCCCTTCTCCATTAATAATAGCTACAAAATGACATAGCCCACCTCTGTGCTGTGCTGCAAATTTATACTATTTAAGACTAACGAATAAATGAACTTGAGCTGGATCTATTTTTGGTGTAGAAGGGTAAGATCTTTCCAACCATCATTTCAGACATGAACCTGTACTGAGTCAAGGTCACCCTTTCTAATCTAGGGATTCTTAACTTTTGGGAGTTAGAAGTCACTCTGAGAAAGTGATAAGGCTTACAGACCCCTCTACCTCTGAGTGGGTAGAGATGCAGAAAAACACACATTTGTACAAAAACAGAATTGTGTGTATAATTTCATGGAGTGCAATCACTTAAGCCTCTCCATGAAACCACAAGTGAAGAACTGGTCTCAAACTTCAACATGCCAGTGAATCACTAATCCTGCTTTCAGTGGCAAAGTTGTAGAACATGGGTCAATACACTCTTTGTACAGGGACAGATGGTAATATTTTAGGCTTTGTGTGGCACACAGCATCTGTTACAACTTCTCAACTCTACCACTGTTAACAGAAAGCAGACATTAACAATATGTAACAAATGGACATGACTGTGTTCCAATAAAACTTTATTTACAAAAACATGAGGTGGGTTGCATTTGACCCCTGGGCTATACTAAAAGGTATCACTTTAAAGCTAGCACAAGGAATCTAACAGCAAATCACAAAACTAAATCCAGCTCTGAGTTTTATTAAGGGATCACATGTATTTTTACCACAAGTTTATCATATTCACTTTGTTATTTTCTTAACCAGAAATTCTGCTTATGACATTTTTTCCTACTGAACAATTTGTCATGAACAAGCCATTGTTCCATTTTCTAGCCATCACAGTGAGTGTCAGAATAATTCCACATTATAAACATTTCCTGAAAGCCCCTTTGTGGCCTAGTTTTCTAACTCACAGCACAGTTCTATTAATTGACAGCTGACCACATACCAGACATAAAAGCAAAACACATTCTTTCGTGTTCCCCAGTGGCCCATTTCTCTTCTGGAGGCTGCTGTCATTGCTGGCAGCTGTCACACCCAAGCCGGTAGTCACAAGGGCTTTGTTTCCCTGGAGACTTGTTTTCACAAAAATTAGGACCTGCAAGAGACTCTTCTCTGGCCTCTCTCTTCCTTCATGGCAAAAAGTCAAATGCTGGACTATTGAGCACCTTCATGAGTGAGTTTCTGTTCTTCCCATGTATTAGTCTATTTTCGTGCTGCTGATAAAGACATACCTGAGACTGGGCAATTTACAAAAGAAAGAGGTTTATTGGACTTACAGTTCCACATGGCTGGGGAGGCCTCACAATCATGGTGGAAGACAAGAAGGAGCAAGTCACATCTTATGTGGATAGCAGCAGGCAAAGGGAATGCTGGTACAGAGAAACTCCCATTTTTAAAACCATCAGATCTCAGGAGACCCATTCACTATCACAAGAACAGCACGGGAAAGACACAGCCCCATAATTCCATCATCTCCTATCAGGTCCCTCCCACAACATGGAGAAATTATGGGAGCTACAAGACAAGATTTGGGTGGGGGCACAGAGCCAAACCATATCATCCTGTTTCATGACTCGTTCTGGTAACCTCTCCATTCACAGCAACCTGACTCTATAGAATGGAAGTGGTTTAAATGTGTTTTCCTTCCAAGTGTCTTGCATTTTAAAGTTCAGAGCTAGCCAGGTATCTGATAACCTGCTTTGTGGGAAGGATTTTAGAATGCCAGGTATGTGCCAAGAGCACCTGAACAACTGTTGCTGAATGACTGAGAAAACGATTTTCTTTTCAGCTCCTGCACACCCTACAGAAAAGCCATCTCTCACTAGAAATGACTACGGTCAGTGGTGTGTTTCTAGTCAGTTTCACTGGTTTCTCAACTTAAGCATCACTAAATTAGATATTAACATTCTTCAGGATTGTTGGCTATTGTTTAAAAATCTATAGCAATAACTGTTGTTTTAAAACAGTATGGCAGTTCCTCAAAAATTAAAAATAAAATCAACCTATCATCCAGCAATTCCACCTCTGAGTATTTACCCCAAAAAATTGAAAGCAGGGTCTCGATGAGTATTTCTACACCCATGTTTGTAGCAACATTATTTACAACAGTTAAAACATGGGAAAATACCCAAATGCCCATAGACAGATGAATGGCAAAGCAAAATATGGTATGTCCATACAATTGAATATTATTCAGCCTTAAAACAGCAGGAAATTCTGACACATTACAACATGGATGAATTTTGAGGACATTATGTTCAGTGAAATAAGCCAGTCACAAAAAGCAAATACTATGTGATTCCACTTACATGAGGTACTTAGAGTAGTCAAAATTATAAAGACAGAAAGAATTAATAGAATCATGGTTGCCAGGGAATGGGGAAGGAGGAGTTATTATTTAATGGACATAGAGTTTAAGTTTTACAAGATGAAAAGAGTTACGAAGATGGATGGAAGTTATGGTTGTACAACATTGTGAATGTATTTACCACCACTGAATTGTATACTTAAAAATGGTTGAAATGCTCGATTTTATGTTATTTGTATTTTACCACAGTAAAAATAAATAGATAAGCAGATAAGGAGAATGAGAGAAAAGAAAGAAAGAGAAAGAAAAAGGGAGAGAGAGAGAGAAAAAAAAAAGTAAGGAAGGAAGGAGAGAGAGAGAGAGAGAGAGAGAAAGAAAGAAAGAAAGAAAGAAAGAAAGAAAGAAAGAAAGAAAGAAAGAAAGAAAGAGAGAGAGAGAGAGAGAGAGAGAGAGGGAGGGAGGGAGGGAGGGAGGGAGGGAGGGAGGAAGGAAGGTAGGAAGGAAGGAAGGAAGGAAGGAAGGAAGGGAGATACTAATCATTTTATATGAAAGTCAAAGTCAAATTCATGAGCAAATATCTTTTATAAAATCTCACACCAACAAACCTGAGAGGAGTTATGAGTAAAAGACTATTGGACAATCATAAAAACAATACCTTACCACTATCCTTCACCTTGGCAAAAGAAAACCATCCATTATGTTGATCTGGTGGAAAAAGCCACGCTGGTTCTGGTGAGTTTCATGTGCTTGTTGGTATTATTGTTTGTGTGTAAGAAACATGTTCAGGACTGCAGAATATTTACAGTAGCATTTTTTATCTAAAAGCTAAGCTTCCTTTTTGAAATCACTAGCACAAACAGGCCAACAAATTGTTCATCTTGTGTCTACCCAATGACTGGGGTTTACGACAGAATAAGCGTAACCACAGCATGGGTCGGTAGGTCATACGTGCTTAAAACCTGTATGTCTAATGAGGGCAGTAAGATGTGATGAAACTTGATTTATCAAGGGAAGGTGCAAAATGCATTTTAACCCAGTTTTAAAAGGCTCTGATGACCTTTAGATATTCACAACGGCCTTGTTAAAAAAAAAAAAAAAGGCATTTATTCACCTACTAGCCCCAGTGATTAACAATTTATGAAGGGCAACTAACAAAGAGCCTATTTCATTCATTTTATTCCTTCCGTTCCTCCTGAGGGCCATAAGTGGACATGAGGGCTGAAAACGTTGGTGCCACTGGAGGATTGTTATACAAGTGCAAAGGCTGAGTTAAGATGATTTTATTTTGTTGATGGGTGGTGGGTTTTTTGTTTGCTTTTACAGACAGGATCTCACTCTGTTGCCCAGGCTGGAGTGCAGTGGCCTGATCATAGCTCATTGCAGCCTTAAACTCCTGGGCTCAAGCTATCCTCCCCCGTCTGCCTTCCAAAGCAATGGGATAATGGGCGTGAGCCACTGCACCCACCCAAGACGATTTTCTTATTCCCTTGTAGAGGTGACAGTTTTGGCTGTGCTATGTAAGAAGAGCAATGCTAGGGATCTCAAATAAAACCTCATTAAACAATGAAGTCTACTCAGAGTGCCAGACCTCTTGCCAAGCCCACACACCAGCCCCAGCCAGCTGGGCACGCCGAGCAGACCACTCAGGCTGCCGCCGCTCAAACTTACTCAGCCACCTGGGAGCTTCTGTGCTAGGAAAACATCAATCTCTCTTCTATTTAGGTGAAGTTTGAAGTTTATAGTCAAAACGGCTGCTTCCCCTAAAGCAGGTTTGGAAAGTTTTTATAATGTTTCATTTTAAAATGGTAGATACATTTGTACTTTAAGATATTGAAGGGTTTATGTGAAGTCAATTTTTCACCAAAACAAGGCTATAGATTACTGCCCTATAATGCACTCGCCATCTTCATTCTTCAAGGAACTGACCTCCCATAGCAGAGGCAGTCCGAATAATAGTACTCCTCATTGCAACCCTCCTCTCAGGAATCACTTTTGTTTGATGAACCTGACCATAGGCCTGTTCAAAAATTTAGTCAATGCACACTGCTACAGTCTCAATGTTTGTGTCTCTCCAAAATGCATATGTTGAAACCTAATCACCAATGTGAACGTATTAAGAGGTGGGACTTTGTGTGTCTGGGGTGGGGGGTGGGGGGGTGACTAGGTCATGAGGACTCAGCCCTCCTGAATGGGGTTAGTGCCCTTATAAAATAAGTCCAACGGAGCTCACTTATCTCGTTCCACCATGTGAGGACACAGCAGATGCCCTTTATGAACCAAAAAATGGGCTCTCACAAGACACCAAATCTGCCTTGATCTTGGACTTCCCAGCCTCCAGAACTGTGAGCAAGAAATTTCTGTTGTTATAAGCCACCCAGTCTATGGTATTTTCTCATAGCAGCCTCAAAGGACAAAGATGTACACTTCATAATTCTCAACCCAATCACTCTCTCTTGTTCTTGCCTTTTCCTCAATTTTTTCTTTTTTAATAAAAAAAATCCCAAAAAACTACCTTTGGGGAGTTTCCATGGTGTCACGTAATAAAAAGTCAAAGGTACAACAGTCACACAGTCACTTACTACCAAATAGCAAGCCCCCTTCTCACCTCCCTCTACCCACTGTGCCTGTGCAATCTCATCTCATTCAATCTCATCTCATTCAATCTCATCTCATTGCTACCTTGTGCCTCTGTTCATGTTGCTTCTGCTGCCAAGAGTTTCTTCTCTACCTCCCTGATCTGGACAATTCATTGTCTTACAGGTTGAGGTAAGGGGAAAAGTGGTCCCCAACTCACAGATGCACACTCGTTGAGCACCTACTCCTTCCTTTCCCCGCAACACTTTTCTCCTGAGTGATTCCTTCCTAAATGTTTGCTAGGGTGGAAGCTCCAGAAGTCCTTGCTGCCACCAACTCAACACTGAGCAAACACCTGGCACCGGACAGGTGTTCTGTACAGTCTGGGAAACTCATAGAAACATTTATGAAAGAAGCACCAGACATAGAAATATTAATACTGCTCTCCTCACCTTCATTAGTACGAAAGCCAGACAATGCAATGCACTGATATCTAGAAGCACTAAACTGCCTGCAGAGAAAGCTTTGCCTGAGCTGTGGAGACTCTGGAGCTTGGAAATCCACTAGTCTGGATTTGAGTCTCAACTCTTGTCACCAATTAGTAATGCAGCCTTCTGCAAGTTAACTTTACTGAGTATCTGCTTCTTCATCTGTAACTCAGGGACAATCACACCTCCATCAAAATACTGTTATGAGGATTAAATGGGGGTAAGTAGCAAGGTATCCAGCCCAGAAGTGCACATAGTAGCTGTTCAGCAAACACTGGTACTCCTCCCCCATACTTAGCCTCACCTCACTATTCGGAGCAACTGCAACATTGCCACCAAGAAAACAGAACTTTCAGAAATAAATAAAAAGAGAGAAGTGGAGAGAAAAACATACAAAAAAAGAAGTACCAGAGTAACATTTAAAAGCAAAAATACATCTAAAAGGGCAGCAAAGCTTTAACACACAAGCAAATTGGGGCTTTGAGAAATGTGCTATTTCTATTTGCATGGGGTCTGCTTTTGTGGGCGACTTGAAACTTTCATTGCATAATGCCATAAAACACAGCTCTGCTCTAAAAAAGGGTTTGGTATTGTTACAGTCAGAGCTGGTCAAACAGTGGCAAAAATCTCTCAGCTCGGAAAAAATTCCCGCAAGTGTCCTCAAATCTGTTAACTATGCAGAGGTGGTTTTCCTATCAAGGGAGGATACAGGCATTGCATATTCTGCCCCTAGGCTCACTCTCAAAATCACTACCGAAACCATGGTGTAAACATTTATGTTTCTTAAAACACACCTCAGAGAAAGCAAGCCATCAACAGTGATACAATTTGAAACTTAAAACTACTAATCATCAACAATAGTCATGCATTTGAGATCACTCCTTGGGTTTCTCACAGGCGTCTCAAAGCTAGTATTTCCAAAATGGAATTCCCAGTCTCCCTCCCATCCACTTCCCAAACCTGCTCTAGCCACAGTCCTCCCCTTCAGTCAATGGCCTGGCCTTCCTACCTATTCTTCCCTCTGCTTGGAATCTCTTCTCTCAGATGCTGATGTATTTTTCCTTTTCACCTCCTTCAAGTCTGAGCTCAAATACCACTTTCTTCAGAAGGTCTTCCTTGACTGCCTTTTCACACATTGCAAACTCTCACAACACTCACGCTTCCCTTTCTGTGATTATTTTTCTCCAGATACAGATCATCTTCTAACACCTTATGTAATCTACCCATCTGATTTTACTTGGTGTCGCCCGCTATCTCCCCAGAACATAAGCCCCCTGTGTGTTTCATTCGGGGCTGTGTTCCCAGCATCTAGAACTGTGCCTGGCGCACAGTAGACACCTGATTTTAAAAGTGCCTCTGGGCTCTTCTCACATCAGCTAACTAAAACCCTATGAGGTAGCATGAAGAGCAGGCTCTAACTCACTCTGCCCTGTCTCTCCCTCTCCCTCTCTCTCTGACCCACCACAACAGCTAAAGTTTTCTAGCTTTCTCAATATTTTTGCAAGATATCAGTGCTTCCACAATTTTTCTAACCATTAGTAATTATGCCACATTTTTAAATGATTCCATAGCCTAAAAGAGAAGCTCTAAGTTTATATGTCAAATATAGTCAAAGAAAAAAAAAATCAACGCCACCCTGCTACCATCACCTTCCCCCAGATAAAACCACAAGTCAGTAAGAAAATAGCAAGCAACATCCGTATGCTTTCTACACACAGCCCCCCAGACTGTATGTGGGCTAAGCCTAACACAGTTACCTTCCTGAGTAGTATTTGTGGAGAGGCTTTGGAAGGAACTGTGTGTAGGTCTATGCAGGGTTAATGGTCCTACAAGGCCCCCAGAGACCAGCACCTGTGGAAAGCCCCTACTGACCTCAGAGAGGAGGGGGCAAGACAGCAGCTGTCACCAGAAGCAGTGAAAGTTTGGAGCCACGGAAGAGGCGTGCCCGGCAGGAGCTGATGTACAGATGGGATAAGAGGCTCAGGCAGGGAGGAAGAAAATACTCAGAATTCTCCATCTTGTCTTTCAGTCTCCTGCCAGTGGCCTAACCCAACCTGAAGCCAGGGGACAGGAGAGCCAGGACACAGCCCACAGAGGTCTCAAAAGACTGCAGAATGATCCACAGGGATGCAGAATCTCCAGCACAAACCAATAGCCCATGGAGATCCTGGACTCTGCACCAGCCCAGGGAAGACAGGGAAGGGGAGCCTGGAGAGGGCCTTCGAGCATTCCTTACTTTCCCGTCATTGTCAACTGTGAATCCCCCGGGATTTGGGAGCCAAGTCTGTGTCAACCCGTGCTATGACTCCCTGCCTCCTCTCTCTCGCTCCACTGAGGGGAGATGGGTGGAGAATCGGGGGAGTACTGCCCTACGGGGCTTTACCAGCTCATAATCTGAGTACTAAATCCTTTGTCTGGGGCAAATGGTCTCCAGTACACAACACATAAAATCCAAGACCCAATCACTATGTGGCATGGCCAGAAATTTTCCTTTTTAGAAAATCTACATTTTTGCTACCTTGAAGTTAACCCTGAGGAATTTCCCTGGACCCATAATTACTTTTGAGAACTTGGCTCCCTTTTCTAAAATTATGTCAAAAGTATCACAAGTGGCCAATCCCTGAGCAATTACAACAAATGCCTACAAAGCTTTAGGTGTCATTAGCGCCTCTTCCTCCCAATAGCCATATGAAGGGGGTTGAAGTAACCTACCCAAAGTGCCATTGAGCTGATGCCAAACCCTGTGCAGTGTTCCAAAGTATGCAGAAAGAAATTTCAAAATTTAACTCAAATGGAAAGTTCTTAAAACTATGGTTTTAGATTATCCAAAACAAAATGGATCTCTCCTCTATCAATTAGTTTGAAAGCACGCAGTTGTATGGACTGAATCCTCATTGAATGAGTGTTGTTGTGGTTGTTGTTTTGGTTTGGCTTGGTTTTTTTTAAGAGAAGGGGTCTCACTATGTTGCCCAGGCTGGTCTTGAACTCTTAGCCTCAAACAATCCTCTGCCTCAGCCTCCCAAACTGCTGGGACTACAGGTTTGAGCCACCATGCCCTGACATCATCAAATGAGTTTGAGGAGCACCTGGCTTCTGGGTTAAGTTCTATCAAATACTGTGTGGCCTGAGGCAATTCTCTCTCTCAGTGCTTACTATCTCTAAGATGTCTAAATATGGTTTCTCTTCATCCAAACCTGGCAGGGACATATTGGGGTGAATTAGCCAATATTTTCTTCCTCTCTCTTTTAGAGCTTCTTCTCTCTCAACCACCTAACTGTGGATTCTACCCAAGGCAATAATACAGTAGTGTTGAAAGCACACATAAGTATGGAATCAAATGGAAGGCCTTCCACTGAGAAGCTCTTTGAACGTGGGCACGTTATCTAACCTTGTTATTCCTCAATGCCCCTTGTCAGTAAAATGTGAACACTAAGAAAGCACGACATCATACCGCTTCTGGCTGATAAAATGAGAAATGTGTGCAAAGCCCTTGACGTATCGCCTGGCACAGAATAACTCCTTGAATGCAGAATGCTATCATTATCATTATTACAATCCTCTCATTTTTCATATGTGGTTTTTAAGTGAAATTGGTGACAGAACAAAATTTCTTTGAGCATTTGCTAGAATTATTCTATACCCTTGAAATAATTCTTTTCCACTCTTGAAAAGCAGAGTTAAAAGTAACACAGTGCAATTATGATCACCATCAAACTTAGTTAACAGTTCTAATCACTAATAAATTTCAAGTTACTGAGAGGCAGACTCAAGCTCCATATACTTGATTAGAGCACAACAAATATTTACTAAGGGAATCTTGGAAAAAGGAGGATTTCAGTTTGGACCGTTTGCTATGAAAAAGATATAAATTCAGGACAACAAAGTAAACCTGTACGTGAATGTTACTCTAAAAACAGAGAGGTTAAAATATAGACAGCTTTATGGTTTATCCAAACCACTTCTTTGAGCTCATGGAACTGATGAGAGTTTACTCACCTCCTACCTTGCATCCTCCCCCTGAGCACCTCACCCTTAGGCTGTGAGGTGTGCAGGTACTCAAGAAGCTCCATCCAGCAGACAGCTTGCACCCCTGAATGGCTAGTGAAGCTCTGGGCACATGGAAATGCCCAATTACCATGTTTGCTTTGATACATGATTGACTGTGTAGCCAATCAAATCAGAGAATCACGGCCACTCCCCAGGGTACCTACCACCCGGTGCATCAGCCAGCAACCTCTCTCTGCTTGGTCCTCGAGACCATCTGCTGATATACACAATGATTAAAAACAAAACAAAACAAAAAAATCTTATGATCTGACACTGGTCGGAGCAAATAAACCTTCTGAGGTCTTATCTTTCTGACCCATTAGAAAGAGACAGGCTGTACTCACCCCATCCCTCCCTCCCATCACTACTTTGTGTCAATATTTTAAATCAAACTTTATTTTTTTATTTTCATTTTTTAAATCAAACTTTAAATCGCTGAAGTCCTTCACAAGGGTGTCCACTTTGCATAAACACTGCATCTATACTATATTTCTACCAGTAGTAGGTGTCCAATAAATGCTTATTGAAGAGAGAAGAAGGAAAAGAGGAGAAAACGCTTACCCAAGTGCCTGGGCTGCCCCAGCTTCAGGGGTGAGGCTACAGTGAGACGCTCAGGAACGGTGCCCAGTTTTCCCCGTGCCTTATCTCATCCTTACGACAGCCCTGTGGAAGGGGATCTTATTTACCCATTTTCTACAGATGAGGAAATGGAGGTACACATAAGTGAAGTAACTACCTGAGAATCCCCCAGACAGTAAGTTTCAGAGCCAAGGGTTAAACTGAGACAATATAATCCAGACTGTCTGGACACCCAAGTTCACCCAGGGCAACCTTAAAAAAGCCAAGCATTAATGTTTCCATTTATAGTTGAGAAAATTAAACTCAATTGCTTAAATAACCAGTAAGAAGTTACGTGGCACTAGAGCCTCTACTTGGTCAATACCATAGGATACTAGAAAATAACAACCCCCATCTGTTCTTATACAGCAGTACAGGAATATAATAAACTTATTCTACAGGCTTTCTATCATCTTTCCAACCTCAACCTAAAAGTCTCATTGAAAATATAACAACGACATCTGCAGAGCACCTTGTGGCTTATTAAAACAATTTTATCTATAATATCTTCCCTGTGACATATATAAGGCAAATGACATCACCTACTGTCAAAGGCCAGGGCGCTCTCAGTGACAGGCAGCCCAGAGCCAGCCAGGGGGCACATCTGCTCTCAAAACACCCAGGAATATGACGAGGGCAGCAGCAATGGTAATTTTCAAAAACCGTGGCTTCTAGAAACAGTGGTTCCAAAGGAAAACATTCCAATATGATTATTTCTCCTCCAGACTGGAAACATAAGGACATAAGACAGAAGTAAAAACAATATTCCTCAAGTCTCAAGGGACTCACCCATTTGAGGAAAAGGCCTAGACATCTTCCTTTTTTTCCCCTCACTACTGCTTTTTGAAAAACCTCTGGGCAACAAGAGGAGAAAAATGTTGGCTGATTGAAAATGTGTTTGCCACCAGGACATACCAACCTGTGTGCTGAACACTCAAGAGTGTTAGGTAACAAATACTTTTGTATTTCCTGCCACAATTACATCATCGCTCACTGTATACATCATTGAAAGAGATAAGACAGAGTCCTCAACAGACCACCCACTTTCCCCAAAACTCAAAAGAACATCTAGATTGTCAGTCTTCAAAGAGAAACTGATTTATAATCTTATTCAGCAAACACAATACCTCTGCAGTGAGTCCCAAACTTAGCTGCACACTTCCATCACCTAGAGAGATTTAAAAAATTCCATTGTTGTGGTTTGACTTCCTGAGGTTCTGATTCAATTGTCTTGGGGGTGCTGCCTGGACATCAGGACTTTTAAAAGCTCTCCCGATGACTCCACTGAGCTTACAAGGTTGAGACCCACAGCTACAGAAAGTGAGGCACACACCTGCCTGCTCCCCTAAAAAGTGCCTCACAGGTACTAATGGCCATGAATAATTTCACAATGAAGAAGCATTCAATAACATGGGTTTAACATTTTCAGAGACAATCTGTTCACTGCCTAATTAAGAAGCCCTTTTTATTGTTCTCCTGGTCTTCCTGACTCATTCTAATCACAACCTGGAAATCTAGATGAATATAAAAAGATCCATTTAAAAAGTGGTAACATCTATGTAGCACTTTGAAATGTATAAATATATAAGATACAATGTCACATATAACCACTACAAGAACTGGCATAGGCTAGTTTATTAGTTTCCTATTGCCACTGTAACAAATTACCACAAACTTAGCAGCTTAAAGCAACATGAATTGATTATCTTACAGGTCTGGAGCCCAGATGTCTGAATTGGTCTCCTTGCTAAAGCGAAGGTGTTGGCAGAGCTGGTTCTTTCTGGGGGGCTCTAAAGGAAGAATCTGGTTCCTTGTCTTTTTTTTTTTTTTTTTTTTTTGAGACAGAGTTTTGCTCTTGTTGCCCAGGCTGGAGTGTAATGGCACAATCACAGCTCATCACAACCTCTGCCTCCCAGGGTCAAGCAATTCTCCTTCCTCAGCCTCCCGAGTAGCTGGGACTACAGGCACATGCCACCACACTCAGCTAATATTTTACATTTTTAGTAGAGACAGGGTTTCACTATGTTGGCCAGGCTGGTCTTGAACTCCTGACCTCAGAAGATCCACCCGCCTTAGCCTCCTAAAGTGCTGGGATTACAAGCTGAGCCACTGCACCCAGCCAATTCCTTGCCTTTTTTAGCTGCCAGTGGCTGCCTGCATGCCCCAGCTCACAAGCCCTTTCCCTGCATTACTCTTGTTCTGTCACTGTATCTCCTACTACTAACTCTGACTCTTCTACCTCTTTTTCATAAAAATCCCTGTGATTAGATTGGGCTCAACCAGATATTTCAAGATAAACTCACCGTTTCAAGATCCTTAACCTAATCACTTCCTTGAAGTCCCTTTTGCCATGTAAGGTAACATATTCACAAGTTCCAAGATGAGGTTCCAAGGATGAGGACAAGGACTTCTCTGGGGTCCGTTATTCACCACAGAGTAAGGCAAATATCGCCACCCCTGTTGTGCCCATCCTCCCTGCGCACCTGCCCATTTTTCAACTGAGAAAACTCAGGCTGAGGGTTGCATGACTTGCCCAGGTCCACACAGGGAAATGGTCCAAGCTGATACCTAATCTTACAACTCCAAGCCCCACTTTCTTTCTGCCACTGCTTATTGACTCCCCGTGATAAGGTGATGTTTGCAATATTTTTTTCTTTTCCAAGCTTCCACTATACAGTTAACAAGAAGTGTTTTTACTTTCCCTCAGTTATCTCTGCTTCTCAGCCAATGCATACCAAATGAAAACTAACCAAGCTTTTCCCTAAGGTTCAAAGGAACCAGAAAGCCCACCAAGGCAGGAATTCATTATACAGACTACAATGTCACAATAATCTAAGAGACTGGTCATGCAAGAAAGTATATGGGGGTAAAAAGCAAACTTTCAGTTTTGAGAGTGCAAAATAATCTGAACTTGCTAAGACATACACACAGCAACAGCCTTGAAGGAAATGCACAATAGGTAACACCAGTGTTTTCCATGTTCAACACAGTCTATTCAAAATTACACAGGAAACCATCCTCTCAATGATTTTCCATAGTTTCTTCCCCTCTTCTTCTTTCTCAACTGAGGGAATTAAAGAGGGCTGGAAGGTGGTATCTGGAGCCTCATTTAGTCGTTTTTTGAATGAGGTATTATTTTAGCTGGGGTAATCAGAAGGTAGTGACTACAATTTGCAGTTTTCTACTATGATGGTCATACTGCTATTGGTAACCTGGAATTTCCTCTCTCTCTCCTTCCACTAGCACATCAGGGAGAAAAGAACCCAGTGCTGAATCATGGCCACTTTACCAACGAGAGAAGTAAACAAGCCAAGCAAAGCTCGCTGCCAGGCTTATATTTCGCCTATGTCTGTGTTCAACCTGATGTGAAAATAGCGGGTGGAAAAAAATCAATGTCACATCAAAATGCAACTGGTATAATAGCAGCAAGTTACATGACTTTCCTGAACTACAGATAACTCATAGACTGTCTCAAATACTATAAAATACCAGCAATAGGGCTTTTAAAGGTCATGTGGAAGAATTCAAACAACCTAAATATGATATTTTAAATAAGCTAATGGTGGTGGGGAGAGGGAGCTGCTGGCTTGTGTTCACGCCAAAGCCATGTTCTGAAGCTATCATCTTACACAATTATAACCAGCGGGAGGAATGATTTGAAGGACAGCAAGATTCCCCAATATCTAGGAAAGAGTCAACTGTGGTCACTAATTCAGAAAACTAAAACAATGCATTTTATAAAGCCTTTCAATAAGGATGTCATTGTAAGAGAATTCTGGTTTACCAGGAGTCAACCTCAAAAGTTGAATAAAATTAGGAAGTTCTGGTTCATGTAATTCATTATTATGATGATATCATAGTGATGGGAGAAGTGGCCTGTCTGGAGCAGCCACTGCAGGGATGCCAGCTATAGTGGGGGAGGCGCAGCCAGGACTGTGCACTCCATAGCCTGGACTTAGGGGCTCCCCGAGCCAGGGCTGTGACACCCTCTTTGGGGCCTTGCGGTTCCTGGCATCTCCAACCTTCTGGGTGCCACTGCGTTCTCGTCCAGATGTGGGTGCCTGCAGTGGAAGCCACATGCAGTACATATGATGCAGCTGCAGCCTCGCATGGAGCCAGTACCTGTGCCAGCGCCTGGAGCTGCCTGCCCCACTGCAGCCCCGGGTGTGCCTGGCTGCGCACAGTGGCTGCACCCCACACTCGCTCACCATACAGTCTCATCACTCCATGCCTGGCTCATCCTTGGCAGGTGTGGGATCTGGGCCGGTAGCATGAACTGAGCGCAGCTCGCCAGGCCAAGTGGGCAGAACGAGCCCAGCAGGCACGAGCAATACTCAGGCAGAAGGTGCCGTTGGCCACAGAGGTTTCCGGCTGGCGAAGTGACTCCCCAAGGATCCCGTGACAATAGCATCAAAAATAAACTGAGTAAACTGAAAGAGAGTACACCTGCTAAGTATTCACTACTCCACATACTTTAATATGACCACACCATGTTGCCCTACAACGAGGTACTTAAAGAACCCTGGGTTCTAGTCCCCACTCTGACACTAACTCACTAGCCTAGTCACATGATTTCTTTGGGTGTCAAGGTTCTCATCTGCAAGGGGAGAGGGCTGGATGAGATGACCTTCCAAGGTCTTTTCCAGTTCTGACTCTAAAAGCTTCCAAAAGATCCATTAACAAAATTCACTGGCTGATTTCTATCTGAAATGAGATTCTAATTGAGTTGGTGAGTAAAGCAATGACAATGAAGCCAATGTCGAAGACTCTTGAAAACTAAATGCTGGAGAACACACATAAGCTGGAAAACGACACCAGGAAATACACAATGGGTTCCTCCCTTGGGAACACTACAAGGCTGGGGGTCCCAAGAGTTAATTTCGAAGATGCCTGTTGGGGACTCATCTGCCACAGCACCTATTTCTTTCATGCCAGCTCTAGCACTCAGGGCCCCCTGAGCACAGGCGCAGAAAGGGGTGGGAAGACAGTCGTGAGATGCAAATCCCACATAAAGGGTCATCGCTAGGACATTTCTAGCCACCAAGGACCCAGCATCACTTCCGGGTCTCTTGGATCCAGGGATGGCTATTCCTGGGAGTTGAAAACTGGAGTGGTTAGGAGATGTGATGCCCCTTCTTTCTGCTGTGCGTACTCATTCCACATCCTTACTAGCGGTGAGGAGTTTGGGGAGGGGTGGTTGAGCAATCTTCTGTACTTCTGAGGATCTGCAAAGTTAGGCACGGAAAATGAAAAGTGGATTCACAGAGCTGCTGACATCTCTTGGGATTCAGTTCCCCGAACAGCTAGCTCCACGTAACAAATGTGCTCCCTGAAGTGGAAGAGCCCAGGAAAGAAGCGACGGGAAAATTGAGGACTAGCTATAAAGCTCATCTTCAAAAAGCTATAATTATCACAATAGTGTCACCTAAGCATTATTTACAAGCATCTGTACACACAATCCCTCCTCTTCTAACAGCCCTCATTTAGATACAGAGCTATTACCCAGGGTAACATTTTAAATTAATTAAGTAGTAAAACAAGGAGAAACCAGCATTATTCAATCAAAACTCTAGAGTGAATATAATTAAAATACAGGCAGGGGAACAGGCATAAAAGAGAGGAATCTCACTTTTTACTTTGTGCTGATAATTCCTACCCTGACTTGCATTACACGTCAGGGTTCAAGCTCTGTCTCCATTACCCCCAACACTGTAACAGGGAGAAAGTGCAGATACTTTTCTATCTTGCAGATGAGAAAACTGAGACTTAAGGCGATTAAATGATTTGTCCAAAGTCAATTCATGTCAAAAGCCTAGATCTTCAATGTCTGCTCTGGGAACCACACACTGTGTCCACATGATTTTATTTTCATGGTGAAACTGAAATAATTTTTATACTAAAAGCTGCCAACTATTTTGCCTGAGAATTGCTTTAGAACCTTTAGGGCCTCAGAATAGTCTAGTTTGAATCCTGGCAGAATGAAGCAAATTTTCAAAAGCCATAAAAATGGCTTTTTCTCTTCAAACAGCAATAGGCAAGAGAATGTTCCCCCACAGTCTGTCGTTATTGCTATAATTTTTCTTCAAACCTACTGTTACTTCCTTTAAATGACCACAGCTTCCATCTCATGGCCGTGTTCTGACAATACAGGGGCACAAAAGTAGCAAATGACCCCACAAGTTCCATATCCTCCGGGGACTCGCCAGTAATAAATAAAAATAAATAAATAAATAATTAATTAATTTAAAAAAAAAAAAACTACGGGCTTGTTCATTCTAGTTTCAGATAATAGCCTATCACAAAACACCTTTCAGCCTCAGTCTTGTTCATCAATAGTCATTTAAAGTAAATTTGTCATGGAAGTGTATAAACATCTACATTCAAGAGCATTTTCCAAAATAACACATTTGCCTTGTGATTATATAAATAATCAGACAACTAAAACAATAACAGCAGGAGCAAAAAACAACTCTAGTCAATCTGAGGTAGTGGGGATGGGTTTAGCTTTATGTTTGGGTCTCCTCTGCTATAATCTACTAAATAAATGAAGCAGAGCCACCCCAGCAGAGGCTGAAAAAGACAATTGTCTGTCTTTCTGAAATCTTCCTCTGCAGTCACACGCAAACCCTCTACCCCAATTTCCAGGACCAGCCCTAAACTTAGTAAAGACATTTAGGTAGTTTGGTATAACTCTCTGGGACTCCACCCAGGTCCCGCTGACTGTGGGCTTGGCTGTGACCTCCTGCCCAGAGCTCTGTGACATTGAGTGCTTTCTTGATTCCTTAGCTCTTTGAACCTGACACTTGTTAGATTCCTGCCAGCCCCTCCCTCCCCCAAGCCCTCTGGACCTATCTCCCCTGCAACTGTATACCCTAGGATAAGGAATCTGCCCTGAGATCCAGCCACTTGTTAGATTCCTCTCAGCCCTTCCCTCTCCCAAGCTCTCTGGACCCATCTCCCCTGCAACCATAAACCCTAGATGAGGAATCTGCCCCTGAGATCCAGCCACCTCTAGAAATATTTCCCCAATACCTTCTCCCTAGATTTCACATCCCAACCCAACACCCTGAAAGATGCCCCGGGCCCCCAACTCTACTGCAGCCCCTCCACTTCCCCCAGTTTTCAACTTCCACTCAGGGCTCCCACCAAGCCAGTCCACAGTACCCATTCCTAAGTCTGGCCTTGTTCTTACTGAAATCCTGTGTCCCAGTCTAAAACTTCTGTATTCCGTGGAGACGAAGCTGGAGAGTGGCCATCCTCATCATCACCCCTGGCTGTTTACTTGAGGTCTGCCAGAAGTTTGCATTCAGCAACCTATTAATTGCCTTGCAGACATCATGATGCAGCAAATTTCACTATTTTCACAAAAATGGAGATTCCGTTTTAATAGGAAATGTGCTTAAGTTCGGTCAGCAAGCCTGCGACAAAACAAAAACTAAATTTGGGGTCCCCTGGCTTTGTTCTTATTGTATAAATCATATTTGGGGAAACTCCATGTTTCTCATGCACTGGGTGATGTCAATATCTAATTACAGGAGGGTGAAGGAAGCCCTTTCTAACCCACATGGGCCCGTCTGATGTCCCTCAGCCATGACCCCCTATTATAGATGAGGGCTGGTGGCTGCCTACAAGTCATCACCACCATTCAGATGCCACTGTGCACTTGTTCCACCCCACAGACTGGGATGACTATGCACTTGCTCAAATTCCCACCTCGGTACTTCCAACCAAACCAATTGTTTCAAATAAAACTGGAAGGACTTTTGTCCTTCCCACCGGTACCATCAAAGGCCCTCAGTTTCAGGCTTAGTTGACTGCAGTGAAATAGGCAACAGAGCATGAGAGGGCATGCTCTGTTGCGGTGCAAATTCAAACCTGACGTGCTTCAGAAACGTCACGTCTCTTTCACACAGTGTTCCCGGGGCTCCCAACACATGCGTCAGAGACATAATTGCAAGGCTAAGGGTTCTGGAGAGTCGGGGAGCTTCATTCCCATGCAGAGCAGGAGATGCTGCCTTCAAAGAAGGGCCTGGAGGCTGCGGAGCAAAGGAGCATTGCCCCCCTGTGTGGGGCAGGGGAATGGGCTGAGTTGTGTCTCCCAAAAAGAGATGTTGAAATCCTGACACCTAAGCCGGGCACGGTGGCTCATGCCTGCAACCCTAGCAGTTTGGGAGGCCAAGGCGGGCAGATCACTTGAGGTCAGGAATTCAGCACCAGACTGGCCAACATGGTGAAATCCCATCTCTACTAAAAATATAAAAATTAGCCAGGTGTGGTGGCAGGCGCCTGTAATCCCAGCTACTCAGGAGGCTGAGGCAAAAGAATGGCGCGAATCCAGGAGGTGGAGGTTGCAGTGAGCCAAGATTACACTACTGCACTCCAGCCTGGACAACAGAGACTCCATCTCAAAGAAAAAAAAAAGAAAAGAAATCCTGACCCCCAATATCTCAGAATGTAGTCTTATTTGGAAATTGGGTCACTGCAGATGTCATTAGTTAAGATGAGGTCATACTAGAGTAGGGTTAGCCCTTAATCCAACATGACTAGTGTCCTTCAATACAGAAAAGACTCACAAGGAGAGAGAGCCATGTGATGACAGGAGCCAAAAGCCAGGAATGCCAAGGACTGCCAATAGCATGAGAAGCTGGGGAAGGGAGGAAGGGTTCTCCCCATGGGTGTCAGAAGTGCATGGGCCTGCTGACACCATGCCTGTGGACTTCCAGCCTCCAAAACTGTGACAGAGTTTCTGTTGTCTGAAGCCACCTACTTTGTTAAGGCAGCCCTAGAAAACTCATATAAGCGGGGAGCAAGCAACTGAGGAATCATAAAACCCTCCCAATTCAGAAGCAGCACCAAATAGCAAAGAGAAAATGCAGTCATGTACCACATAATGTTTTGGTCAATAACAGACCACATCGAAGATGCTGGTCCCGTAAGATTATAATGGAGCTGGAAATTTTCTGTTGCCTGGTGATACAGCCATCAGAGTATCGTTGCATTGCAATGCATTACTCACATGTTGAGGGTGAGGCTGGTGTAAAGAAACTTACCGTGCTGCCGGTTTGCATAAAAGTCTAGCACACACAATCATGTACAGTACATAATACTTGATAATGATAATTAACAACTATGCTACTGGTTTCTGCATTTATTGTACTATACTTTTATCATTATTTTAGTGTGTACTCCTATTTTTTTTTTAAAGTTAACTGTAAAATGCCCCAGGCAAGTGGTTCAGAAGGTATCCAGAAGAAGGCACTGCTGTCTTAGGAAATAACAGCTCCATGTATGGTATTGCCCTGAAGACCTTCCAGTGGGACAAGATATGGAGGTGGAAGGCAGTAATATTGACAATCCTGACCCTGTGTAACCCTAGGCTAATGTGTGCATTTGTATTTTAGTTTTTAACAAAAAATGTTTAAAAAGTAAAAGAAAAAAATTAATTTTACAAATAAAAAAAGCTTATAGAAGAAGGATATAAAGAAAAACATTTTGGTACAGTTGTATAATATTTGTGATTTAAACTAAGTGTTATGATCAAAGAGTCAAAAAGCTAAACAAAATTTAGATGTTTATAAAGTTACAAAGTTACAGTAAGCTAAGATTATTATGGAAGAAAACTATTTTTTATAAATTGAGTGTAGTCTAAGTGTACTGTTTGTAAAGTCTACAGGAGTGCACAGTAATGTCCTAGGCCTTCACATCCACTCACCACTCACATCCTGACTCACTCAGAGCAACTTCCAGTCCTGCAAGCTCCATTCATGCTAAGTGTCCTACACAGATGTACCTTTTTTATCTTTTATACCATATTTTTATTGTATCTCTTCCATGCTTGCATAAACAAATACTGTGTGTGTTACAACTGCTTGCAGTATTCGGTATAATAATATGCCGCACAGGTTTGCGGTCTTGGAGCAATGGCTGTACTGTATAGCCTACATGTGTACCAGGCTACACCACCTAGGCTTGTGTAAGTGTACTCACTCCATAATGTTCACACAACAAAATCATCCAAAGACGCGTTTCTGAAAATATATCCCTGTCATCAAGTGAGGCATGACTGTACATGTTACGCTCAGTGTCTTAGTCCTTTTAGTGTTGCTAGATAGGAATACATGAGGCTGGGTAATTTATAAAGAAAACAGGTTTATGTAGCTCACAGTTCCATTGGCCAGAAGGTTCAAGAGGGCCTCAGGCTGCTTCCACTTACAGCAGCGGGCGAAGGGAAGCTGGCATGTGCAGAGATCGCATGGCCGGAGAGGAAGCAAGGGTGAAGAGGCAGGCTCTTTGTAACAACCAGCCCTCATGGAAACTAACAGAGTGAGAACCCACTCCCCAACCCACAGAGCATTCATCTGTTCACGAGGGATCTGCTCCTGTGACCTAAACACCTCCTGTTAGGCCCCCACCTCTAACACTGGGCATTAATTTTCAACATGAGATTTGGAGGAGTCAGACATCCAAACTACACCACTAAGGAAGACCTTTCACAGCAGTGGCTTGGTTAAATTGGAAAAACGGAGACAACTCCCTGAGGCCCTCAGAAGAACCTTCCTTCCCAGAAGAAGCTGGACCTTCTCTCTAATTCAGGTCCTAAGTTGGGGAAGGACCATGAGTGGGAAAAGGTAGGAGTTGAGGCTTTTTTCTCCCTATTTACATGTTAATACAAAGCCCTGCCTCCTCCATCCTGACCCCCCATTTCCTCTCTGCTTCATATGCTTCCAGAAAGGCACTAGACGCAGTACTTTCATGTCTATCATCTCATTTAATCTTCACGACAATGTGCGTGGCAGAGAAGGAGGCAAAAATTCTCATTCCCATTTCACACACGAGGAAACTAAGGCTCAGATGGGATCAGCGACTGCCCAGAGAGGAGATGACCGTCCTGAGAAGAACTTCAGCTGACAAAGCAAGAGCAAGAGGTGAAGTAAGAGCAAGAGTCTTTTCAAAAGGTGGCAGGAAAGGGTAAGAAACCGTCTGTGGTGTTATGATATGTACTGGCTTTCCTCTGTGGTTCCCAGCTCATGACCTCCATAGCCCTTGTTACGGTCTTTTGTTATAATGCTGGGTATGTTGGGTCTCAGGGGCAGGCCTCTGATCTTCTTCTGCCTCCCTTTCACCTGTCCCAGGGCAGAACACTACTGTCTTTCTGATGGAGGGTCTTAAGACCCTCCAATGAGCGGTCCCACCCTGTGCCCTGCGGGAAGGAATGCAGACATCATGAAACTTCCTTAAAAAACCAGTGGACAGGGTTCAAGGAGTCTCCAAACAGCTGAACACGCTGAGGTTCCTGGAGGGTGCACCCAGGGAGGGCATAGAAGCTCCACACCCTGCCCTGCATCTCTCATCCCACGTTCTCTTCATTGGTATCCTTTGTAGTATCTTTTAGAATAAACCAGTAAACATAAGTAAGGGTTTCACCAAGTTCTGTGAGCTGCTCCAGCAAATTCATCAAAGCCAAAGCAGGGGTTCTGGGGACCCCAACTTGAAGCTTGTGGGTCAGAAATTCCAGAGAGGCCCAGACTTATCACTGGTGTGCGGGTAGGGGCGGTCTTGGGGACTGAGCCCTTAACCAGTGGGATCTGACACTATCTCTGGGTAGACAGTGTTGGAACTGAACTAGAGGATACTCAGCTGGTATCTCTAGTTGTGTGCTGATGATTGTTGTCGTGTGAGAACAAAGAAAAAAACACAGAGTTTTCCCTACACACAGCCCAAAATACTATCTTTAAAAAATTTTGGAGACAGGTTAACCAAAGGTTCTGGAAGCCATCCATGTCCAAAACAAACCAAATGTGCTGCCCATAAAACATCTGCTCTTGAAAAGTAGTCCCTTGGCCAGGTGCGGTGGCTCACACCTGTAATCTCAGCATTTGGGAGGCCAAGGCAGGCAGATCAGTAAGTCAGGAGATCAAGACCATCCTGGCTAACACAGTGAAATCCCGTCGCTACTAAAAATACAAAACATTAGCCGGGTGTGGTGGTGGGCACCTGTAGTCCCAGCTACTCAGGAGGCTGACTCAGGAGAATCACTTGAACCTGGGAGGCGGAGGTTGCAGTGAGCAGAGATGGTGCCACCACACTCCAGCCTAGCAACAGAGTGAAACTCTGTCTCAAAAAAAAAAAAAAAAAAGTAGTCTCCTGACTTTTTTCAGTTGTTCAGGTAACATCACTGCAGACACAATCTGGAGATTCTCCTACTGACTTTTTACATGAAGTATTTAATATCTTTGGGGAAAAAAACTAAGCACATTTTCCAGGCTGAAAAAGCCAAGTCTTCAGCTTTTGCATCCTGTCTCATTTTGTGCTTCCAAATCTTCAAGCGATCCTGTCTAACCGTATGGCCTGTCCTCAACTAGCATGCTGTACAAAGAATGTTTTCCTGATGCTGGGCTTCGAAGAGTGCTTGAGTGGTGGGTGCATTACACACTGATGTCCAAGGACATCTGATGACTGGACAAATCTTTTCCCCAAAGCAACACCTGACAAGAGTAAGGAGGGCAGAGCCAGGGCGGAGTGGCAGGTGTCCGAGGTAAGAACAGGACTGAAAGGGTTGAGCTGAGCAGCACTGCTGATAAGGAACTTAGGTGGGGAGCTCCCACTCTAATCAGCTGCCTTTTCCATATATTTTAATCTTCCTCTTTCTGAAAAACACCCAGTCATTGGTTATCAAGAGAACCTGACTTCATCTTTTCTGCCCCTTACAGCCACAATCTGTTTCTACCCATAGAACATTTCTGACATCAAACACATGGGTGTCTTCCACCTCAACAGCCAAGTCTCCAACTCTCCAACACCAATCGGGTGTCCCGTAATTCAATTCCATTGTGACCCTAACTACCCGGAGTCAGCACAGACCCCACAGGTCAGGGGCTCAGCCCCACAAGTCTGCCGCCATTTCAGACACCAAGCATAAGTCTCAGGCCTCCTGTGCTTCTGACTGACTGGCTATCAGTGGGGTTTCTCACTACCCCCTCTCCGGTTTAATAACTTGTGATAATGGCTAGCAGAACTCTGTGAGAATGGCTGGCAGAACTCAGGAACAGTTTATGATAATGGATATAACTCAGATCAGCCAAATGGAAGAAATACACAGGGCCAGGTTGGGTGCACAGAGTTTCCATGACCTTGTAGAAGGCGTCACCCTCCCCCAGCTCCTCCAAGTGTTCACCTACCAGAACCCTATCACTTAGGGGTTTGATGGAGGCTCCATCGTGTAGACATGGTCGATTAAATTATTGGCCGCTCTGGATTAACTCCATCTTCAGCCCTTCTTCCCTACCAGGAGGTCTGGGATGAGGCTGAAAGTCATAACCCTCTAATCACAGGGTTGGTTCCTCTGGCAACCAGCTGGCACTCTGAGGCCAGCTAAGAGCCCACCAAGAGTCACCATATTAGCATAAGCTAAGGTACGGATGAAAGGAGTTTATGGTTGGGCACGGTGGCTCATGCTTGCCAAAGTGAGTGGATCACCTGAGGTCTGAGACCAGCCCGGCTAATGTGGTGAAACCCTGTTTCTACTAAAAATACAAAAAAAAGTAGCCGAGCGTGGTGGTGCGTGCCTGTAATCCCAGCTACTCAGGAGGCTGAGACAGGAGAATCACTTGAACCCAGGAGGCGGAGGTTGCAGTGAGCCAAGCTCGCACCACTGCACTCCAGCTTGGGCAACAAGAGCAAAACTCCATCTCAAAAAAAAAAAAAGGAGTTTATGATGAAAAACAAAAGATATTCCTATAACCTCTATCACGCAGGAAATTACAAGGGTTTTAGGAGCTCAGAACCAGGAAATGGAGGATGAAAACCAAATATATATGTTTCTTATTATATCACAATATCACACCCATAGAACCTGCAGCCAAATTGTCTGGCACATATACTCTGATACCTACCAATAATCATTCTGGGGAAACCACATCTACAAAATGCCATGCCACATTTTGTCAGCTTGAAAATATTAAACACTACTGAAAAAATGTAAGGTTTCTTCTCCAGATTTAAATGTCTACTTATTTTGAAATGAATTAATAGTTCTCTGGGTTTCATAATGTTTAATTCATTAATAACTACAGCTCAAGAATTTGAGAGGAAATTGCTTCCAGGATAAAATTAAATGCAAAACTCTAAGCAGTGATTCATGGCTGTTCCTATCTAAATTACTAATCCACGTGACAAACCTGGTTGGCAGCACAAAAAAAAAGCAATACTATTTGTCCCCCATTGCCTTTATAGACTTTGCTGAACTGTTTTTGCAAATTGCCTAAACCGGAGTACTAGATAATCCCCTGCTAGCAGCTTCCATTCCGTTATGGAATTTAGTTCTTAGAGTCTCTGTTGCCACAAAGAGTTTCACAATAGACTAATACTTTGTACCTCAGAAAAGAATTTTCTGAACATTAGAGTTTAGACATGGAGCCTAATGGACTTCCAAGGAAACTCACTTTAAGTTGAAGGCCAATATTCCCATGAAAGCTGTCCCAATCCCCAAAGAAACCTACAAAAAAAATCTGCTTAAAACCGTTTTTTAAAATGCCTATTTTCTTTTAGTCTGCAAGGAAGGCTAGTCAGCTGAGTGTCGATTACATATCTCCCTGTTAGAACAATCAGGCACTAGAGTTACCCTGTTGTCCAACAGATGATATAAGGCTTCCTAAATGTTACCAAGCCCTGGTTATTCTGCCTCCTAAAATTTCTCTCAGGTCTGTTCCTCGCACTGCCTGGGTTCACTCTTATGGCTGAGTGGAGGAACAGGCAGGAATATTCCTGGCCACATACTCCCACCTCCAAGGGAATTTGGTGGTGGCACAGGGCCCCACCCCCTCTGGTAACCACTGCCCAGATCATCACAAAGCCCTGCAAACTAGGTTCTCCCTGCCTCCCATCTCTCCCCAGTGCCAACCATCCAACCTACTGCTTCTAGACAGCAAGTTGGGCCCAGGCAGCCCCATGGACGGCTACTCTCCACCAGGTGCCTTATACATGGGGATTCCTTTATCCTCAGGACAACTTGAGGAAGTCACCTTCATTGTCTTCTTATTATAGACCAGGAGCTGGCAGCAAAGATGTTCAAATAGTCCCCCAAGCTATAGAGTGAGGATCTGCGAGGCCGAGATTCACACCCATACTCTCGGCCTGCATTTCTGTGCTTTGAGCCACCTGATCATGCCATCCCATGGCTCCTTAGTACCAAGAGGGAGGCCACACACCCCAGCAGGGTCTCCGTGTCCTTTGGTGACTTGGCTATGTTACCAGCCTCATCTGACCCCTGCCCTCCATCTGCCCTCTATCTCCATCAGTTACTTGCACATGGTGTTCCCTGTGCTCCTCCGTGTCTCCTCTCCCTGCTATGTGCTCCTACAGTGCCACGTTCATCCCTTCATCAACCGTTCACTACTTCCTCCCAACATTGGCGGTGACACTGGGGGTATGACCTCAAAGCAGCGGCTCTGGCTTTCCCCTAGTTGCCCGCTGTCCCCACCACTGAGCAGCATGTGACAAGACGGCCCATACCTTTGGCACCAAGGAATGCATTAAGGCAAATCATCAGTGAAACTTTAAAAAGCAAAACAACACAAAAAAACAGACTTAGGGGCTTGTCCCAAAATGACTGTCAGATCCCTTATAAGCAGGGGTGGAGGGATGGGAAGGGGCTTATGTGGCCTTATTAACACTGCACATCAGGAATATTTTTTCTCACCAAACATCAAACATTGCAATCAACAGAGGGGAGAACACCTAGAATCTCACAAGCTGAAGTAGGAAGAAAGCCTGTGGCAGAGCAAGAGGTGGGAACTCAGAGTTACCCACGCATGACAAATATAAAGAGATTGGGGACTGGGCGCTGTGACTCACACCTGTAATCCCAACACTTTGGGAGGTGGGTGGATTACTTGAGATCAGGAGTTCAAGACTAACCTGGCCAACATGGCGAGACCCAATCTCTACTAAAAATACAAAAAAGTAGTTGGTATGGTGGCATCCTCCTGCAGTCCCAGCTACTCAGGAGGCTGAGGCAGGAGAATCACTTGGACCCGGGAGGCAGAGGTTGCAGTGAGCGCAGATTGCGCCATTGCACTCCAGCCTGAGCGACAGAGCGAGACGCCCTCTCAAAAAAAAAAAAAAAAAGATGACAAACTGAATTGTTAGCTCGGCCTGGTTTTTATAGCTGTTTCCTGGGAGGAGGGGGAGCAGGGTCAAAGAGATATTTGAAAGGAGTTTGGTTGTTCTGCTTTTTATTTTTTTAATTTTAAGGAGGGAGAGCACCCACTATTGATGAAACTGTATGGCAACCCCCAACCCAGGGTGAACCATATGTAAACCAGGCTGAACTCTCCACATCGCTGGCCTCACCATCCTGGGATCCATTTCTGACTATAAACTCAGCATCAGATAAACCTAGATATTACCAGCAATGCAGCAGGAAAAATAAAAATAACAACTAGATTCACAGTAATCATTTAAAATGTAAAATACTGCTCCTAAATCCTATAAAATGGCCACGAACGTCCAGAGCACACTAATTCTATAAGGAACCCCCACTGTACTATAAAAATACACAAAACACACATAAAAATACAACTTTACTATTATGTAAATTTAACCTTAAATGAATATGCTAGCTAACACAAAAAATATATTAAATCAATTTTGCTCACCTTCTTAGAACTTAACGAGCCTCCTAGGGGCAATTCAGATACCCCAGCTCCTCACTTACAAAGCTGTCCGAGGAGATTCACGGTAATGTGGGCAGCTGGGCTTTTCCTGGCTCCTCTCCCCATTTTCCTCGCAGCCAGCACAGGCATTCAGAACATGCTGCCCACTGTAGAGGTTGGCCTTTAGGGGTTGCTGTAAACCTACAGCACATATCTGTGTTATGTTTCAGGGATGTTTAAAAGCATGTTAAAAATTTGTCCCAATATTTCTCTTTTCCTCCCAGCTTATTCCAAGTCTCAAGAGCCGCTACACTGCTCAGTATCAGTTCAGAGACCACAGGACAGAGATAAATGCAGCCCAGCCACCCCTCAGCTGATCCTGCAGGGCACTGGGAAGCCACCAAGGTCATTAGAATAAGTACAGGCTTTAGGCCGGGTGCAGTGGCTCACGCACGTAATCCCAGCACTTTGGGAGGCCAAGACGGGTAGATTACCCAAAAGTTTGAGACCAACCTGGCCAACGTGGTGAAACCCCATCTCTACTAAAAATAAAAAAAATTAGCCGGGCGTTGTGGCAGGCGCCTGTAATCCCAGCTACTCAGGAGGCTGAGGCAGGAGAATCGCATGAACCCGGCAGGCGGAGGTTGCAGTGAGTCGAGATCGCGTCATTGCACTCCAGCCTGGGCAACAAAAGCAAGACTCCGTCTCAAAAAAAAAAAAAGTACAGGTTTTAGAAGGAACTTCAAAGTAAACGAATGTCCAGGAAATGAATGAAAAGCATAAATCAGTAGTGTGCCTTGTAGTTATGTGGCGGAAAGACAGAGGAGTGGAGCGTGTAGTCAAGTCAGGAGCAGGCATACAAAGCAACAGTGCGAAAAGACCAGCGGCATCCACACATCTTCATAGATGACTTAAAACCGAATGGACAATAAATTGCCCATACTTGAGGTGCTTAGGGTTCCCAGTTTCATGGTTAGAGTAACTAAAAAGCATTCACCATTTGTAAGAACACACATTTTTCATAAGCATTTGAGGTTATCAGAAAAGATTCTGAGAACATTCTAACATCTCAGAGGTAATCTCATTTGTTATATAAAATGTCCTAAGTTCACCATGTCTCTTTAAGTAGGATGAGCTATAAGGAAAGCCCAGTCTTAATCATTTCACTGACCACAAAACCCTAATTAGTAAAATCCAAAGAAATAGGGAATGTCTATCCTTAAATTTCAACTGCTAACTCCACAAAATCACCGGTGGGGTCAAAAGTTGTCAGAGGCCTTCTTCCAGTCATATTTCCAAGCAACTCAAGTGTTCAAAAAAACTGGTCTCCAAGATTCATCTTTTAGGATACATAAAAACAATCCCTACTTCCAAATAAATGTGGGCCCTGGAGGTATTGTCTCCTGCACCTGAAAAGAGATTCTGTTACTGAAAAAGAACTAAATGTGGAATGCCCTGTCACCTCACCACAGACGGCACTAAAGGTGAACACCCAGAGACCCACTTGACAAAGGAACACAAACTTTTGTGTTATTTCCATTTGTTTGGGTTTACTTTACACTCACACCTTCAATAAAGGATGCAGCAAAGTTTGGCATCAAGAACTTAGCTGATCCTGCAGGGTGCCGGGAAGACACCACAGATCATTAGAATAAGTACAGGTTTTAGAAGGAACTTCAAAATAAATGAATGTCCAGTAAATGAATGAAAAGGAAAACTCATATAATTGAGTGGACACACACACATTCACACACACACATGCACACATATCCACACACCTGGAAGCTTATCTTCATAAACTCAGACAAGCCACTTACCCACCAACTTCCTCAGCTTTCATGTGTCCATGAACTTGGCACAACAATGATGTAAAGGAAAATCAAAGTTTATAAGCAAATGTACCTTGAACAGGAAACCATGAGAGAAACAGTGTCACTAGGATTTGCTAGAAGCATTTGTATTTCTTGATAGAGGCTTTTACCTTGGGCTTGTTGACTCTGATTTCTATCCATGAAGGAAAAGACAGGCAAGTCACCATATAACTTGTTATACCATAAAAAAAGTATTTCCATTTCTTCTACACCTCACACTCTCTTGGAAAGAAATAATTTGAAAACTTGGAAATATTACGTTCCTGCACCCACATCAGGTATCATGAATACCCTGCTTTTAGGATTACAAAGAAGCTGTGTTGGGGTGGGGGTGTGGAAAACACAGCAGGGAGCTTTTGGTGGTCAAATCCCATTGCAGCTGTGACGTGGCCTCCGCACTCCAAAGAGAAACAGGCTCTCCTGATCCCAGCCTATGAGGGTGGGATTGATTACTGTAAATACGCACAGGCTTGGAAATCTTCATGTCTGATGCATTTCCTGTCCTCATCTCCCACATGGTATTTTCTTACTTCTGGGCTCTCCCCTGCTCTGGTTTTCTACCACCCCAGGAAGAAAGGGGAGACCATGCCTGTCACATTACCCGCTAGCTTGCTGTCCCTCCAGAGAAGACTTCAAATCCCTGCCGACTCTGTGGTTCCAAAGCCTGCTATGCCGTTTCCCTCTTGGCCAAGCATGAACTCTGAAAGCTACCCCCTGTAGGTTTTCCATCAGGGCACTCTTCCTCTCCTTTTTTAGGATGCAGGAAGAAGGGGAGTTCTTTCAAGGTTAACCAAGAAAGAAAAACGATCAAGGTCCTATTTTCCTACTATGGTTTATCGACCTCCCTTCTTTGGGCTAAACCCACACAAGGAGCCAGGTCCAGTTCAGGCAAAAGAGTCCAGGGGAAACTGAGCATCCCTGTTTCTCTCTGTCCCCCTAACTCCTTCTCGACCTCCGACGCCCACCTGACTCCTAACCCATCGCACACATCACACCCATGATTCCAGCCCCAAATCAGTTCAGCCCAGCTGTCTAGATAATGGGCCACTTTAGTCTTTTCCACATTCCCTCCATCAGACATCCCCAACCCCATCCTGATAATGGCATCCCAAGGCCCTGCACCTGCTTCCCAGAGAGGCTATTAGAATTTACTAGAAGCATTTGTATTTTCTGTTAGAGGCTATTACCTTAGGCTTCGATTGAAATCATTGGCTACTACAACCTCTCGGAACTGTGTGCGTGTTACCTCCACAAGGACACTGTCAGTTTAGGATAGGACTCGCAGACAGTGAACCGCCCCCCATCCCACCATCAAAAAAAAACAGAAGGGAATTGATTCACACTGAATTGTCCACCTATCAGCTTCTGGACTCAGACACATCATTTCATTCCTCTGGGCCTGCCTCTGGATTCCCACCTTAGACTACTGTTCTGAGAATTAGGTAACACATTTACAATACTGAAAACAGCACCAGATACCTTGCAAGTGCTCCACCACATCAATAACCAGGATTCATCATCTCCATGACCTCTTGAGATAGGTACTGCTGGTCTCACCTTAAACCAGAACACAGAGGCTCAGCAAGGCTGAGTAATTTACTTAGGATCACAGGGCTGAAAACAAACAGAAGGGTTATTGCCCTCAGCTGACCAAATGAACAAAATTCATGCTGTTTTCACCACATCATTGAGAAATGAATCTCTAATGGTAAAACCAGGCTACTCTGCAGGTTGTGGGATTCTATGGCAGGGGTTCATGGTATCCTGATGCCAAACCTTCAGAAGGTAAAACTGGGCTTCGGAGCATGAACAGCCTGGCTTGTTTTGGCAGGGACAATTCATGGTCCACCTCGGAGCTGCAGAGCCCTTGGTCTATCGAATTACCTCTTTTAGTCTCAGGTTTTCCAACTATAAAATAAGAGCAATTTACTTGGGAGGTAGTAAGCCTCTGACAGCTACATATCTTCATGGCAACAACTAAAACCTCTTGTGAGGGAGCCTCCAAGAAAGGATCCTATATTAAAGGCAGCATATTGGTCAGTTCTCACATTGCTATAAAGAAATACTTCAGACTGGGTAATTTATAAAGAAAAGAGGCTTAATTGGCTCACGGTTCCGCAGGCTGTCCAGGAAGCATGATGCTGGCATCTGCTCAGCTCTGGGTAGGCCTCAGGAAACTTACAAACACGGTGGAAGGCAAAGTGGGAATAGGCATCTTACATGGCAGGACCAAGGACGGGGGAGGGGCTATAACTTTTAAACAACCAGGTCTCGTGAGAACTCTATCAGAACAGCACCAAAAGGATAATGCTAAACCATCATGAAGGTTCCACCCCCATGATCCAATCACCTTTCACCAGGCCCCATCTCCAACATTTCATAGAGCAACAAGCTAGAGACTAACAAACTTCATAGAGCAACAAGCTAGAGACTAACAATGCTTGTTTAAAAATTTTACTATCAGAGCCAAAACTATTGCTAACAACCTTGAAAATGTCTGGTTAAAAATTCCAAATTAACTCCTCGCAGTCCAATTTTTAATCACCAAAGTATTCCTGAAACCACCCCCTGCTCCCAATCCCCTATTTTCATGATACATTATAAACCCAAAGTTAGGTCTCTTTCCCTTCTGGCTTGCCCTACCTTTGAAAAGCATTTGCTATTCTACTGTAGTGGACTTCCCTCAAAATAACCTCATTATTCTCTTCTTCCACAACTATGTCATTGATATAATTACTACTATCATGATTTTCACAGCTATTTGTTGTGCTATAATTTCCTGATGAATTTCTGGTATAGAAACAAAATAGCCACAATAAGATATTACAACTCTATTATTACTATAGCACACCATGACTGAAATTAAAACTCTTAAAATTTGTAATATTTCATTTTTAATACCATGCTCATTTTTGTAGTGAGCAAATAATTACTCTAAAGATGTTTATTATTAGTTTATTTTGTTTCTGATAATAGCTTCCTTTTGTTGGTACTTTTCAATAACTTACAGCAAAGTTTTGAAAGATTAACATATTTTAATGGACTACAACATATCAATGCTTCTACTTACTAGATTTGGGGTTCTGTTCTGGTTCTGCCACTTGCTAACACAATCTTGAGCAAGTTACTGAAGTTCACTGTGCTTTCTGTCTGCCCATCAAAAAATACAGGGCAAAGACAGAACCTACTCCTAAACTATTATGAGAATGAAATTGGGTAACTTCTGCAAAGTTTCACAAAATGCTTAAAAGTTAGTTATTGCCAAGTATATTAGTAATTTTTTAACTTACACAAGTACAAATATCAGAAATATTTAATATTTAAAATTGTACTTAAAATTTTGCAGTCTCCTTTCTTTTTCTTGCTTGTTTTTTGAGATGGAGTTTCGCTCTTGTTGCCCAGGCTGGGGTGCAATGGCGTCTCGACTCACCGCAACCTCCGCCTCCTGGGTTCAAGCGATTCTCCTGCCTCAGCCTCCCAAGTAGCTGGGATTACAGGCATGTCACCACGCCTGGCTAATTTTTGTATTTCTAGTAGAGACAGGGTTTCACCACATTGGTCAGGCTGGTCTTGAACTTCTGACCTCAGGTGATCCACCCACTCGGCCGCCCAAAGTGCTGGGATTACAGGTGTGAGCCACCACGCCCAGCCTCAGTCTCCATTCTTAAACACGGGCAGGCCTCACATCTTACAGCAGTGGGGTTACCACCACCATTTGTTTCTTCTTCTGCTAACATAGTAAACTCTAATTATTGAAAAGTCTGTTATGAACATCCGTTTACCTGACATATTTTCTGAGGAAATAAAACTTCTTTCCCCACAGCCCAAGGAAAGTGGACTTGTTTTCCGAGAAAATGGAACGGTCCAAGCCCAGGGTAACAGATCTCAGCTAATCGGAACTAATTACTGCGAGTTTGTTGAGGCTGATGGAGATGAAATTTTATTAGTAAACAAATCTCATAAAAGGAACAGTAAACCCCTTGCATCCTCTAAAGTATTTTCCTAATCTATCTTAATAAGCATAGTTTCATTCTGCTTATTCATGATCATTCTTCATACCATAATAAGTGTACTTTGTCTAATTAATTTAATTTTAGAAATATAAAAACTAATTTTATACTTTACTACTGTTTTACTTGTTTGGGCTTGAGTGTATTTCAGTTCCTGAAAAGCTACTCTGACATCTTAGGTAAAACCAAAGGCAAAATGACATAATAATTTCCCCTAATATTACTTCCTTGCTGCCGCAGTTTAACAGCGCATGAACAGACCAAAGAGAAGAATCCATCAAGGTAGTCAGTGTCTTTCGAAGAGCAGACAAATATAAACCTAGACATTGGTGATAGCCAACATATTGTATTTCTGATTACAGACACAGGATTCAGCTACCAAAGTGTAGTTAGCATGCACAGAGTGGAAAGAACGTTTCTTGATGAAAGAGTCCTCCATCAACCAACCAGGACCACCGAAGAAATCATATTCAAAAAAGTGTGGGACTATTTTAAAAAGCATTAGATCACCACAGTCCTTAAGAAGGCAGAACTAGTGAGAGACATAACAGTTCTCATGGTTACTTTAAGGCCTTTTTAGGGTTTGCTGAAGCTGGTGGTATATAGGCTGAGTGGCAAGAGATGGTGAGGTATATCGGGGTTTATCGATTATAGAACAGGCTCCTCTAGAAGGATATAAAGCACCGCCAAGTAGGTGTAAGCTGTTGCTTGTAGTTCTCTGGTGAATAGTTTTGTTAATTTAACTACTTGGGTTAAGGGCTAAGCATAGTGGGGTATCTAATCCCAGTCTGGTTCTTAGCTCTTGTGTTTTCAGGATAAAAAGTCACTTCCACAGTATATTTTATTTCAGCTGGGCTTTTTTACAACTTAGATGAAGTTTAGCTTTATTGGGTACAGACCTTAAACACTCTTTATGCTGACCTGGTGAAAAAAATAAGTAAGATTCTTGAGATGCAAAGATGAATAAGATAAGTCCAGCCCTCAAAGACCCACCTGCATCACCGGCCAGCACCTGGCCATCCCCAGTGACATGCCATGGTCTGCAAGATGTTGGAGGCAGCAAAGGCCATTTCCAGTCAGAATCAGGAATTCAGAGATGGGATCTGAACAGGGTATTGAAGGAAGAGTTAGGGTTTGAATAGAAGGATAGAGGAAGAAAGGGAAGGCAGGCATTCTAAATGAGGCAACAACTTGGGTAACATTTGGAGGCTAATGAGTTAACCAATTTGTATGAGAAGAGATCTGCCAACCAGATTCCCAATATTCCAGACAGGGTCCTATATGGAACAGTCCTTAAGCACAGTCTGTAAAATATTTTCAGTATTTTAAATCCAGTTGAAATCATAACCAATTTGGGAATAATAAATATAAGTTAAGCTACATCTTAACTTTAAATAAGACATATAATTTAATTGTCAGCGCATGCAAGTGTCCTCTGTTCCAGAAAACACATTTTTCTTCTTCGTTCCTTCAATCCTTCAGACCTATGCCTTTACATGGTCAGCTGTTTAGAGGGCTTCTCTCCCTGATGGCAAGGTGTTTAAGCCTCACATTCATAATGACCATTTGGGCGTGGATTACCCACAAAGGTACAGCTCTGACCTGTCCGCTCAATGCTGTTTCTAAAGCAAACTCTTAATTTTTCCCAAATCTGTTTTTTTCCCTGCAATTTTATATTTGTTACCATTATTCACCCAATACCTCAGATTTGAAAACCTGTGTATGTCTCACCACTCATTCAGTTAATCTCCAAACAACTATTAGTTCTGTCTCTGAAACGTCTCTTGCATTCACTCACACTCCCATTCTTGCCACCCTCTCCAGGGGTTCAGGTCTTCACTACATCTCTGGACCTCCCCCACCCACCTCCATGGTCTCCCCACCTTTGTCCCTTCCTGCTCCAATCCATATTGATGACTGCCTGATTAAGCTTCTAAAAACACAGCTTTATGACCACATCCTCCTCCAGTCCCCAAACCATCAATGGCTTCCTGGCAAATAAATCCCTAAGTCCCCCTCCCACCAACCTTTCCAATCCTTTTTCATACTATTCCTACTCTCATACTCCCATACTCCCAGCCCCAGTCATAAAGCATGACTCACTGTCTGGAAGACAGGAGTCACCTATCCCCATGCTGTCACCAATGCCATTCCTCACTGCCATGTGTCCAGACAATTACTATCTACCCTTCACAGGCATTGTCAAATACTACATCTTTTGTGAAAGCATTCTGAATCCTCCGAATTCCACTACCATTTCATTCCCATACCACCTGACATTTGCATACCTTTGTACACATGTTCTTACTCCTGCTGGGTAACCTCCTAAAGGAGCATCTTGGTATAAAAATAACCAAATCAACATGCTAATGAACTACTTTCTGACATGGAAGCATTATGCCAAGAGTCAGGAAAGATACAAGAGCATCAGCTGACAATGAAGTTGAGAAAGTACACTCAGCCCACACAAAAATTAAGCAATAATATGAACAACTCTTTTTAAGCATCATATACAGATGTTAGCTGAAGTCATGCAAATACAAGAGATCTCAGAGAAAGCACATCTCCTTAACAGAAAAGACAAGGCTGAGGCAGCACACTGCAGTGGCTTACAGCATCAATGCTGGAGACATCCTGCATGGGTTCTAATCCCAGCTCTGGCTTTTACTTGCTTTGTGACCTCAGGCAAGTCATTTAAGCTCTCTGTGCTTCAATTTCCTCACCCATATGATAGAGATATTAATAGTACTGTCTACTCTCCCCCTTAGGATTGCTGTGAGGAGTATGCACGTACTGTAGCAAAACCCTTAGAGCCTAGCACACGATTCATGGCATAAGTGTCAGTCTTATGCTAATTATTGTGCAAACGCTTTATATGGTGGAACAAAACACTAGACTCAGACATCTGGAAGTTAAGACACCTAGCAGGATATTTACTAGAAAAAGGGACTTGACCATTGTATCCTCAAGCCAGATCTGCTATATTTCCTAGAGACAGGGATTTTGACTGACAGGTATGGTGAAACTCAGTTGGGGTTGCTCTTTGTACAAAGGATTGAATCCTGTGCAAATAGAGCAGGCACACAGACCACTGAACCAAACACAGAGCTTCCAGCCACCAAAAGACTCATCCACAAATAGCCATTGTCTCCCACAAACAACTCGGCTGTTGTCATCCAGATGGGCACCAAATGAAACCATTTGACTTACGTATTTTGGTCAGGGGTTCTGCGTAGACACAATGACAAATACAATTGATTGCGGCAGAATAAATTTAGAATGGTGCACTGAATTTAGTCTGATAAGCAAGTTCTTGGGTTCAGCATTTTACAGGACACTAATCCATGGCATTCAGCTGGACTAAGCATATAAGAGTCCATTCCAAAGACTGTCATATCATACAGTGATGTATTTATTAATGGTGTGGGAAACAGCTGTGACTGCACGGTAACCACATCTGTCACTGTTCCCAAAAAAAAGTTAAAATGCATTATACATAAATTGCCGCAAATATCTCAACTTGAACTTGTGTTGCAGATACATATACATACACAGTGAAATGAAAACTGCCAGTACACTTGAGGTTTTATTACTTTCTACTAAGAGTATTTACAGCTCAAAGCTGCTTGTTAATCACACATCAACATTATTAGAGTGGTAGGAATAACGAATTTTATCATCATCTCATTTTCTGATAAAATATAGAAATTATAATCATTATAGCAATAAGGCTGATGCTGCACAAGAGAAAAACAAAATCTGTCCCATTTTTTAGTTTGGAATCTTTATTTTTATTCACTGGCATGGCTGCTTCAGCAAGGTCCCTTCGTCCCAAATGTCAGGGAAGGTCAGACAGTAGACTGCCGAAATGAACACCCCCAAATCTGAGTGGCCAAATGCAGTAATGGTTTAGTCTCTTCTTCACAGTGTATTCCAATGACACTTGGCAACGGAGGATCTGCTCCACAAGGTCTCTGAGGAACCCAGGTGCCTTCTGTCATATCCTAGGACTTCAGACTTCTCCCCTGGACCCTGGAAACTGACCAGCAGATTAGAAAGAAATGAGGGTAGAAAAGGTATCCCACTCTGAACTGTCTCTCATTTCCATACACATCCCATTGGTGAGTACCAGTCACATGGCCCCACCTAGGTATAGAAAGTGGTATAGTACAGTGATTGTAACTAGGAGCAATTTTGTCCCCTAGGGGACATCTGGCAATGTCTGGAGACATCTTTGATTGAACTGGGACAACTGACACCTAGTGAGTAGAATCCAGGGATGCTACTAAACATCCCACACTGCACAGGACGGTCTTCCCACAATAAAGAATTATCCAGCCCCAGAGGTCAAAATGCTGAGATTCTGGTGAGCATCTAGCCAGCCTCTGCCACAGTCACAGGTCCATCCTCAGGTCTAACATCATCGTCCACTAACACACACCCTAAGCAATCCCAACAAACTCACGTGTTAATCATTTGTCTGTTCCTTTGCTTGTTCGAGCCTCCATTCATTCATCCAAACTCCTGAACAAGACAAGATTTCTGTCTTAGTCTGTTTGTGCTGCTATAACAAAATACTTGTGATTGGGTGATTTGTAAATAATAAATATTTATTTCTCACAGTTCTGGAAGCTGAGAAATCCAAGATCATGGCACCTGTGGATTCCGTGTCTAGTGAGAGGCCTCTGTTTCTAAGACGACACTCTATTGTTGTGTCCTCATGTGGCAGAAGAAATGGAAGGGCGTGACATTCTCTGAAGCCTCTTTGGGCATTAATCCCATTCAAAAGGGCAGAGCCTTCATGGCCTAATCAACTCCTAAAGGCCCAGCTCTTAATACCATCATCTTGGGGTTTAAGTTCCAACATGAATTTTGGAGGGACACGTACATTCAAATGATAGCAGTTCCTACAGCTAAAGAACTTACAATAGAGCTGCAGAGGCAACCATATGCAGAATTATCACGGACAGGGTAAGTGGGATTAGAAAGAACAAATGGAAAGAAAAGTAAGTCCGCCTGAGGGAGCTGGAGGAGGATCGATAGGACAAGTGAAATGGGAATGAAGTATCGAAGAAAGTACAGTCTGCCCTCCATATCTGGTTCGCACATCTGTGGATTCAACCAACCATGGATCAAAAGTATTCAGGAAAAATAATACCAAATGGTTACCTCCGCACTGAATGTGCACAGACTTCTTCATTTTGTCATTACTTGCTCAACAATATGGTAAAACTTACATTTATATTTACATCATGTTTACATTATATTTGCATAGCATTTACATTATATTAGGCTTTAGAGGAAATCTAGTGATGATTTAAAGTGTACAGGAGGAAGTGCATAGGTTATATGCAAAAACTATGACATTTTATATCAGGTACTTGAGCATGCATGAATCTTGGTTTCTAAGGGGGTTCCTGGATTCAGTGCCCCATAGATATCGCTGTATATGTGGTACTTACAGCTTTCCATCACTATGCTGTGTTTTGCGGGAGGGCGGAGAGGAACATAGGGAGAAAGGGTGTTCCAGGGAAAGGGAACTACACAAAGGAATGGGAATAAAAAAGGGTATGATTTATTCCACTTTCTGGTATGGGGTCAGGGGGAAACAGTAACCAGGGAGGGAGGATTGTAAAAACAGTTTTTTGAGGCCAGGCACGGTGGCTCACGCCTGTAATCCCAGCACTTTAGGAGGCCGAAGCGGGAGAATCACCTGAGGTCAGGAGTTCGAGACCAGCCTGACCAACACGGAGAAACTCGTCTCTACTAAAAAAACACAAAATTAGCCAGGTGTGGTGGCTCACGCCTGTAACCTCAGCTACTCAGGAGGCTGAGGCTGGAGAATCGCTTGAACCCAGGAGGCAGAGGTTGCAGTAAGCCGAGATCATGCCATTGCACTCCAGCCTGGGCAACAAGAGTGAAACTCTGTCTCAGAAAAAAAAAAAAAAAAAAAAAAAATTGTTGTTCACACTTTTTAGTAGTGTATTCCCAAAAGTCCTTAGCTCCTAGCATCTGACAGAATCTCTCACATAACTATATACACTGGTGTTCAGTTAAGTGGCCCTTCTAGAAACAATTCACACCACCTGACTTCACAGAAACCTGAATTAGCACAGGACAAAGCTCAGGTAATAGCCAGAAATCTCGCTGCAAATTTCCCTACAAAACTTGACATCCATGTTTTCAAACAACCCGTTCTCTAAGTTAACATCAAACACATTCAACAGATGGGTGGCCGAAATTGTCCATCTTTGTTCCCAAAGACAGATCGGCAAAGAAGTCGGATCTCTTCCTAAATTATGTTACACTGAACCAGTTTTCAAAATGCTTTCGAACCCTAATCCCAGTTGTGAGTGTGGCTCACAGGCAGTGAAGAGGAAGGACTCAAGCCAGACTGCTCAGGGTCACACATCCCAGTTCCAGCTCCAGTACAAACTCACTACGTAACCTTGGACAAGTCACCTGACTTTTCCAAGTTCCACTGCCTCCCAGGTAATGTGATTAAAGCACTTTAAACTGAAAGCATGCTAGCGTCTAATAAACACTATCTACTGCTATATTTGTACTACAGTTATCTCCCCCACTCTCCCAAATTGTCTTTTGGTTGTCATGAAATACATTGTGGAATCCAAAATAGTTAGGGAAGGAAAAGTATCTGATAAATTTCCAGGTCATTTTCTAAAACATCGGGAAAAATGTTTTTAATTATGAAGCCAACACCATTATGTAAACAACAGTTGTTCTTCATTTTGACTAAAACTGAATTTTAAAAATACTGTACACCTACACAGTTCTTTACCCTTATTCTTCTCTTTACTCACTCCTCCTCCCTCAAACTGTTGTCTTTCTCTCTCTAGTTTTCTTTTCTTTTCTTTTTTCTTTTTTGAGACAGTTTCGCTCTCGTTGCCCAGGCTGGAGTGCATCAAGCGATTCTCCTGTCTCAGCCTCCCAAGTAGCTGGGATTACAGGTACACGCCACCATGCCCAACTAATTTTTGTATTTTTCGTAGAGATGGGGTTTCATCAGATTGGTCAGGCTGGTCTCAAACATCTGACCTCAGGTGATCCGCACACCTCGGCCTCCCAAAGTGCTGAGATTAGGCGTGATCCACCACGCCCAGCCTTCTCCCTCTCATTTTATTTTCACTGTAATCAGCTTGGGGAAAACAAAGTGTACTTAGCTGTTAAGTACTACAGATTATATCGAACGACACCAGTCACCTGGTACTAAAAAGCCTCATAAAAGGAAGAAATTTGTTTCTTTACAAGTCAGAATCTCGAGGGAGAAATAAAAATGAGGGAAACAGACTCCAGAACCCAGAGGACAAAGAACCTGTTCAGAACTGCTTCCCCTGACGGGGAGAGGAGAATTGCAGATTGCAGGCAAACAACCTATTTCTAGGGTTTTTGTCTCAGTAAAATCACATTCACCTTTCCTAAAAGCGGTAACAGAAGCTAATACTGTTGTCCTTTGCAACAGTCAAAGACATGAAATCAAATGAATGCCAAGGCAACTATAAGAAGGCTGAATCAGGTTGAGAATCCAAAATTGATTGTCACTGTCCTCCTAATTTATGAGGAATTCTAAATTGTCTAGATGGCATCCATTTTTCAATCTTCATTGCAAACTAGATTTGACCCCAAGAGAATGTTATTTTAAGGAGCACAAAGAGAGGGTTTAGCATCTCCACGCACAAGTTCTACAAATAAGATGGAATAAATTTGGGGTGAAATCTGACATATTCTTATTTCCTTCCCGGTGAAGACATTGTTCCTTGTTAATTAACAGACTTCTTATAGGGCAGTGCGGACTGCCTTGAGATGCAATTCTTAAATAATGTATTATTTTGTTATAAGACATAGGGTGTATGAACAATTAATTTTTAATAGATCTGATGTCCCTGTTGGAAAAAAGAAAAGTAAACTACAGTTGGGCATTCAAATTCATATATCCGAAATCCGAAATGTTCCCAAATCAGAAATTTTTGAGTGCAAACATGACATTCAAAGGAAATTCTCATTGGAGCACTTTGGATTTTGGATTTTCAGACGTGGAATGCTCAACCAGTAAATATAATGTTTGAATGTTAAGTGTAATGCAAATATTACAAAATCAAAAAAAATCCAAAATCCAAAACATAGATTAGCCTGTACTTAATCTGCAGAGAAATGAACTCTTTGTACTAATATTTAGCACTTTGTGTGCAAAAATAAAGGCAATTTATTAAATGCATTCTGTTTGCCTATAAGATTCCCCTTCCAAAAACAAGTCATTTGCCTTTTTATTCGGTGAAGTAATAGACTATGAAGAAATCTGGCGTGCCAGGAACACAGTGAATACAGTATCTTGGTGTGCATCATGATTACATGGGAAAGAGACACGCAAGTGTCTGGCAATTGCCTTCAGGTGCTCTGTGCATGAGGTTTACAGAACTGGCAACCAACAAACTAATCACTGTTGCTGGCAATTTGCTAAGGTTCCAAGGAGAAAGAGAGCACAAAGGGTTATCATCTGCGGTATCAGCGAAATACTAGAAGAATCGGTGGCTTGGCTAAGGGCCTTAACAGTCTCCATCAATCCCACATGTTAGTAATGGAGACTCAGAGAGAGAGAGAGAGGAAATGCTGGCAAATTGGAGTCCAGCTCCTGAGATCTCTAAGATCTCTGCCATAGGGTGGAACCAGGCCTGGTTCCCTCCCCAACCACCACTTAGTATTACAGACTCATCACAAAAACCCTCTGGAATCTTTGGAAAGAAAACACAGGGTGCTGAGTACACAATGCCCCACTCCACCCAGCCCGCACTGCCATCATGTTTACAACACAGGAACGTTCCAGAGGCACCCTAGCTTCAAACAAAAGGCAAAGCAACTCGTCTGCTAGCATCATGCGGTTCCACCAGAAAGAAAAAAACAGAGTCATGAAGAGCATCAGCTCATACGTAAACACACTCAGATATCAGCACAGGAAGCCCAGAGCATATCTAGACGCATGCATTTTCAAATGAGTGATGGAAGGGCCCAGAAGAGTGAGGCACAGAGTGGTTCAAAGCCCACAGCGTTCAGCCACTCAACCTGTCCTGGAATGCAGGTCTAAGAGGCCCCTTGCACTTCTCTATGCAGCTTTCAAAAATATTTCTGAAGAAAAAATTGATGCCACCATTTCAACAAGTCTTTACTGAGTGTCTAGTGTGTACCGGGCCCCAAGCAGCTACCCCTTTTTAAGAGGAATTTCTAAAAGGTCTCATTCACTTTATATTGTATAGCCTAGTTTCCTTGCCTTTATTAAACAGTTCTCTTCTTTTTAATAATCATAATAAATATCCCATTCCAAAAAGCAGATTCCTAATAAAGGGGTTGCCAAAGCCACGATGTTTTTTTTCCCATCTTTTTCTGCCCCATTTGCTCCTCTCTTGTAGGATGGCTGTATCTCTACTAACCATGTTAGATCTCTACAAAGCCTGCTTCAGGATGCCAAACGACAATCACAGAACAAGACTGGAGGGTGACCAGCTCATCCCAATTTTTCTGGGACTGTTTTAAAATGGAAAGTTCCATGACCCAGGTATGCTCCTAGTCATGGGCAAATCTGGGAGTCACTCTGTTTCCAAGAAAGCAGACCCTGGGAAAGAAGATGTCCTTCATTTCACTTGGGAAGAGTGAAGCCACAGGAGAAAGGCGACTGTCTCCCTTAAGGCAGGCCCAGGTTACCTATGGGCTAGCTCAGAACCCTTTCTCAGACTCCTCTCCTCCAGTTGCTTCCAGCTTTTTCCCGCTTCCTCCTGAGAAGGCCTATCATTTTAAACTCAGAGCCACTTAAAGCTTTACAAAGACTTTCCAACCGAAAGACTCTGATAATAATGACATGCAAAAGAAACTCCCATGTAAACGCTGGAGGCTGTAGTTATTTGGATGTCCTTACCTCCTTGGCTAGCTTAAGAGCTTCTTCAGGTGAGACCATGCCTATTCATCCCGATATTGCCAGAACGGAGCCCAGTGATTGGTGGATGCTAGATGCTGGGTGTAATGACGTTAGCAACAGCTGCCATTTATTTAGTCTTACATTGTGGAGGACAACTGCCATTTATTTAGTCTTACATTGTGGAGGACAACACATTAAGCATTTATATGTAAGTCTCTCCTTTTCTCACACGAACTTAATGAGGTTGCTTCTCCCCCATTTTGCAGCTGAAGAACAAAGCTCAGTCAGACCTTGTGCACTCAGGTCACACGGCAGACGTGAAATTTAAACCCAAACCCATCTTACTTTTTAAAATTCCAGTTCATAATTACTTACCTGAATTAGAGCCATGTAAGGCAGGCACATATGCTAAGGTATCAAGAATTGAGAGAATATCAGATACATTTCTTTTATTCTCTACCCTTTTAGCTTTGCCATTACAGAAAAAAGAAAAAAAAAAAGCAGAAAACCAACTTAATTATGAGTTAAATACATACAGGACGCTAGAAGGCAGGGATTTTTGTTGGAATTATGCATGGAAAAACAGGCATTCAACATTATTTTTTTTTCTTTTTTTTTGAGACAGAGTCTCATTCTGTTGCCCCGGCTAGAGTGCATTGGTACGATCTCAGCTCACTGCAACCTCCACCTCCCAGGTTCAAGCAATTCTCCCTGCCTCAGCCTCCAGAGTAGTTAGGATTACAGGTGCCCGCCACCATGCCTGGCTAATTTGTATTTTTTAATAGAGACAGGTTTTCACCATGTTGGCCAGGTTAGTCTTGAACTCCTGACTTCAGGTGATCCGCCCACCTTGGCCTCCCAAAGTGCGGAGATTACAGGTGTGAGCCACCATGCCCAGCCATTCAAATACATTTAATGAATGCAATTGTTTGCCCAATAAGTGGTTTAAATCCCTGATGCTCAGGGTTTCAAATGACACTTTACACACCACCACAGGTGAATAGATGGATCTGTGAATAGATGGAAACCTTCAGTTTCTGAAGTACCAGTGCGAAGGAGTGGGAGCAGATGGAGAAGTATTTATCCCAGTTAAGGATGCCTCTTTAACTGCATGGTTGAATTAACTATTACTCACTTAAAACAGCAGTAATCTTATGTCTCATGCAACAAAGCAGTAAATTCTCCAAAGTACACAAATTTGTCCACGTGCTCACCAACCACTTCTAATCTCATATTATTAATCTTTGAGGAAGCAATTTGCAAACCTACCCCAGAGCAACACAAGTATAAAAGAATATCACAACAAATACTTAGTTCCTGAGACATTTATCTCAACCCCATTCACTACCCTTCAAACTGAGAGTGTTTTTTGTTTGTTTGTTCGTTTTGTTTTGTTTTGTTTTTTGGAGATGAAGTCTCGCTCTGTCCCCCACGCTGGAGTGCAGTGGATGATCTCAGCTCACTGCAACTTCTGCCTCCCAGGTTTAAGCAATTATCCTGGCTCAGCCTCCCAAGTAGCTGGGATTACAGGTGCACACCACCATGCCTGGATAATTTTTGTATTTTTAGTAGAGATGGGGTTTCACCATGTTGGCCAGGCTGGTCTCAAACTCCTGACCTCAAGTGATCCACCTGCCTCGGCCTCCCAAAGTGCTGGGATTACAGGCATGAGCCACCACGCCCAGCTGAGAGTATTATTTTTAATATTAATGTATTTTTGATCATTTTCTTCAAGCAGCTGAACTTATTTCCCTCTTTCATAATAACACTCTCATAATGATCAAGCATTTTGAGTATCAAAGAAGAGTTTCTATCATGTCAATGAGTATTCCACAATCAAAAGAAGAGAGGAAAAACAGATGTATATCACAAAGGCATTGAAGCCTTAATTATAAAGGGAGATGGCGTGGTCAGTCCTGGGCAATTACACCCAGTCATTGCAAATCCAGACATCAATGCCTGCTCCTTTAGATTGTGGGGTGGCCTGGTGGGCTGTAAAGTCCTGAAGCTGCTGTTATATGTCACCAATGAGAGGTTTTTTCTTTTTCTTTTTTTTTTTTTTTTTTTTTTTGTGGGCAAAGTAGGAGGCAAATGGAAGTTGAAAACAGACTTGGAATAACAACTAATTTTGTTAGACTGATGACCCTCATTCACCTCCCAAGCACTGGTATACTCACTGCAGCCTGGTCATTCTAATTTGATTCAACATTTAATCATTATGAATGCAAGTAGGGGAAGCTCTTAAAAATAAGTTTCTCTCTTAACTTCCTTTGAGACTTCAAGCTAAAGGGTTTAAAATTCCTTTAAATCACTGTAAGTCAAAATCATTTTCTGTGTTGTCAAAGAGTTACCAATGATTTGTTTATTGAGCCCTTCCTGTGTACAAACATTGTTAAATACACAATAGTGTAACGCCTCATCCAGTCATCTTTAAGGAGCTTGCAAGAGAACTGAGATCTCCTTGAGTGCCTATACCACCGATCTGTTTTTCACCTTCAACACAGTGTTAATAAACTACAAGAGATATTTGATGCTTTAATACAAAATAGGCTTTTTGTTACATGATTTTGCCCCCATTGTAGGCTAACTGCAGGTCACAATTGCTACATCAGCCAGCCACAGGTCTTCTTGGAAGGAACTGTGCCCCAACCCTCTCCTGCAGCTAAGCAGGTCCAGGGTGAGCGATAACTGGAAGGGTCCCATTCACCGGAACTCTTAGGAAATGTGGCTTGATGACAAGACATCCGGGGACATCTTTTCAATTTACCTCCCTTTTTGCAAACTAGCTGGAGTGAATTTCTATTCTTTGCAATTAAACAGAAAGAAAAAGACACTTCAATCTTAGGTGATAATATAAGACAATCCATGACAAGTGCCCTTTGTAGAATGAATGAATGAATGTTGAATGAAATGAGACATGGAGGCAATTTTGCCAGCGAACTTTCGATTATAAAGAATTGCTAAAGGCTAACGTGATCAAGTTAAATTTTTCAGAAGAGTTCAGAGCTGAACTGAGGCTTTAACGATAGGATAGAGGCAGAGGAAGGAAGAGGACATTTTAGGCCACAGAATGTGCTAGAATAAGAAAGAGGCGATGAAAAACATTTTGGGCAACAGTGGATTAACCATCCCAGCTAATGTTCAGTTTTAAAGTCAGGCAGAGCAAAAGTCAAGGTTGGAAAGGAAGTTTGGGGTCAACCTGCAGAAACTTGAAAAGCAAGACTGAACAATATGAGCTTCCTCCCACAAGAGCAACGAAAAGTTATTGAGGGGATGAAGGATTAATCAGCCTAGTGGTCTAAGAGTGGCAGCATTTTCCAAACTGGAGTGAGGGTGGGAAAGCCAGAAAGTGAGCAAGACCACTGTCATAGCCCAGAGAGAAACAAGGTTCTTGACTAAGATGCGGCAGTGGGAACTGTCACTAAGGGGAACAGTAAATCTACTAAGGAGCAGAACAGCAATATTAAGAAGAATGCTCCTGGCTAGGCGCAGTGGCTCACACCTGTAATCCCAGCATTTTGGGAGGCCAAGGCGGGTGGATCACAAGGTCAGGAGTTCAAGACCAGCCTGGCCAACATGGTGAAACCCTGTCTCTACTAAAAATAGAAAACAATAATCCCAGTAATCCCAGCTACTTGGGAGGCTGAGGCAGGAGAATTGTTTGAACCCAGAGGCAGAGGTTACAGTGAACTGAGATCATGCCCCACTGCACTCTAGCCTGGGTGACAGAGCAAGACTCCATCTCAAAAAAAAAAAAAAAAAAAAAGAAGAAGAGTATTCCCTATTTCCATAGTACCTGTCAAAGCTTTCACCAAAATCTCATCAATTCTTGTCAAACCTCAGTGAGGAGTGCACTAAGTGTGATTATCTGGATGTCTACATCAGAACTGAGCTGGGAAGGTTACACTTCCTTGGTAGGTGGGAATGTGACAGTGGCAGGAGAGAGGAGGTTGTAGAAAGAGAAAATGCAAGCACAGAACACAGCATTTGGAGATTCCACTTCCTCATAACTTTGCTCCCACCAGCAGCACATCTTCATCTGCTCAACCCCTCCTTTGCATGGAAGGCAGGTACCCAGGAAGTCTATGTGATGTTTGAGTAAGTTTCATCATGCAGGATGTTTGCAACGAGTTTTATTTATGCAGGCATTAATACATCAAGGGGTAAGAAAGGCATCCTCTCCACTCGCAGGAGATCACAAGCCGCCCCCTCACAACTCCACAAAGCACATAGTCCAGGCCTCAGCAGCCAAACATGATCTAGGCCAAGAAATCATGGATGTCAAGAACCACCCAAAGGAGATGCAGGTCACAGATATACTATTTGAGGCCTCCCTCTTTAAATCCTACAATGACAGTGAGTCAATTAGAAATAGAAAATCCTTAAGCATTTAACAAACACAGATGGTTCTCTACTTACAACTGTTTCACCTATGACTTTGGATTTTTTGACTTTACAATGGTGTGAAAACAATACACTTTCAGTAGAAACCGTACTTTGAGTGCCTATACAACCAATCTGTTTTTCACTTTCAATAAACTACATGAGATATTTGATGCTTTAACACAAAATAGGCTTTTTGTTACATGATTTTGCCCCCATTGTAGGCTAATGTGCATGTTCTGGGCACGGTTAAGGTAGGCTAGGCTGAGCTGTGATGTCAGTAGGTTAGGTGTATTAAATGCATTTTCCATTTACAATATTTTTAACTTATTTTAACTTATGAGGATGTAGCCCCACTGTAAATTAAGAAGCATCTCTACCAACTTTATCCCAGTTGTGATTTCAATCATGGAGTCAGACTGCAGGATCACACAGTGGAACTCTCGAAGCCATGGGGAAAGGAGCAGGAAAACCAACGCCTTCTTCCTTTCCAGTTTCCATGACGTCACAATGGGCAGTGCCAGAAACCACTTTCACGCCACAAGTGTCCTCTACCTGACCAGCTGACTTGGGTATGAAATTAAAGTGGTAGGGATGCAGAGGCCAGAGAAAATATAGAAATGCCTTTTGGGGCTTCCCAAATATAGTTCAAGACTATTCCTAGGGCTTCATTTTCCTTCTCCCTCAGTCTGTGCCTGGCCCTCAGCCCAACCCCAGGTACCCTGAATGGGTTTTTGGATGGTCTATATCTGGTTTTTCCTGCTGGTCTCCCAGCTGCTCATCTCCCAATTCAGAAACCCTTTGGGTGCTACATCTTATCACTTGAATGAAGCCGGGTGGTCTCAACCTCCCTAGGTTGATACTGATATCCCCTCAGTCCCTCAGTCACTGTGACTTGGAGACTAACATAGTTTACCATACCACTTTCTTATTTGGAGAGCTATCTTTATAAAAATGACTTTGCCAAGGTGAGTACTGAACCAAAAGCAGTATCATTTTGTTAAATTCTATGCTTATGCTTAAGGTATTTATCAAATCTTAAAAATGCTCATCCGTGCATGCAGTTATCACAATGTGAACAAAGATGTATAAGTGAAAAGCTCTTCCCCAAGCAAAATCTCTGCAAGCCACCAACTGCTGAATCCAGAGCACCTTGCAATGCCTATTCCATAGCATACAACTCTTTTTAGGGAGAGTGAGGTAAGGAAGGCTTTAAAACTCACCACCCTCCTAGTCAATACAGTTGCTGATGGAAGCACAAATGTCCCCGAACTCTCTGGGTGTTCTGCTAGTCCTGTGACCAGAAAAAGCCTCTTGTCCAAATTTCTTTTTGTAAACATCAAAGTAACAAAAGGGTGACCCCAAGCTTACCCTAAACACATTCCTGCCCCCTTTAGATCTTATCTGTTGCCCTGTGGTCTCTGCTTCAGGAGGCCACCTCCTGGGTGGTCCTAGGCCCATTGCCACTCTCTTTCTACCCTGGGCTGTTCCAAACAAACTCAGGAAGCCTTAAACAAGAGGCAGATGGTGAGGCAGAGAAAGTGTGTAAGTAACGCCTCTCTATTACATAATGCTAAGCTCACAACCTCCTTGTGAATCAGCCTTGAAAATACCTAATGGCCTTTCACTTCAGAGTAAACATGCACTTGAAATAGGCAAAGAGAGGATTATAATTATTTTATTTGATGACCGGTGTACAACCATGTTAGTAAATAATATATCAACATATTAGTAGTACATTACAGGTTGGGGTCGGACCATATATTAGTAAATTACAGGTTGGAATAGTAAATATATAGGTTGTAAATTACAGGTTGTTGATTCAGTCAATACTCTTGTGACATCCAATACCTACCAAGCACTGAGCTAGGTCCCGTAGGACACACTTTCTAACCTCACCTAGACCAGATCACTGTGGAAGTCACTAGTGCTACTCACCCATATCCACTTCTCCCTTTTTCAGCACAAGAAATATTGAATTGGGATTAAATAGTGTCATATGCCGAGTTCTGGCCAAAGTGATGGAACTCACCTCTGGGTGAGATCACATAATTGCTAGAGCAAGACCCTGCAGCATTTTCTTCCCAATGCTGCAATGATCTTGCAAGCTCACATCAAGACCAAGACTCCATCAGTTTGACTCCTTGAGTGACCACGATGAGCAGGGTCCGCCTGCCAACCACACTGGATGCAGCACGGGAAGGAAAGAAACTATTTAACCATGGAGACTTGGAGGTATTTGTTACTGCAGCATAACCCCACCTATCTTGCTGGTACGTCACTGTTTAAAAAAGAGAAAAATCTGCAAAAGCATCCCATCAATCTGTTTTCTAAATCAGATAATACGGAAAAACAGCATTTGTTTCAAAATTCAGCTTCATCAGGAACGGAACACTATCTTGAAAAGCAGAGGTTGCTGACAGTATAGGTGGGTTCAAACAACTCTAAGGAAATCAGAAATGAAACCAGAATGACCCTCAACAATGTAAGGATTGAACTGTATGGAATTCAGCTAAAAAGACTACAATGAAAAGGCCACCTTCTGACAACAGGAACAGCCATTTATGAAGCAGTGAGCTCCTCAGTGAAAAAGGCATTAAAGTCAAGGGTGGATGACCATATTTTATCTCCCCAGAAGTCCAATCCTACCATTCTTGAGGTTCCATTGAAGTTAATTAGAATCAGGTCTTCCTATAGGGAGTTGAATTTTGTGTCTCCCCCTACACCCAATCCCAACCCCTTGAGTCCATTACCTATCACAGAGCATTATCTATCAGGTGCCAATAAACATCTGCTAAATGAATAAATGAGCATTGTAGAAAGGAAGCAGGCATTGGAGGCAAAGATCAGTCTAATAGTGTCTAGGGATCCTCCAGCCTAAAGCTAAACACATCTGAGGGTGGGGAGCCTCCTTCTTATAAAAAAAAAAAAAAAAATAAGCATCAATGGACACTTTATTATGATTTATCACTGTACACAATTTAAAACCACAATGAAACCTAACACTGCACTGTGGCTATCTTTGTTCTTGGACGTGCATTTACATGCGCAGGCTACTGTTTTGCCGTATGGAATTTTGTGTGTGAAGTGTTTATTCTATTAAAAAAGAAAACCACACCCTTGTTTCTATTGCATTATTACATTCCTTATTATGCCATCACATGTGTTTTCTTCTTGCAGCAACACAGTACACACCCTGTACTATTGCTGACATAAAAATTACTTGTCAAAAATACCTCTAGCTTAGCACCATATTACTCATCTGATCTTTGCAAAGCACTGGCCTTTGTTTCACCTGGGACTAGATAACCCAACTACTTTTACTAGTGACTCCTGAATGCTTGTAGTAGAAGGATAAATGCTAGTGTCACCTATGGTTTTAAAGTCACCTTCCAAAACAAAACTACATTAGAGGTGAATAATCTTTCAAGTTTTTAACTTCATTTTGCAAGGGATTTGGAGGAAAATGGTGAAGAGAGAATCTGTCACAGATACCAAGGTGCTACTGAGTGTAAAAGAGAGTATACCAGGAGCCTTTGGCCCTCAGCAATCTGTCTTCCTACAAGAAAAATCGAAAGCCAATTTCCATAACCATCCTTATTCCCTGCTACTAGTGTAGGATGCGCAGGACTCTGCCCTCTAGGAGAAAATGCTAATGCCGGAGTGTCCTGCTAAGTCTAAAGGTTATGTTTTTTCATTGCACTCTTACCAAGATAACCCCAGATCCGGTTAGGCTGACATCAAAACAGAACTATCCTTGGAAAGAAAAGAACAGGCCAGAGTTTTTGGAAAAGCCCCAATAACCTAAAGATAAAATACAGATGAGAGGTTCATGGCTATCTAAATGGAAACTTCACTCAAGCTGTTTTCTCTGTTCTCTTTCTGCTGCCCCCAACGGCCCTTCCTTCCACCTCCCAGTACTCACTGCTGGGGTGTCTCTCTTAATATTACAAACACTATTACAATGAAGGAACAGGGGAAAGTATTTCATAAGAAGGTCACCTCATTTGACCAGTGCTCAATTAGAGCACTGGGCAAAAGTACAATCAGCCTTCCAATGACACCTTTTCAACAAAGGATACCCCACCTCTAGACTGAAGCCTAAATATATTACTACAGATAAGAAAGCAGGCATCTATGGAAACCTCACATTCAGATACAACCGCCTGTGTATTAATTATATCAAAATTCCCATCAAAGGAAACCAGGTGGGATTTCTACAATCCCAAATTCACCCTGCACCTCCCTCCAATGGCTTCTTCAAAGGGAAGGTATAAAGTCATTTGCAATTTCTTTCTCTGAACCTGGAGTTTTAGCAGCCCCCACACCTTCTCACAGATAGGAACGATGCTGATGCAGAAACCACCCAAACAGCCCTGTGCCAGCACTGTCGGCCCAAATGACCCAGAGACACCCAGGCGGCTACCCAGATCGTGGGGGGTTACCTGAATCTGTCACCGAGTCTCTTTCACCCCCTTCTGCATGATGACATCAAGTGGAAATGGTACGCGTTTAGGAGGCAAGAGGCTGACAGGCAGGAAACACAATTGAGACTGAGCTTTCTTCAGCCTGCAGTGAAATACATGCAGGAAGGGTTAGATACGCGCCTTAGAGAAGGAAATCCAAGCGCCCTCCCAGGCCGGGCCGGCGGGGCTGGAGCGGGTACACTGGGGAGATGGAGCAAGGCGGTTGAGGTGTGGAGGGCTGGCGGCCGAGAAGGGGGCGTCACGGCTCCTAATTGTCTCTATAGGATAAATAACCACCTCCCCTCTCCTCCGCAGTATCCCCCGCCCACGAGTTCCCCTCTGGTGGCAGAGCGTCTACTAGCAACAGTAAGCCCTAGGAAAAAGAAATCGGAGCGGGTGGAGAATAACATCTTGGGGCAAAGACACACTAGCAAAATCTACTAGGTAACCCGGTCATGTGGGAATGCGGGGCGCCTAGTTATTCGCGCAGACACACAGCGCGGCAATCCGGAGCATCTTTCTTTCGTTTGCCCCTGTCCGCTACCTCATCAAGTCACCGTCACTCTGTTTTGGCGATTTCTCTACTCTCTCCAGACCCGCGCAGCGCTCCCCAAGCCATGCCCCCACCCCAGGCGGGATTGGAGACCGCCGCTTCCGAGCAGCGCCCCACGAGTCCAGCTGGCTTTGTCCTGCCGCTGTCCTTCCAGGAGCAAGCGCCCCCGGCGAATGTGTCTGCACAAAAGACCCCCAACATCTGCCCGTCACAGCGTCCTCTCCTTCCGGGAGGGGCCCCGGGGCAACTTCTAGGGGTGGAGAAGGCGCGAGACAAGGGGACCTAGAGGCGGCGAGCCGGGGTGTGCGCGGGCCGGGTGCGAAGCTGGGACGAGCGCGCGCGCACGTGCACACCCAGGGGCGCGCGCGGCGCGGGCACGAGGCGAGCTCCCTCGGACCGGAGCTCCAGGGGGCATCCGAGGACTCGGCCGAGCAGCCGACAGCGCCGCTCTCCGCCGCGGCCGCCCGCTCAACTCCGCCAGCGCTCGGGAGACACGCAACTCCCGGGACCACCTCCCGCGCGCCCCGCCAGACCCCGCGCTCCTCTCCCCGGGACCCCTGCGGCCCCGCCACCCCATCCGCCGTCCAGAAGATCCCCCCAGTTACAGCAGGCGGCAGCTGCCCTTTCCCGCTTTCCCGGCTCCGGCGCGGCCGCCGTAGGGGCGCAGACATCCCCGCGCGCCCCTCTGTCCGCCCCCGACCCGGAGCGGGCAAAGAAACAAACCGAAACTCACCGACCTTTCTCCGCGGCGGGCTTGGGCGCTCGCTACAGAGGCGGCGGCAGCGGCGACAGCATCGCCAGGTGGTCCCGACGCGCCAGCCCCGCTCAGCCAGACGCGCGCCCCGGGCAGGCGGCCGCCGCTCCTCCAGCCGAGAGCCACGGGGCAGGCGCTGACAGCGCAGCGGCGGAGCCTGCAGCCCCAGCTCCCGGCCCGGCCCTTCGGGCTACACCCCCACCTGCGTGGCCGCCCTCTGCGTTCGCGGTCGGACACCGCCGCCAGGCGCTGGGCACCGAGCAGGAGCTTTTTGTCACTGAGACTCCGGCACCAAAGCGGGTGGGGGGAGAGGCTGGGCTCCGCTCCCCGCGGCACCGCCCTCCCCGGCGGCTCCACCCCCTCCTCCCCGCCCCCAGCCCGGCGGGCCAGGGACGTCTGTCCTTCAGTCCCGAATCGCCCACCTCCCCCGGGGTGAGGGGCTGCCGGCCCTCTCTTGCGCGCTCCCTCGGCTTTGCACCTGGTGCCCACCCTAGGCCAGGATCTCGACGCCGTCTCTCTACGGTGCAAAAGCGGGACCCGAGCTGGCGGCAGGTGTGAGAGCAGGCCGGGGCGGCTGGGAGGAGGGGCGGGGTCGGGGTGGGGGCCCAGGGCCGCAGTGGGCGGGTTGGGGGGTGCCCAGCCTGTGCCTAGGACCCGAACAGCGAGAGGGAGGAGCTGAGATCATCAGGTTTCCAGAAGCTGCCCTGCATCCTCGTCACCGAAGATACTTTTTGGTTGCCCCTAAAAGTTCACGTAGTCCAGTCAGGGTGGGGCCCCGCTTTCCAAAGAGGCCCGAACGGACACCCCACTATTTGAATCCCTCAAATGGGGGACAAGAAGCAGGGGAGTAAGGAGATGCAAGTCCTAGGGGTTATATGGAAGCGCGAACCCCACGGAACCTCGGGGCCCACCCTATTCCACACCTTAAAAACCTAACTTCGACCTAGGAAGGTGCTTAGAATGTCTTGTTCCCCGGAGAAAATCTCCCGCCTCTTGAGTTAACTGCGAAGTAGGAGAATGGAGGAGAAAGGTCCTTGGTAGAAGATGGTTCCATGCCCTTTGGTGCCTTTTTAAAGGATTTCCCTGCAGAATGAAAACCTAAAACTCGCTTCTAGAGCTCAGATGAAGTTCAGCCTGCGGACGTTCCCGGTCCCCAGCAGCAGGGCTCAGCTGTGTGTGATCCCCACGAATTCGGGCGGTACTTACCGCCTTTCCCCACTGCTGGAGTGGAGCCGTCTTTGTCTTAACGGTAGTATCCGCAAGGAAAGAGCTCCCAGTTTCACTTCCCCAAGTAGCTTACTGAAAAGCTTCTGCCAAGATTTCTTTTTTGTTGTTGTTTTTCTTATTTTTATTTTTATTTTTTTTCTTTTTTTGAGACGTTCTCTCGTTCTGTCACCCAGGCTGGAGTGCAGTGGCGGGATCTCAGTTCACTGAAACCTCCGACTCCCGGGTTCAAGCGATTCTCCTGCTTCAGCTTCCCGAGTAGCTGGGATTACAGGCCCGCACCACCTCGCCCGGCTAATTTTTGTATTTTTGGTAGAGATGGAGTTTCGCCATGTTGGCCAGGCTGGTCTGGAACTCCTGACCTCAGGTGATCTGCCCGCCTCGGCCTCCCAAAGTGCTGGGATTACAGGGATGAGCCACCGCGCCCGCGTTTTTTTGTTTGTTTGCTTTTTGTTTTTTCAGAGGAAGCCCTATAAACCAATGGAGAATCTAGGTAACCTACCATAAAACTCTCAATGTACTCAAAGCACCCTTGTCATGTCCCACAATTACGATCTGTTGATGGGGTTTCCAAAAGTGCTGTCCTTAAGCACATACATAAAACTGGTCATCTAGAAACAGATAAAGCTGCATGGGTATCAGTTGTCCCTGGGATCCCAATTAAAACGTTGCCTTCTATGGTCTTCTGACTGATCCTTATCCCTTTGTTTGCCCAAGCTAAAACCTCTATCGTACACCTGAAAAGAGTGAAAGCTGTATCCACGTTTTAGAAGCCTAAGGTAATCTTGAAGTAGAAGACTTCAAGAGTCTTTATTTTAAGCCTCAACTTCAGGGCAGGAAGGAGAATTCTTTTTTTTTTTTTTTTTTTTTTTTTGAGACAGGGTCTCACTGTGTTGCCCAGGCTGGAGTGTGGTGACCAAAATCCTGGTTCACCACAACCTCGATCTCCTAGGCTTAAGCTTCCTCCTGCCTCAGCCTCCCAAGTAACTGGGAGACTACAGGAGTACCACCACGTCCAGCTAATTTTTGTATTTTTTTATTTTTGTGGAGATAGGGGTCTCTCTTTGTTGCTCTGGTTTGGTCTTGATCCTGGCCTCAAGCTATCTTCCTGCCTCATCCTCCCAAAGTGCTGGAATTGCAGGCATGAGCCATCATGCCCAGCTCCAGAAATTCACTTTAAGGAGAAGTTAATGAGGGTCTTGAAAACTCTGACGTTGGCAAGGAGTTGGAATGAGGAAGGTAAGTTATAACATCCCAAGATTTTACTAGGAAAGTTCAGCCTAGAAATGTTATGATTATACAAGAGTGACTTTAAAGACTACTCTTCAGAAGCTAATTTCAGGGATCAGTAATTGTTCCAAAATTTTTCAGCTCTTTTATTCAGCTGCTTTTGAAACAATTATTTGGGGGAGTCAAGCATTCACCATGATGTGGAAAAACCATCCCCATCCTTAGTCTTTCGCTGCCACTGGCTGGGATTTTAATTCACAGAGCATCATGGGTGTTCTGCCTTCTGTCCAGTCTTGTAAAGCTGTCACACAGAGAAGGTTAATTAACTGGGGCAGACTGGGATAGGCCAGTTCTTAAGGCTGGTTGTAGGCCAACACTGGGGCGGGCAAGAACAGTTTGAGTCAGAGGAGGAACAGGCAACAACATGTCCAAGCAGAGTCTTCAGTGAGAAATTCCAGGATCAAGGCCGTTAGGACCAGGCAGTGTTTAGAGCTGTGAGCAAGCAGGCAGCATGGTCGGAGAATCTGGCATCGGCCTGCAGACTGGGCACTACCCATGTGTGGGAGAGGGAGAGGGAATCAAAGCTGCATCCCAGGTCTTGAAGGATGGGCCATCAAGATGGGACCCCAGCACTGGGTACCGAGATAAAGATCCAAATATTCGTGAATTCATACAACAGATATTCACTGAGTATGGACTATGTACTGGGAACCTAGTCCTAGGGTTAGGATAGAGAAAACACCCCCAAATTCCTGCCCTAACAGAACTTATATTCTAATGGAGGAATCAGACAATACAACTGTGGACGCAAAGAGTCGAACTCTGTAAAATATTTGAAGAGATTTATTCTGAGCCAGAGATGAGTGACTATGGCCCATGACACAGCCCTCAGGAGGTCCTGAGAACATGTGTCCAAGGTGGTTGGGGTGCAGCTTGGTTTTATACATTTTAGGGAGGCATGAGACATCAATCAAATACATTTAAGAAATATTGGTCCAGAAAGGAGGAACAACTCAAAGCAGGGGCTTCCAAGCTATAGGTGAATTTAAACATTTTCTGGTTGACAATTGGCTGAGTTTGTCTAAAGACCTGAGATAGATAGAAAGGGAATGTTCAGGTTAAGATCAAGATTGTGGAGACCACAGTTCTTTTGAAGTCTTATAGCGGCTGCCCATAGAGACAGTAAGTGACAAATGTTTCCTATTCAGATCTTAGTTAATCTCTTTAGGATTGGGAGGGTCTGGAAGAAAAGTGTCTCGCTATGTTAACAGGGATTCTTTACAGATGCAAATTTTCCTCCACAAAGAACAGCTTTGCAGGGCCATTTCAAAATATGGCAAAGAAACGTGTTTTGGGGTAAACTATTTTGATTTTCTTCTTTGCCTTATAATATTATGCCAGAGTCAGGGTGGAAAGTAAATCATGATATATAGGGTTAAATAAAACCCATCTGATGAGAATTTATGATTTGTAGGGCATGACTCCCCCAGACCCCTTAGATAGGAATTTGGGTAAGATAAAAAAAAAAAAGTTGGAATTTAGTCCCATAATAAATAGATAATTTGTAGGTTGGAGAGTGAAAAAGGTAAGGGAGAAAACAAAGCAGGGGTGGGGCATTATGAAGTCTGTGTGTTGGGGGAAATTTTAGATCGGTGGCCAGGGAGGGCCTTTCTGAAGACGAGTTTTCTGAGCTAAGAACTGCAGGAAGAAAAGGAAAGTGTCATGCCAGTAAATAGGGAAAGCCTGTTCCCATCATCAGAGGGAACAAGTGGGGGGTGCCTGCACTTCCCCACGGGCAAAGGTCAAGATGCTGGAACTGGGTTACAGGGTCAGTCAGATCTATAACACTGATTGATGCTGAGTCACCTGAGGTTGTATGAGAGTTGCTTACATTGGGGCAGGGATGAGCTCTTCATCTTTGTACCTGCAGCATGGAGCACAGGTGCCCAATAAATGTTTATTGAGCTGAGCCCTTAAATCTCTGAGAACCTGGCATGGAACTGAGATTAATGTGATCCCATAATACCCGGGGCAGCCCTTCTGTCGGGGATGACACTTTCACAAAAGAATGTGATGATCTCTTCAGTCACTTTTCATTACTGTCTTCCTGATCTGGGAGGGCAGAGATCATCTTTCAACTTGGATCCTCAGCACCTAACACACTAAGAAGAAGGCAGACAGTGGGGCAAGAAGGCAGAGAGAGAGAGGAACTGGGATGAGGAAACAAGCAAACCCAGTTCAGTGCTTGATATCCCTGCAGATCCTAATCCAGCCCAATATTGAGAGTGACTTTTCTACTCAACATGTTTGAATTTTACATGTTAAAATTGCACCTTGAAACTGAATTAGGGTGGTAGTTGCACAACCCAGTAAATCTACTAAAAATCATTGGATTCTACACTTAACACGAGTGGATTTTATGGTGTGTAAATTATACCTCAAAAAATTGTTTAAAAGCATTGAAGTGGGATCCCATGTTTAGACAACTTTCACAAGGTGTCAGTGATAAGCCAGAGTCGTCTTTAACCGAACACATTATCATCCTTCCTAATAGATGTTTAAACCAAATTGATCTGCAAATTTACTTTTCCCTTATGTGATATTAGCCACCTTAAAGTATATATAGTCTTAAAAAGTCTAAGAAGTCTTAAAGTTAGTCTGGGCATGGTCCTCACACCTGTAATCCTATCACATTGGGAGGCTGAGGCAGGTGGATCACCTAAGGCCAGGAGTTCGAGACCAGCCTGGCCAACATGGTAAAACCCCATCTCTACTAAAAATATAAAAATTAGCCAGGCATGGTGGCATGAGCCTGTAATCCCAGCTGCCAGGGAGGCTGAGGCAGGAAAATGGCTGGAACCCTGGAGGCTGAGGCTGCAGTGAGCCGAGATCACACCACTGAACTCCAGCCTGGGCAACAGAGCGAGACTCCATCTCAAAAAAAAAAAAAAAAAAAAAAACGAAAAAACAAATCTTAAAGTTTATTTAGCCTCAGAAAGTTTACTAGTAATGATTGCTCAATATAGTGCACATTTCAAAACTGTTTTTATTTTGGGGCCCTATATAAACCAATCCCACAGACTTCTTATTCTGGTAAGGTGTTCTGAATGTAAAAGGTATTAATTTGACATATTATCTAATCTTTTCCCTATTTAGAACCCAGTGCTACTTAGGACAATGAAACTTCATCTAGAACAAAATACTGAAGTATTTTGGAAACCTCAAAAGATTTGAGTAGGAAATAACCCAGATTGCTTTTCTAAAAGTGGTGGTGGATTAAACAAAGCCATCTCTCTCTCTCCCTCTCTCTCTCTCTCTCTCTATATATATATGTATGTGTATATATATATATATATATATATATATATTTTTTTTTTTTTTTTTTTTTGGTTTTTGAGATGGAGTCTCCCTCTGTCGTCCAGGCTGGAGTGCAGTGGTGCAATCTTGGCCTTCTGGGTTCAAGCAATTCTCCTGCCTCAGTTTCCCAAGTAGCTGGGATTACAGGCATGTGCCACAATGCCCAGCTAATTTTTGTATTTTTAACAGAGACATGGTTTCACCAGTTGACCAGGCTGGTCTCGAACTCCTGACCTCAAGTGATCCAACCACCTCGGCCTCCCAAAGTGCTAGGATTACAGACGTGAGTCCCCACACCCCGCCTCTGTATTTTTTTGTAACCTCATCTTCAATATGCACAACACACATTCCAAAACAGTTGGCTAGAATGATGTGACCATTGCCAAGGGTGATGGTCAGTCACCATGCAACATGTTTAACAATCTGCAGGCATAGGCCTCCACCTATCATTTTGGGCAATGGCCATACACAATCAGTATGGCCTTTATGGTGTGTGTCCTGGCTAAACATCAGCTCAGACTATGATGCCAAAGTCCTCTGGACACCCTCCTAAACAGCAGGTATCTGCTGTGTTCTTATCATGTTTGTGCAGTTCGGGGTTGAGTAAGATCCTCACATCCACTAGCAAATTGCTGCTGTTTTTGCTATAAGTATGATACAGGAGAATCATCATACACTGAGCTCCATTCCTTGTACAATCAACACAAGACAGTGTTCACCCTCCCTAATGGATTGGAGTGACCACATGTGATCAGCCAGGGAAGGGTTGGAATGTGGAGCTCCCCTCTCACCCCACTGTCTGCCACCTCCGCCATCTGTCCTATTCACCTTCCCTCCAGCTGACCTTCTGTCACCCATGTGGTTCCAACTGTCCTCCCTTCCTTTCCATTGGCTGTCAGATTCCTGGCATCCACTTGGCCCCTCCCCTCATTTGGAAAGTAAACCTGCTGCTCCAGCTGCCAGATCATGGAATGGTGCCACTTTGAGAAAGGAGAAAAGGAACAAAGGAACCAGGAGGTCCCACCACTGTTTTTTGAGACCCCCAAGTCTGAATCCAATGTCTTGCCCTCTGGTGGTCCACAGAATTTGGCTCCAGTTTCTCCAGGATCTATTCTTCTGTAATCCACCTGCACCTCATCCAAGTGGACCTGTCACCCCTGTACCTGCCCCAAGCCCAGACCTAGCTTCGGGCAGTTCTTCCTCCCCACTGCCTCTGCTTTCAGCCACTGCCTGCCGTCATCATTCAAACTCAAGGAATCCAAGCATCTGTTTATATCGCACCTGTATCTAGGGGATCAAGTCAGTTCACCCTCTAGTGGTCAAGAGGAGAAGTGGCAGCCTCTGCACATCACCCAGGTCAGACCTTGAGGAGGTCAGCACAGGGAAATGCCACTTAAGACGTCTACACAAACCCACCTCCTCTAACTCTGACTTCAGTGTTTCTCCTCTGCTGTTCCTTCCCTGCCTTGCCAGTGGGTGAAGTGTGCTGGGAGAGGGCATGGAGTAAAGACCCCCTGTTTATTTCTCAAACCTTTTCCTTCTATCGCTTCATAGCTCCTTAAATGTTCACAGCAGATTTGATGGTTTTAAAGGACACAAATTATTCTGCTACAGGACAAGGGAACTTCAGCATATCAACCATGTCCAAAATTAATAGATGACTATAACTTCTTTTTTATTGGCAAACATTTATTGAGTCTATGTACCAGATTGTGTATTTCCATACATGTCCTTGCAAGATCACTAGAAGTAATTTGATTATCCTCACTTTACAGATGAGAAAACAAATGCCTAGAGAATTTAAGCATCTTTCCCAATATGATGTAACCAGTAAATGGTGAACATGGACTTGACTCAGGCCTGCTGAACCCAAAGCACTTTCCCCTAGTTGCTGCACTGATTCCTCCCATGGACCAAAGAATCCAGGCAATTGCACTTGATTTGCCTTAAAATGCATCTCAGTCTCTTCCAAGCCATTCCTATTTTAGGTCAGGGTGCCTGACACTGCAGCTCACAGTACTTTAGGACCCCATATCTCCCCCATGATTTCAAGTGGATCTGCTCCTCCTTATCCTCACTCTCACAGCTCCTCTGTACCTTTCCTTATGCAGCAGTGCAACCTACATTTGTACTTGTCAATCCCAAAAGATATGGTAATTTCAAAGTTTCTGAGGGCATTTACATCTCTGCCTCTCACCTTGACCTTCTCCCCTTCAAGGCTCACTCAAATTTCCCCAACCACATTCATTTTTACCTTCTTTGCACTCTTATAACACATTGTTTGCTGTTTTATTTTGCGCTTGCATTCTCCCTTATATCATAGTTAGCTGTTCACACATTTGTAATGGTCAGTAAATCCTAAGCTGTTATTTACCCATCTCATCCACCCATGCACACCCACGCCCCACAGCATCATGCAGAATAAAGTGTTCATGCCCTGTACGCATTCAGTGTTTAATAAATGTTCATTTAAAATGGGCCGGGCACAGTGGCTCATGCCTGTAATCCCAGCATTTTAGGAGGCAGAGGTAGGTGGATCACTTAAGGTCAGGAGTTCAAGATCAGCCTGGCCAACATATTAAAATATGCAAATTAGCTGGGTGTGGTGATGAGCACCTGTAATCCCAGCTACTTGGGAGGTTGAGGTGGAAGAGCACTTGAGCCCAGGAGGTAGAGGTTGCAGTGAGCCGAGATCACGTCATTACACTCTAGCCTAGGGAACAGAGTGAGACTCCATCTCAAAAAAAAAAAAAAGAAGTTCATTAAAAATTACCAATCAGGACTTCCTATCTTCTCTTCCAGAGTCATGTTTCCTATGCCCCTCTAGGGGAATTATCCCTAAATTGTCTCTTCACAAATCTGTTACAACTCAGTTCCTCCAGGCTCCATGTAATCCCAGCTACTTGGGAACCTAAGGTGGGAGAATCACTTGAGCCTGGGAGGTGGAGGTTGCAGTGACCCATGGCACTCTAGCCTAGGCTGGGCGACAGAGTGAGACTTTGTCTAAAAAAAAAGAAAAAAATTATTTTAAATGACCAGTTGGGACTTTCTATTCTCTCTTTCAGAGTCATGTTTCCTATAGCCCCTCTAGGGAAATTATCCCTAAATTATCTCTTCACAAATCTATCACAACCCAGTTGATCCAGCTCTGTCAGTGTGAGAGTTAGGATTATTTTCCAAATTCATTTAAAACAGAGATTAGAGAAGGGGATGGGTGTGGGTAGGGTAAAGTGTTACGACATGACATGAGAGTTCTCACTCTTGGTTTTAAGGAATATGGACTTCCCAATGCCAATCTTCACCTTATGTGACAGGTTGAATTATGTTCCCCAAAATTCAAATGTTGAAGTTCTAACCACCGGTACCTCAGAATGTGACCATGGTTGGAGATTAGAGTCTTTACAGAGATCATCGAATTAAGATCAGGTCAGTAGGATGGGCTCTAATCCTGTAGGACTGATGTTCATATAAGTAGAGGAAATTGGCTGGGCGTGGTGGCAGGTGCCTGTAATCCCAGCTACTTGGGAGGCTGAGGCAGGAGATTCACTTGAACCTGGGAGGCAGAGGTTGCAGTGAGCCGAGGTCGTGCCACTGCACTCCAGCCTGGGTGACAGAGTGAGACTCTCTCTCTAAGTAAATAAATAAATAGAGGAAATTATGGGCATAGACAAATACAGAGGGGAGACAATGTGAAGACAGAGCAGGCAGCAGTCTGTAAGCCAAGGAGACAGGCCTGGAACAGATCCTTCCCTCACAGCCCTCAGAAGAAACCAATCCTTTTGACATCTTGATTCCAAGCTTCTGGCCTCCAGAACTGTGAGACAATAAGTTTCTGCTGTTTAAACTACCCAGTCTGTGGCATTTTATCATGGTAGCCCTGCAAGCGAATATGTCCTAGGACTCTGGTTGACACAGAATTGGATTCCACAACCTGCAGCGGTTCTTTCTCTAGATGCCATTTATTTTCTGAGTGTTTACCTCCATAAGAAGATAACCAAGAAATCGTGTGTTCTCCCTTTTGGGAGAAGAAAAATCGTAATGAGTATGTATATGTCCGCAATGAGATGATATTCAGTACAGTAATGTGTAGAAATGTGTAGAAAGCACCTATATTAGGTGCTTTGCAAACATTCTCTCAATCCTCTCAGCCACCTAATTGGGGGCAGGGAGTATTGTTAGCCTCAGTTCACAGTTGTGGAAATTGAGGCTCAGAGATATTAATGCAAGTCACCCAGGATTATACTTCCAGTGAACTTCAAGGCTTGGCTGTGTCCTGTTGGTTGTCTATTTTGCCCTTCCCCCCTGTGGCACATTCCTTTTTCTGTTCCAGTGTCCTCCCCAACCCGAGTGCCTCAGACGATCCTGACTAGTTATGCAGTAACCTCTGGTGGTACCATTTCCTGTGCTATGATTGGTTTAAGGATGGGATGTGACCAGTATTGAACAATGAAAAATGAGAGGAAGTCGACCAGAAGGCTTCTAGAGAAAGCACTCCTCACTATCGAAAAGAGATGCGCAAAGCGGCAGCTTCTCGTCTGCTGCTGGAAGTTACCGAATCCGCATATGATGGTAGGATGTCGGCAACCACCTCGTAGCAAAGAGTGGAGTTTCCTCAAAGAACATTATACAGGGAGAAGAGGGAACAGCCTCTTCCTGTATAGATACCGGAATGATACCACTCTGCCTGAGTTCACCAACCTTACAGGTGCTCCCCGCCACCCGCATTTTTCATTTTGTGAGATAATAAATTCCTTATTATTCAAGCCATTTTGTGTTGCCTTCTGCTATTTGCTGCTGAAATCATCTCAATATGATTTTTCTACCAATATGCTTTGATTTTCCACAGTAAGAGCAGTTTTTAGGTATCATAGTATTAGAAATAAATAACCTCAGATTCACTGCTATACAGAATTTCAAAGGTCCAACAGAGAGAAACAACACTTTGTGTGTTTTTTAAAGCTAGTCAAAAAATATATACAATTTGCCATTTTAACCATCTTTAAGTGTCAGTTCAGTGGCATTAAGTATATCTACATTGTCGTGCATCCATCCCCACTATTCGTTTCCAGAACTTTTTTTTTTTTTTTTTCCTTTTTCTTTTTGAGATGGAGTTTCACTCTTGTTGCCCAGGCTGGAGTGCAATGGTGCGATCTTGGCTCACTGCAACCTCCACTTCCGGGGTTCAAGCAATTTTCCCTGTCTCATTCTCCTGAGTAGCTGGGGTTACAGGCATGGGCCACCATGCCTGGCTAATTTTTGTATTTTTAGTAGAGACAGGGTTTTGCCATGTTGGCCAGGCTGATCTCGAACTCCTGGCCTCAGGTGTTTCACCTGCCTCGGCCTCCCAAAGTACTGGGATTACAGGCGTGAGCCACCATGCCCAGCCTCCAGAACTTTTTCATCATCCCAAACTGAAACTCTGTATTCATTAAACAGTAACTCCCTATTTGCCTCCTCCAACCCCTGGCAACCACCATTTCCCCTTCTGTCTCTATGAATTTGACTTCTCTAGATACCTCATAGAAGTGGACTCATAGCAATATTTTTCTTTTATATGTGGTTCATTTTTTTCCTCTAATGCTTTCAAGATTCATTCATGCCATAGCACATATCAGAATTCCCTTCATTTTAAGGCTTATAGTCCATGGTATGTGTATATCGCATTTTGTTTATCCGTTCATCTGTCAATGGACATCTGGCTTGTTTCCACCTTTTGGCTACTGCGCATAATGCTGCTATGAACATCGGTGTACAAATACCTGGTTGAGTCCCTGCTTTCAATTCTTCCAAGTATACCCATACGTGGAATTACCAGATCATATGGTAGTTTTACTTTTAAATTTACGAGCAAACTTCCTATTGTTTTCCATGGCAGAAATGCCGTTTTACATTCCCACCAACAGTGCACAAGGGTCCTAATTTCTCCTCAACCCTAACAACACTTGTTCATTTCATTTTTTAATAATGGCCATCCTAATGGATGGTGTTTCACGGTGGTTTGGATTTGCATTTCTCTAATGATTCGTGACGTTGAGAATTTTTTCATGTGTTGACTGGCCATTTGTATCTTTTTTGGAGAAACGTCTCCTCAAGTCCTTTGCCCATTTTTGAATTGTTTGTTTTTGTTGATGTTGAGTTTTAGACATTCTTTATACATTCTGGATTACTATTCCTTATCAGATATGTGATTTGCAAACATTTCTCCCATTCTGCAGGGTGCACAGTATCCTTTGAAACACAAAAGAGAAGCAGAATTTCTCTTTGGAGGATTCTCTAAAGAATATAGTCCCCATCCATTCTTCAAATACTCTAAAATCTATCCCTGAATTAAGTCAGACCACCAGAGACAGACACCTACTTTGCTTCGTGTACCCCATCATATTTATTCATTCATTCACTCAGTGGGCACATATGGGCTGAGCCCCTGCCATGGGCAAAGCTATGCTAAGCAATTTTACTAAATTATGTGTTGCCTCCAGTGTGAGGAACATCAAAAGAACTGACCTTGTGTCACTTGTTGCTGGGTTCACGGTTTGGAAGTTGCCAGTCACGTTGTCCCTAAAGAGTATTTTAGCGTATCCCAATTATGAAGACCAATGAGAGAAATTTCCCACTGGTCTCCTGTCAAGGATATTTGTGCTTCTTCATTAGCCACTGATCATGTTTAAGGCACATCTTATAACTGGTCATTCCTTCCTTCTCAGCATGGCTGCTGGGATTGCCATGGGCAATTTCCAGCAGGTGAATTGGCCATCCTGACATGCTTTCCAAGGGAGTGAACTCAGTCCCCACTCCATCTTAACTTCCTAATCTTGTTTTTCCTTTGCCTCATTAAAGAACTACTTTTAAATTTTATCTTCCTTCATTTTAGCCATTTTTAATACTGCCTTAAATCCTTTTTAAAACAATAAAAAAGAAAATCGATGAATAATCAAACATTATCACTCACTATCATTGTGTAGGCCCCAATACAAAATGGAAATGTAAGGTGCCTGCCCAAAAGTTATTAAGAATTTCAAGATGATGACAGCAGAGCAGTAAACCACATGTTGAACCCTTCTGAGTGTGGGACCTTGTGTGATTGTACAGCTCACATGCCCATGAAGCCAGGTCTACCAACTATTGTGATCTGGGGAACAGACACAAGTTATTTTTCCATTTGGTAATTGAACATTGTGTCTATTCATCTTTCAGAGCTTTTTCAAGAATTATTCAAGAGTCAGTGAGCATTGGGCACACCTTTGTGTTAGAAAATACAGAGGCAGAGAGATGGGAAGATTAAAATGGCTTCAGGGATTGTATTGATCTAAAATTGATCATTTCTATGAGCTTCTGATGGTCAGTTTCTTGGTTCATGTGCCTCTGGTTCATCTTTGCATTTTCCCACAGTTCTAGCACAATGCTGTCATATAATAGGAACTGAAACCCTGGTTGGCTGACTGGCTAGCTGGGTGGTGACGGTTGGACATACATGGGCCGTATTTAGGAAATAGAAAATAAAGTTAGAAAAATTATTTGGGTTTCAACTTAAGGAGGTGTAGAGTGGTGGACTTAGTTTGGTAGAAATGAAAAAGCAGGATTGTTTTTGGACAAAAGGATGATTTAGAAAAGCTGACCTGGCCCTGGTATAAAGGGTGAGTCGGAAAGCAGCTACCGGAGGAAAAGCACGCGGCTAGAAAGCCATTTCCCCAGTTCCCATGGAGGTGATTAGACTAGAATTAGACCGAGTAGCAGTAACAGTGTGATCATCACAATAGTAGTACCTACTTCTTTACATTTTCACATCTTTTCACACTGCTGTTTCATTTGCTCCTTCGGTAATCCTGCTTGGAAAGTATTATTGCATTTTATAGAATTGCAAATTGATTCTCGGAAAGTGCGAATGATTTCCCAGGTGGGAGTAATTAACGAGCGCAGCCAGGTCAGGTCTGCATGGGCAAGTCTTTCTCCTCCACCCTGACCGCACATTCCAGTTGCTGGATGAACTTTCAAACAATGAGATGTCTAGACGCCACCCCCAGATATTCTGATTTAATTGGTCTTGGGTGAAATCCAGGCAAGGGAGTTTTTCAAAACATTCCGGGACTCTCAACTGCAGCCAGGTGGAGAACCTGTGGGTTGTGGCACAGCCTGGCTGTAAGGCAGGGCCTGAAAGCCAGAGACCATGGGAAGGCAGAATTGATGAGACTTGACATTGAACTGCAGAGAGATGCCAAGGCAATGAGGTTTTTAGCCTCAGGGACTAACTACCTCTTTAACCTCATGTTTAACCAGACCAGGATGGATACACATATGCCTGGGAGCAGCTGCATTCGGGATTAGAATAAAAGGAAAGTTGCTGCTTTCAATGTGATCAAAAACAGGCATCCATCCCATAGTTGGTAAACAGCGTAGGTATGTGGATGACAAATGTGTGTTCTTCAGTTGGGGCTGGAGGTGGCAAACTCTAAAGGTAGTGATATGGACAATGCTTCCCCTGAAATGTCCCACAGACTTCTATCCAGTGGTGCTAAATTCTGTCCTTGGAAACATTCCATGAGATTGTTTGCCTCTTGGATTTCCACATCTATACCCAGATTCATAGCCCATGGGGTAACAACCCGGGAGATGTCAACCACAGCAGGGCCGTTCTTGAGATTGAAGGCAGGATGGCTGGAAGGGAAGATGGATTTAAGAGACAAAGTATTTGAGTTGCTGGTAGCATATGCAGGTGCAGAAGACAAGCAAACCATTGGCGGTGTGAGACTGAATCACTGGGTTGCATCTTAAACAATTCAGTAGAAATTGACTAACATCTCAGATGTGGGGGAGATCAACAAGCAACTCAGTAATGAAAGAGAAGAGGTTCAAGGACCAAACAGTAGAGACGGTTGTCCTTAGGGGTTTGAGTGAGAAAGAGGATGCACACAGGGTGCTTTACTTTTGAGTACCACCACCTTTCCTGATCATCTCCCACTGGTTTCTTACTTGTACCATTGAGGTAAATCACTGAGACTGTCCCTAGGCCCTGAGCATGATCTTCACTTTTCCATCTCCTTGTTCTTTTTCCTGAAATGTTACTTCTCTTCTCCATATGCACAAGTGGGGTCAGTCCTCTGAAAGACCCATCTCCAACGCCTCCCTCTCCTTTGGAGAGTTTTCTGCTGTCTATCCTCGTGTGTGGATATCACCTCTCCCTTCTAACCCTCATTGCACTTCTCTGTGAAGCTCTTATGCACTGTAACAGTTGTCTATTGCTGCATAACAAATTAACCCCAAATTTACCAACTTAAAAGAGTCAAACATTTATCATCTCTCACAGTTCCTGGGGGTTAGGAAGCACGGAGTGGCTTAGCTAGGTGGTTCTGGCTCAGGGCCTTTCATGAGGTTGCTTAGGTGTCAGTTGAGGCCGCCCTCTTCTGAAGTCTTGATTGAGACTGAGTGACCTGCTCTCAAGATGGTTCACTCACATGGCTGCTGACGGGATGCCACTGCTTCTCACTGGCCTGAGCAGAAGGTTCCAGCTCTTTGCCACATGAGCCCCTCCACAGGGTTGCCTGAGTATCCTCACAGCACGGCAGCTGGCTTTCCCCTGAGCATCTGATATGAGAGAGAGAGAGAGACACACACACACACAGAGAGAGAGAGAGAGAGAGCGAGAGAAAGAGAGAGAGAGAGAGAGAGAGAGAGAGAGAGCAGGAGGCCATTTGTCTTTTACAGTCTCCAAAGTTGCCAAAGTTGCACATCAATATTTCCTCTTTATTCTATTTGTTATAAGTGTATCACTAAGTGCAGCCGACATTCAAGAAAAAGGGAATTGGCTCCAGCTTTGGAAGGGAAGGGTGTTAAAGAATTTGTGGACATATAAATGATCTCCAATTTATTATTGTTCTATTTATGATTTTTTTGACCCCACAATGAGTTTATGGGGTATTAAATGCATTTTTGACTTACGATATTTTTGACATAAAGTTGATTTATTGGGGCATAACCCCCTTTAAGTTGAGGAGCATCTGTATTTAAAACCACCACATTCACTTGCCATAATCTTCCCCACATTCAAACTCTTGTCTTTTAATTTAAAACAAGGCTTATTTGGTAAGCCTTTATGGAGCACCTGTCATGTGCATTGCATTGTGATAGATAAAAATAACAGAGAGAACCTTCACTTAATTCTACAAATAGCAAAGTGAAACGAGTAAGTAGATATTGCTGTACAATGCAGTAAGTGCTCTAAGAGGGAAATAAGAAAGTACAATGGGAGAACAGAGATAGAAGTAGCTAAATATAAGAGAGTCAGGAAAGGTTTTGTGTAGAATGTTTCACCTTTGTTGTTTCTGCATACTCAGCACCCTTTCCCCTGTCTTCTGGTAATCCAGTGCCTCTTTTTATATCATTTGAAGGAGCCCTTCCAATTACACCCTGGACACAGTGTCTCTCTGCCATAGACACTGGTTCAAGGATGGGTACATGACACAAGCTAGGCCAATGCAAATCATTCCTCAGAGACTTCTGCTGGAACTCATGGAAGAGTTCCTCTCTTCTTCTGAGATAGGGACATGCAAGCCTGGTGGAGCTGCCAGCAAGCATCCTTACCATGACCTGGAGAGACTGACATCCACATGGAGGGAAGTAGAGATGGAGAAGAAGCCTGTCCTGATGACCTCACCAACTCTGGGATTCTCTGAAGTCACAGCACCTCTGCATTTAGTTATTTTTATTTGCTAAAAGCTACTTTGAGATCAATGACTGTCAGTGTTATTCAACAGAGGCTTGACTTCCTAGAGGAGGTTGTAGGGAACTGGGTCTTGTAGACCAAGCAGAAGTTTGTCAGATGTAGGTAAAAGCAGGCTTCAAAGGCATGTCAGAAAGAAAAGAAGATGCAAATACATAAAGTCATGTGATCTAGAGCCCACGAGAAGTCCTGCGTGGCTCCTGCAGGGCTGCCTGGCTGGACAGTGAGAGGGAAGAGCAGAGGAACCTGAATGGCAAAGGAGCCTTGAACCCCAAACACTGAAAAGGTCGGGTGTCTGAGTCGGGGTCAGAGGGGATTGTTGCAGGAAGTCAGGGACCCCGAACGGAGGGACCGGCTGAAGCCATGGCAGAAGAACATCAATTGTGAAGATTTCATGGATGTTTATTAGTTCCCCAAATTAATATGTTTATAATTTCTTATGCCTTCCTTTACTGCAATCTCTGAACATAAATTGTGAAGATTTCATGGACACTTATCACTTCCCCAGTCAATACCCTTGTGATTTCCTATGCCTGTCTTTACTTTAATCTCTTAATCCCGTCATCTTCATAAACTGAAGAGGATGTATGTCGCCTCAGGACCCTGTGATGATTGCGTTAACTGCACAGATTGTTTGTGGAGCATGTGTGCTTGAACAATATGAAATCTGGGAACCTTGAAAAAAGAACAGGATAACAGCAATGTTCAGGGAACAAGGGAGATAACCTTAAACCCTGACTACCTGTGAGCTGGGCAGAACAGAGCCATATTTCTCTTCTTTCAAAAGCAAATAGGAGAAATATCGCTGAATTCTTTCTCAGCAAGGAACATCCCTGAGAAAGAGAATGCATTCCTGAGGGGAGGCCTCTAAAATGGCCGCTTTAGGGGCGGCTCTCTTTTACAGTTGAAGACAAAGGGATGAAATAAGCCCCAGTCTCCTGTAGCGCTACCAGGCTTATTAGGACGAGGAAATTCCCGCCTAATAAATTTTGGTCAGACCAGTTGTCTGCTCTCAAACCCTGTCTCCTGATAAGACGTTATCAATGACAATACGTGCCTGAAACTTCATTAGCAATTTTAATTTTGCCCCGTCCTGTGGTCCTGTGATCTCACCCTGCCTCTATTTGCTTTGTGATATTTTATTACCTTGTGAAGTATGTGATCTCTGTGACCCATACCCTATTCGTACACTCCCTCCCCTTTTGAAAATTGCTAATAAAAACTTGCTGGTTTTACGGCTCAAGGAGCATCAGAAACTTGCTGACATGTGATGTCTCCCCCGGACACCCAGCTTTAAAATTTCTCTCTTTTGTACTCTTTCCCTTTATTTCTCAGACCAGCTGATGCTTAGGGAAATAGTAAAGAACCCATGTTGAATATTGGAGGTGGGGTTTTCCCCGATAGGGGATGCCACTTTTTCTAGCCACAATATTCTATAATAATCAATCTCTGCTTCAGGAGGGCAAGATAAATAAATAATGTATATATAAATTGTGTTTGCTGATTTTAAATTAGAAGGCACTTTGGGTTATATATAGCAGAGTAGTGCAGTGGCTTAAAAATTTGGGGGTCACACAAGGGATGAGACGGTGCCCAGAAAAACATGATCTGTAACATTAGATAAGAATCATCTGTTAAGGTGGGGGTCCCAGAGTACATTAAAAAGGATATCGCATTCCTATAAGTAGAAGGAGAGGAAATAGGGCCCCCACTCTGAGTGGAAGACCTGACAGCTACAAATTATCAGCCAAACCTCTGGATATCCTCCTCTGGGTCCCACTGACCCCTTGCTAAAGAGACAAAAGTTCTTGGCAGCTTGGTCATGGCATTCACCTTCCAGATTCATGGAAACTGGTCCTGCTGTCCATGCTTGTGACCTCAAAGCCAGAGTTGCTCAAACCTGTCAGCCTGCCCTTTCCTCTCGCCACTCTTAACCTCTCTGGGCTAGAAAAGGGTAAGAAGAGGAAAGCGTAATGAAGCCACTGCTCAGAGAAGCCACTGTTCTGCCTTTGTTCTCCATTCTTCCTAACTAGCTTCGGAATAAGGCTGTGTCCTACCAAGCAAAGTCAGAGGACCTTGATGTGAGCCTTGGAATTCAAACCCAGTGCAAGCTCTTTCAGATCACAGATCTCATCACACCTTTACTGCCTACCTTGAGTAGATTCTCAATGAATGCTAAAAGGTTTGAAATTTAAGGATGCAAACCTTTTGCTTCAGGGGAGCAAGTAATGAAGTCCTGGTATGTGAAAGTGTGGCCAACACTTCTAAATACAGTGCATGTAAGGGGAGAGGCAGCACTTCCTCAAAGAAGTACCAGCATTGAGAGAAGAATTTCTAAGGTCAAATATGTTTACATACTGAGAAGGAGGGAGATACTGTAAAGTTACAAAAGAAGCCCAGGAATATTTGACCAATATATTTAATTTAATACCTGTCTGTATTCATTTAAGAATTTATATTTATGGTCAGGCACGGTGGCTCATGCCTGTAATCCCAGCACTTTGGGAGGCCAAGGCAGGTGGATCACCTGAGGTCAGGAATTCGACACGAGCCTGGCCAACATGGCAAAAACCCGTCTCGTAAAAATACGAAAAGTTAGCCAGGTGTGGTGGTGGGTGTCTGTAATCCTGGCTACTCAGGAGGCTGAGGCAGGAGAATTGCTTGAACCAGGAAGTGGAGATTGCATTGAGCCAAGGTCATGCCATTGTACTCCAGCCTGGGAAACAAGAGTGAAACTCCATCTCGAAATAATTAAGTAAATAAATAAATAAATAAGAATATATATTTACCAGGGGAGGAAAAAAACTATCTATTGGGTACCATGTTCACTATTTGGGTGATGGGTTCAATTGAAACCAAAACCTCAGCATCATGCAATACATGCATATAATAAACCCACACATGCACCCCCTGAAGCTAAAATTTTAACAATATACCTATGCTTATAAGTGTCTATTGGAGATTTATAATATAGACACACAAACACATGTGTATTTGTATATGTATGTTTAATATACATACTACTGTGCTACTATAAAAATGCATACTATTTAGAAGAAACAGGAATTAGAACTGTATATATTAAAACTTAAGGAATTTGCTCAAAATTGTACCCAGAAACAAATGCAAAGTTTTAAAAGCTTTCACTGTAATTCAAGAAAGGCTGAAAAAAGAAAAACTAATTATTGAAATCTAGAAGCTATAAAAACATCACATATACCTAAAATAAAGCAAAAAAAGAAAATAATAGAGGTAGAAATCTCAAAATAATAAGATTAGGAATTGGTCAACAAATTCAAGAACTTTATACTTAAGAAAAAATAAGCAAAATAAATCATGTCCGAAGAATTAAATGAAGACAAATAATAGTAATAATACAGATTTAGAAATGGTAGAGTGTGCAACAATTCATAGGAAGGGAATTTGTCTAAATAGATTAGTATAAGCTTGTATAATGCAATTCTTGTACCATGTTTAACCCTATGCTAATACATTCCAGAATCTGGACATTGTCTGAGAAATACAAATTTCCAAAACTGAAACCAGAAACAGTAAAATATGCTACAGCAGTAACAATAAAATAAAGTGAAAAAATAATCAAAGAACTACTTATCAAAAAAGGATCTGGAACCAGATCATTTTGCTAGTAGATTTTTTCCAAATTCTCAAGGAATAAAAATTTATGTCTTCTATAATTTGTTTTAGGGCATGTAAGAAATGAAAATTACTTCATTTATTCTGTAATTTTTCCCTTCATTTTCTTTTGTTCCTATCTTTCATCATTTTATTTATTTTATTGGTCTTTTACACTCAGTTAACCCCATATTCCATCAAACTTGTTGCCTGACCAAAATGGTTTAAAAAGGTTTTTGCTTTTAAGGAGCTTTTAATATGTTATGAAACATGTTTATAGACAAGAATTAAGCAGAAAAGTGTTTTTCTTATCCTCTTCAGAATCCAACATTTCAACAATAAATATGTTTAATGTGGGTGACTTCTATCTTGCTTTTTAAACAAAGACAAATGGTTTGTAATTATCATCCTTCCTTTTTGTATTTTAACTTTTTAATATATATATATTTATATATATTATATATATATATTTATATATATTATATATATATATTTATATATATTTTATATATATATATATATTTTGCTTAGTTTAGTCTATTTAAGGTCCTTCCCCTTTAAAAACTCTGCTAATCCTCTTTAAGGAAATATGTCCAAATCTTGACTTTCTTTTTTTTTTTTTTTTTGAGACTGAGTTTTGTCTTGTCGCCCAGGCTGGAGTACAATGGCATGATCTCGGCTCACTGCAACCTCTGCCTCCCAGGTTCAAGCAATTTTCCTGCCTCAGCCTCCCGAGTAGCTGGTAGTACAGGCGCCCACCACCATGTCCACCTAATTATTGTATTTTCAGTAGAGACGGGGTTTCACCATGTTGGCCAGGCTGGTCTCAAACACCTGACCTCAGGTGATCCACCTGCCTCGGCCTCCCAAAGTGCTGGGATTACAGGCGTGAGCCACCGCACCCAGCCCATATCTTGATTTTCTAATTCTGACATTTGCAGTGACTCCATACTCATAAGTCCTGTTCCTTACAAGTGATTTTCTCCAGAATACCAACTGTTTAATATTCAGGATTAATTCCTCAGTAAACAAGCCAGAGTTATGAGCAACTGAAGAAAACTTCCTAACTCCAGGAAGAAGTCTGCCATTACCATTGGCAAGACTTGCTGGAAATTTGAACAGTGTGGAAACCTCAGAAATATTTCCAGTTTGCAAAAGTGTGTTCATCAAGTTCAAGGGCAAAACTAGTGAAAGGAAAATTTTGCCACCATAGTTTTCTCTTGTGCCTCTTCTTTAGGAGTGGAGAAGAGGAGAACTTTCTCCATCTGTCCACAAAGATTTGAATCCTTTCACAAAAGAAAGGATGCAGTTTTGCTGAAAGCATTCAAAATTATTTACCTTTAAACTCTTCAGCACCAGGAACAATGATAAATGTCCCCTCCCCCCGCCTCCCTTAATTTTGTTCCTACCATGGAACTAATTGCATTAAAGTTCACACACACACACACACACACACACACACACAATGCTTTCTGGAGGGTATGATTCAATGTTTTGTTCTTCAAGGCCTAGCACAGTACCTAGAACATAGTTTACACTTAACAAGTGTTATTTGAAATGAAAAGAAATCGAATGAAATTGAATCTAACAAAAATGAAGGTATAAAGAAAAAGCTATGGGAACAACAGAGGAAAGCAATTTCTAATTCTGCCTGGGAGCATTAGGAAAAGATGAAACACGAATAATGCAAAATGTGTTTTGAGTTATGCAAACCATTTTGACAATAAAATTTAATTGCATGGAGCAAACATGTATTTAATTGTAATAATAAATATTTACACATTTTTACATAGCATTTTAATCTTCAAAACCCTTCCAGGCACTAAATAATTGAATTTTCTAGACTATATTCTTCAAAAACTCATCTACATTGATTTAATGTTTCCAACAGAATAGCTAAATGAAAATATAAACAAATTAAATTAGCACAAAGCTCAACATTTCTCTCCACATTATTCAGACCACCCACCTTCTCCCCCAGAGGTGGTACCAAGAGAAACTAGATGGTCCCAATTCTATTTCCAACAAATGGGGACCACCATGTCAATATGGACACCAGCATCATCTTACCACGCGCATGACAGACACAATCTAATAAGACACACAGATCGTCCAGGCCCTAAAGCGAAAAGCAGTAGTTTCCCAAGCTCCATGTTGGCTATTCTTTTCTACTCCCTAGAGTCCCTTCTAGGGACTCTACTAAAGAACTTCTAGGACTAATATTTGTCTCTGAAGAGACAAGTCTCTGATTATATAAAGACAAGTTTCTACACTGGCATATATCTGTGCTGTGAGATATGCATCTGTAAAAAGATGTTTAATGGCACTTTTTATCACATAGTTTGAGTAGAGCCCAAATGCTGAGAACGATTGAGAAAAATTCCTGAAGTCCACCTCCAGCTTATGTAAGAAAGGCCAGTGATAGAAAAGAGCAATTAGAGAATGTTATCAAGCACCAGTTTGAGAGCTTCTTCCTCCTGCCCTGAGCCCAAAGTGGGAGGTCCCAAGAGACCCCTACCCAGAGGCCAGAGAGGGCATTTTGAAGAAGAGGTCGGAAAGACAAGGAGAGGGAGAAAAAGAGAGAAGGAACTGGCCCCTCCTGCTGTGTCTCTGAGCCAAGGTGAGGCCAGGGGTGGGAAGGGAAGAAGCTCTGGATAGAATGAGAGATTGAAGTTTTGATTTAGACTCGAGGAGACATTATAGCTCCTGAAAGTGAATCATAGCTACCTCAGATTGTTCTTAAAACTGAGAGCCATTCAAAAGCATTGAGACCTGCCTAAGGTGCTATCCTGGGTCAGGAACACAGATTGGACAAAGCCATGAAGAGAAAAATAAATAACTCTGTATCCCTTTTGTATCCACTGAGATCATCCCACTTAATTAGCCAGTTACATTTCCTTAAAATATAGCCTCATTTGTCCTAACATGGCCAATATAAATATAACAGAATAGTCTATTATCTTAGCAGTCATAATGACTGAATTGGCTTAACCACATAGTAATCCAAATAATTGTGCAAAAATCAACCTTAATTATTGTTGAAAAGTCTAAACAACCACACCACACAGAGACTGACTGGATGAATGGCTATGTATACCTGCAGCTTTAAACTTGTTTCCTTTTTTTTCATAATATAACTCACAATAAAACTGAATTATGAAATGTAGATCATGCTGTCATTAACACGACAGACATTATTACTTGTCTAGGTAATCAAAACCTGGCAGACATTCAGCGTCATTGTTGTTTTAAACAAATACTTTGAATTTTCTACTCAGAAACAGGCTAAGGGACTAACCTGGAAGATTAATAAGGACAAAGTTAAGCTAGGGAAACAAATTTCGACTAACACTTCAAATGCCCCACGCTTAAACTACTTTTTGAGAGGACAAGCTGCTTAAGTGATGTATGCCAGTCCCTCAGGTGATTGTGAGAATGGCCTCTTGATTTTGAATCACTGAGAGAACTAGGATTCATTCATCACCTGCAAAGAACCTGGAAGCCCTTTTTTTCACTAGGAACTACTTTCATTTTTACCTGTTGGAAAGGTCTATAACTCTGACCAAAAGAAAATAAATAAACTGATCAGGAGATGACTGACCGAAAGAAAATAAATAAACTGATCAGGAGATGACTACCTTGATGAATAAAATTTGGAATGTTTTGCAATTGTATGATAATGACAGTATTTACAATAATAAAATGGCTGGCAATTTGAATTTACAATCGCTAGTTACTCCACAAAGCACTAGTGTTTTAGATGCAAGATTGGCTCTTCACAAGACTTCTGCCCCGCTGCTGTATGAGGATTCTATTATGGGTAAACTGGAGACAAAACGGGAGTTTTAATATGATTATAGGTCACTGGTTTTTGAATTGTTAACTTACAGAAGACCTCAGAGGAATATGCAGAATATATAGTCCGTGAAAGACACAATTAAATAAACAAAAAGCAATTTACAAGCTGGAAAACCTTTTTAGTTCTCATGGAGCGTTCTAACACGTGTCCTCTAGCATCCAACTTAACAGGGCTGAGCTGACACCACAGAAAAGAGGTAAGTAAATTAATTTCGCTTCATAGGCCCAGAACCTGAAAGGAAATGGCTTGTGGGAAAGCATTTCGAAATGGAAAATATGAATCATGAGGTGAGACGTGATTTCTGGGGACATGGAAACTCCTTAGAACAAGACTCATCCTAGTGACATTAACATGAAGAGGAGACCTATTTATTTGTGTGTTTATTCGTATATTTACTGCACCTTGTCCATTACCAAAAAAGATTCACAGTGAATGAGAAAATCCTAGCGGCTGAGGGGCATATTTTCCGTCTGGATTGGGCAGTGTTTGGCACCTATGGTCATGGGAGGTGGCTTACGTGCAGCTTCATGTTTGCAGTTCAAGGGTGACCGTGGCAATGGGAGCCAACCTCCCTATTTTCTTGACTGTTAGCTCTATCGTTGCTCATCTAGGCCACTAATCTGTCACCCTGAAACGCCCATCTGATAGCAGCAGTCCGGAAGAGAAACACAACCCCCCATCAATGCAACTGCACACACACTGTGGAGACCCCAAGAAGAAATACACACACGTCCTCTGGTCCCAGCCGAGATGTGATGGGTTACAAAACTTAGCAGAAATGAACCTCAGAGGCTGTCAGATTCTCTGACTTTTCAAAACCAAGTGGGTGTCCAACAGTCATATTCAATTCTGACAAACCACCCAGAGTCAGCATCAGACTCCACAGGCTTAAGGATTCAGTCTCAAAAGACTGTCCTCACCTCAAATACCAATCACAAATGGAATGTTGTGGCTTTGCTACAGTTCTGTCTGGCTTTGCTACAAATTTGCAGAGTTCTTAGGTGGCCCCTGCTTTCAGTTTCCATAATGTGTGAGAATGACTCACAGAACTTAGGAAAATGCTAACCTTACCAATACAGTTTCTTCTAAGGATAAAAATGAACAGCCAGATGAACAGCTACACAGGGTGAGGTCTGAAAGGGTCCCTAGTTGGGGAGCCTCTGTCCCCGTGGAGTCAGAATGCACCATCCCCTTGGAGGCTGTGGAATGGGGCTGAAAGTTCCAACCTTCTAATCCAGGCTTGAACTTTCTGGTAGCCAATTCCCATCTAAGGGCCACCATGAATTATGTCATCAACATAAACTCAGGTATGGTTGAAAGAGGCTCCTTATGAATAACACAGAGTTTCCTATCACCAGTGTCACTCGGTAGATCCCAAGAGTTTTAAGAGCTCTGTGCCAGGAACCCAGAGCAAAGACCAAATTTCCATTGCTTCTTATACCACACAGGCTCCTCTAGCATTAAACCTAAAGGGGCTCTGTGAGATCATCTCATCCAAACCAACTATCCCATCTCCCTTTACCTCCATGAGTCCTCCAGCCTATATAATGGCAACTCAGTTTTGTTCAATAAACATTTTCTAAGCCAATTATGAGTGCTAGACACTGCCAGGGATAGAAGAGCAAGAGCTGGTGCTGGCCTGTCTCACTGGCTAACATTTATACAGGGCACTAAAGAGTGCTTCCCGGATTTATCTCATTTAATCCTGTTAACTATCCTATGAAGTCGGACACATTTTACAGATAAGAAACACAAGCCTGGCCGGGTGCGGTGGCTCACGCCTGTAATCCCAGCACTTTGGGAGGCCGAGGCGGGCGGATCACGAGGTCAGGAGATCGAGACCATCCTGGCTAACATGGTGAAACCCCGTCTCTACTAAAAATGCAAAAAATTAGCCGGGCGAAGCGGCGGGCGCCTGTAGTCCCAGCTACTCGGGAGGCTGAGGCAGGAGAATGGCGTGAACCCGGGAGGCGGAGCTTGCAGTGAGCCGAGATCGCGCCACTGCACTCCAGCCTGGGCGACTAAGCGAGACTCTGTCTCAAAAAAAAAAAAAAAAAAAAGAAACACAAGCCTTTGCAAGGTTAAGGAAGGCCAAGGTTATGTCCTAGGAAGCCATGGAAAGAGCACTTGGAGTCAGGTCTGTTTGACCTGGGTGCAAGTTCTTTAGGCTGCACCGCTCTACCGCCCAGCTATCGGGAGTGAGTGGACTGCTCTGGAACAAACTGCAAACTCGAGATTAAAGTAATCCACAAGAATCACAAATCATGTAAGAGTCGGGCATGTCTTTAAAAACTGTGCCCCTGATATTATGATCCTTGGGGTAATTTCTTCGATTACTATGAGTGAGCATTTTCAGTTAGGGGAGACATCCTGAATGCAACCACAAAAATTAATATAATCAAAACAAATTTTTTCAAAAATAAAGTTTCACTCAAAATTAAACCTCATGAATTCAGATGCCCCAGTTCATAATCAGTGTTAAATTAATAGGAATCATGCTGAATTTTACCTTTCCAAACCCTTTCCTCATAAATCAAGAAATTAATTACACAGTTGTGAGATTTACTCATTATTTGATTCCAGAGCATTTTATCATTCTCGATTAAAATTCTACATTTCTATTTTGACCAGGATTATATTAAGCCACACTTGTAAAACTTAATAGAAAGGCAAAATAGAGTTCTGTGTGTAATACAGTATATAGTTACTAGAAATATATTTATACAGCAAAGCCTTGTGATTTGGTTATTTTAAAAAAATTGCATAATCAATTTGTTATAAGTTTATGTTGTTTAATGTCTGTATACAGAAAAATCTACACTTTGTGTTGTATTCAATATAATTCTTACAAAGAATGTGATTCTGGTGGTTATTTCCCAGGTAATAACATCATTCATAATAAAAACTGTAACTTCTAAGACTTCAATAGCATTGGAATTTAAAAGTTGTTTCACAATAAAGCTCTAGGGAGACCCTAAGGGTTCTTCCAGGCTATAAAATACATTCAGTTGCCTTATAAGTTTGAAACAAATATTTTTCTTTATGGAGTATTTGCTAGACTAAAGGATTTTTTCCCCTTATTTCAGTTCACATGAGATATGAATCTCTGAGTCCATTTTTAGCCAGTGAACCACATGGACATCAGTGTTACCCCCCGAAGAGTTGGGCTTCAAAAGACTTAGAATGAATACAACACATCTGAAGTTCCTGTGTGAGCTTTTCTGTCTTGTTTTGTTTTTTAAGCTGTGTGTTTTATCCTGGCTCTTAATAGCATTCAAAAGTTGCCAATAGGCTGGGCACAGTGGCTCAGGCCTGTAGTCCCAGCACCTTGGGAGACTGAGGCAGGGGGATCACTGGAGCTTAGGAGTTTCAGACCAGACTGGGAAACATAGCAAGACCTTGTCTCTACTGAAAAAAAAAAAAAAAAATAGCCAGGCATGGTGGTGTGCACCTGTAGTTCCAGCTACTCTGGAGGCTGAGGTTGGAGGATGGCTTGAACTGGGGAGGTCAAGCCTGCAGTGAGCTATAATTGCACCACTGCACTCCAACCTGAGCAACAGAATGAGACCCTGTGTCAAAAAAAAAAAGGTTGCCAATAGTCATGATTGAAACAAAGCTGGACCCTATAGTAATCTGCTAAAATGGAGGCAGGTTTTGTAAAAATAAAATATGTTTTAATTTCAGTGGTTGAGGAATGAAAGAAAGAAATAGAGAACATGTTTCGGTGTGAGAAGGGCCTCCACCGTTGTCAGGCTGCTGTCAGGGTACTGTTCCCGGGATACCGGGCAGGCGAGCACAGCAAGTGAACGCACCCTGGCTGATCCTGCCTCTGCACGCCAGGCGCAGTGCTTTCTTCAGTAGTCGGGCTCCGATTACAGAGAAACCTCATGAATTCAGGTTCAGCATATACGGAATTTGAGATCATTCATGGAATCCCACGTGTTAAAGTGGAGGGATCCGGGCAAGCACATTATCCAATTAGCGGGCATTTCACAGCTGGTACAGATGAGGAAACTGAGGGCTAAAGCTGTTTGAAGGATGCGTCTAAGGTCATAGTGCAAGTCCTTGGGGAGAATCTTCTCCTCCCTGCCACCTCCCTACACCATATTCATGATCACTGACTGCTGTGGGCTAAATTGTGTCCCCCACAAAGATATGTTCAAGTTCTAACCTTTGGTATCTATGACTGTGACCTTATTTGGAACAGGGAACTAAATCAAGTTAAGATAAGGTCATACTGCAGGACAGTCCCTAATAGAATAACTGACGTTTTTGTAACGGAAGGGAAGTTTAGACACAGATATACAGAGGAAAGAAGGCTGTGTGGTGACAGAGGCAGAGATTAGAGTGACTCAGCTACGAGTCAAGCATTGCTGGCAACCATCAGATGCTGAAACAGGCACAAGAGGATCCTCCTCTAGAGCAGGGGTCCCCAACCCCGGGGCCACGGACACAATGGACCACACAGCAGGAGGGTTGCACAGCAGAAGGTGAGCAGCGGGTGAGCAAGCAAAGCTTCATCTGTATTTACAGCAACTCCCCATCACTCGCACTACAGCCTGAGCTCCACCTCCTGCCAGATGAGTGGAGGCGTTAGAGTCTCACAGGACCACGAAACCTACTGTGAACTGCGCATGTGAGGGGTCTAGGTTGTGGCTCCTTATGAGAATCTAATGCCTGATGATCTGGCACTGTCTCCATCACCCCCAAAATGGGACCATCTAGTTGCAGGAAAACAAGCTTGGGGCCCCCACTGTTTCTACATTATGGCGAGTTGTATAATTATTTCATTATATATTACAATGTAATCATAATAGAAATGAAGTGCACAGTAAACAGAATGCACTTGAATCATCCTGAAACCACCCCCCCTCAACCACTCATGGAAAAATTGTCTTCCATGAAACCAGTCCCTGGTGCCAAAAAGGTTGGGGACTGCTGGTTTAAGCCCCTAGTCTGTGGTTATTTGTGACAGCAGCTCTAGAAAGCTAATACAGTGACATTCACATACAATAGCATCCAAACCCTTTCTGTTCTAAGATCCTTTACAGTGGCAAATGTCCCTAGTGAAGAGTCACAGCTAACCACAAGCACATGCCATGAAAAGCAGGTTTGTTAAACATTTGTCATTGCCTTGGGTGTCATACCTTACCTCATTCAATCCTCATAACAACACAATGATGTCTAATTCTCCCAGTTTTCAAGATGAAGAAATAGAGGTCTGAAGAACTTCAAGAAACTTTCATAGTACCGATAAACTAGCACATGATGAAGCTGGGAATCCAATCTGGGAAAGTGTATCCTGCAACCTATGCACTTAGCACTAGCTCAGGCCAGCTGCACAAGGCAGGTCAGCCTGTGCACAGAATGTACCTGATTGTGCAAGATAGCAGCCCTGTAATGGCTGATGAGAATGCAATGATGACAAACAAGCTAAGAGAAATTGTCAGACATGTCACAGTCATTTAATATGCCACTAAAATGCCAGGCAGCAATCTGTATTAGTCTGTTTTCTGTTGCTTATAATAGAATGCCCACATTTTATCTGTTTGGAGTCTCCTACATAAATTTTTTTTTTTTTTTTTTGAGATGGAGTCTTGCTCTGTCACCCAGGCTGGAGTGCAGTGGCTCGATCTCGGCTCATTGCAACCTCTGCTGCCTGAGTTCAAGCAATTCTGCTGCCTCAGCCTCCCAACTGGCTGGGATTACAGGCATCTGCCACCATGCTTGGCTAATGTTTGTATTTTTAATAGAGATGGAGTTTCAGCATCTTGGTCAGGCTAGTCTTAAATTCCTGACGTTGTGATCCACCCATCTCAGCCTCCCAAAGTGCTGGGATTACAGGCATGAGTCACCGCACCTGGCCTTCTCCTATGTAATTTTATAAAGGAATCAAATTTATTTCTTACAGTTTTGGAGGCTGGGAAGTCCAGGGTAAAGGGGGTGCATCTGGTGAGAGTCTTTGGCTGGTGGGGACTCTGTGTAGAGTCCCAAGTTGGGTCAGAACATCATGTGGGGAGGGCTGAGCATGCTCAGGTACTAGTTCAGACCTCTGTTCCTCTTCTTGTAGAGCCACCAGTCCCACTCCCATGATAATCCAACAATCCATTACTCCACGACTGGATTAATCCATTCATGAGGGCAGAGCTCTCACCACCCAATCACCTCTTAAAGGCCCCACCCCTCAACACTGCCACATTGGGGATTAAGTTTGAGCATGAGTTTCAGAGGGGACAAGCATTGAAGCCATACCACAATCTAAATATAATAGCTCACCTTCCTACCAAGTATCCCTTTGTATCCATCCTTCATGTTCATTCATTCTTTCTTACAATAAATACATGTAACATGCCTTCCTGTGCAAGCCACTCCCCTGGAGGCTTCAGTGGCCACTCAAAGATTAAAACAGTAACCTTGCCCTGATACAGCTTACAGTGAAGTTATAGTCGAAGAAGTTAAAAAGACATTACTTCTTGCCTGCAAATGAGTCAGAAAACTTCCCTGTAGTTGCAGACTCTAGCCCTTTGATTTAGAATTTAGAATTTTTCTCTAAGTATTAAAAATGTAGTTTAGAAGGCCCAGGTGCCAGAGCCCACTAATTGAAGGCTTTGAATTTCTTCTCACTCACTCAAAGGCATGCAGAAAGCAAGCTCAGAAACAGCAGACTCAAACAGAAGAGTGCATTTCTCAAACATGCTCCAAGGAAGATAAAATAAATGTGGCTTAATGATCTCCACAACCAGATTTTTGGGGCAAACGAGTGGAGTTTCAATAGGCATAAGAGGCACAAAAGTAGCAAAAATAAAGACACAGAAGACATGAAAGTTCATGGGATATTTGTTACAGCAGCTCTAGGAAGCTAATAATGTGATGTTCACATATAATAGCATCAGAGAGCTATGAAGTTCATGCAGCCAGTCCAGTGCATGCATGCATATGTGTGTGTGTGTGTTTCTGTATGTGTGTGTGTTTCTGTATGTGTGTGCATACACACACACACACAGACATGCACAGATGTGCACTCTCTCATGGGGTTGTAGGGAGGAGTGTTTGTTGCTGACACTGGAAAGGTAGATGGATGAGCTGAGCTCAAGTGTTTACCAAAAAGGCATGCAGGCAGGACCTAAGCTTGTGGAGAAGCAGCTTATGAGGGTGGCCCTGGAGCCCCCATACAGAAAGTAGTTCTGCACTTTCAACAGCCCCCCAGCCCCGGGTGAGGAGGGTAAGTTCATTCTATCTTAACTGCAGTCTCAATAAAGAGGTGTACAAAGAATATAAATGCCTTATTTTTAAACCACAGTTCTTTCTCCACTCCTGCAGGCATCACTAATAGCCTGACCTGAACATAGAGAAGCTTCATGACTTTCACTGCCAAAAACATTTTTAAAAATTTTTAGAATTCCTCTAACTGGAGCAATAGTAGTTTCATTGAGTTCCACATCGAATTAAGATTCTCATGAATTTTTTTAATATAAAAAGGATTTTCTCTTTTCATATATACTTATTACAAACTTCCACAGAGACCTACCCAGCCCAAACTTTACCTCTAAACTAGGGATTGGCCAATTTTTTCTGTAAAAAGTCAAAGGGTAAATATTTTAGGCCTTGCCAGCCATGCAGTCTGTGTCACACCAACTCTGTAGTTGCAGTATGAAAGCAGCCGTTGACAATACATAAATAAATAAGCATGGCTGTGTTTTAATAAAACTTAATATATAAAACAAGGCAGGGGCAGATTTAACCCTATAGTTTGCTGAGTCCCTCTCTAGACCAACATAACCTTAGCCCTTTGCAATCAGAGAATGTATAATGCATTTTTGTAACTGGTCAATTTTAATTTCATCTTACTGTTCAGTTTTCTCCTCATGCTGATTAATATTCAGATTAATAAATTATCATATGTATTCGTATTATCATCAAATGCCTTGCATCCCTGGGGCAGTATTATATAAATTTGAATGCATTCAAAAGAATAGTTTTACCATGTAATTTCATTATTATTAATACGCTTACAGTGTCTCTTTAGTTTAGAAAATTATTTGTGGAGAATGTGGGTAGGCATCCAAAATGATCCCCCTCGCAACCCACCAGGAGGACAAGAGAATAAAGACAGAGAGAGATAGCAGAGGGTCTCTTCGGCCTTGGCATCGTGTTCTAAGGTTGTATGTAAAGATGACTGGGAATCTTCTCTGCATTTTGAGCTAGAAGGTCACACATCTCATTATTCCACCCCACAGAATAATCCTAATCAGACACATCAAGAGCATGGTTACCATGCAGCTCCTGGAAATCAAGACTCATGACTCAGAATCTCAGAATCAAAACATACCTCAGATACAGGTGGCTCCAGTTACATGTGAGCCCCTGTAAATAAAAGAAACAGAGAAGAAACATCATGCATGCAAAATTATGAATGCAAAATTAGGTGGAAAACTGAATATTTATTTCTAAAGAGAAGAGAGATCTCAACAGATTATAAATGTTCAAAAGCTGAGGAATACTACAGCCATTTTCTTTCAGGTTACATTTTGAGTTTCCACTAAGATACTTCCTTCCTGTCATTTTTAAATTTTGACTGGTTCATAAGTATGAAAAGACTATTAACAGTCTAAAATTAAAGAATGCACTAAATTAAACTACTTTTGTAATTGCTGTTACATTGTATAGAGTGACATAATTGTGTCATCAAATCACTCTTAATGCATGAGTTTTGTCACTGAAACTTCTGTTTTGATATTGTCACTTGTGTTTTCGGGCTATTTTGCTGTGTTAGTGGCAATTTTGCATGCTGTTTCATCTGGAACCACTATGCTTCGTCAGGACAAGCTGTGTCAGATACACTAAAATTCAATCTGATATGTTGAAATGCATAAGAACATGCAACTTCACAAAAGGTTGTATCCATTTCCAGCAATGCTGCACACATGTTACCTACAAGCCCCAGAATTCTGATCAATTTTGTTTCAAAAGAGTCACGGAATAAAACTAAGTTGAAGTAGAAACAGACAGTGGTCTTCATAAATTGTGATTCAAAGATGTGCAAATTTACAGAATTGGTTGCCCATATAAACACGTTGCTAGGGACTTACAAGGATCCTTTGCACAAGTGGGAGGTGGAAGTTTCCGTTTCATTTGCTTGACAGGAAACCTCCCTCTGACCTTAGAAGTTCTTCGGTTTGGGCTCCATATTAATCACAGATCTCTGGTGGCTAACCGGCCTCTGTGACACTGAGTATGTTACCTTCCAATGCAACCCAGTCCATCTGTAGACATTTTGAGTTACTACGGAATAATAGCATATGCTAAACAGCAAATAGTAATAGTATATGCTAAATAAAGATATAATAATAATAGTATATCCTTATGCTAAACTAAACCCACCTTCTAATAACTATTAATATTATCTGGTGGTCTTAAGTCTCCTCTTTGACTGATAGCTCTAATCACTCTTCCACAAAACAGGCATCCAAACATTTGAAGACAGTGGTCATGTCATTCACTGTCTTAATCTGGGTTCCCTAAAAAGCAGACTCTGTCTCAAGGATCTGTTCAAATGCAAGCAGTTTATATGATAGGTGGTTCTAGGAAACATAGTAAAAGAAGGAGGGCATGGAGAGAAAAGAGAAGGCAGCTGATGAAGTGTGCATGGTCAAGCCAGTTACCACTGCGGGAAACTGGAGCTCCATCCCTCTGGGAAGTGCTGAGGAGCCAGCATAAAATGCATGCCTCTGAGTCATCCCACCTGAGGGACAAAGAAGCTGGGGATTTATGCACCAACTCTCATTAGGTATTAGTTGAGGGCTGCTCTTGAGAAGCATTAATATAAACTGGCAGATCGAGCTCCAGCTTCTAGAAAAAGCCCTCAAACAAAGACAGGCAGAGGTGACCGCTGGAAATCAGCCAGCCTGCACTGCAGAGGTAAGGTCCGAGGGGACATGGGCAGCACATTCTCCATGTGCCCTGGGGTCTTTTGGGGAATCTGCATATGGCACAGCCACAGGTCTCCTCCATCCCCATCCATCAGATGGGCTTGGCTTTGTTTGTTTTGTTACTGTTTTTTTCCTCAGCACTGAACATGACACTCCATGTCTGACCATGCCTTCCCAGTTCCCAAATTTCTGGTCCCAGAAGGTACATACACAATACAGAACAGACACCATTATTGATCAAAGGTAGAAGCAAACACAATCAGGTTCCACCACCAAGTGGCCAACAGAATTTAATCAAACTAAGTGGGCATGGTGTGGTTCTGATGCGGCTTCTCTACCTGGACTCCTGAGTGGCTTTTGCTAGAACCATGCCCAGATAAGTCAATTGGGAAATTCCTTTTTTTTTTTAAACAAGCTAGAAACATTCACTCTTTCCTAGTCATCTATCACCTAAAAGGAGGTTCTTCTTTAGTACCTTTATCAGTCTGTTCTCACATTGCTATAAAGGAATACCTGAAGTTGGGTAATATATTTTTAAAAAGGTTTAATTGGCCCATGGTTCTGTAGGCTGTACAGGAAGCATGATGCTGGCATCTGCTCAGCTTCTGGGGAGGCCTCAGGAAACTTACAATCATGGCGGAAGGCAAAGGGGGAACAAGCACTTCACATGGCTGGAGCCGGAGGAAGGTGGGGGAGGTGCCACACACTTTTAAACAACCAGATCTAGTGATGACTCACTAACTCACTATCACAAGAATAGTACCACGGAGATGGTGCTAAGTCATTCATGAGAAACTGCCCCCATGATCCAACCACCTCCCGCCAGGCCCCACCTCCAACACTGGGGATTACAATTCGACATGAGATTTGGGTGACATCACAGATCCAAACCATATCAATACCCTATTACATAAGCAAAGGGAGATCAATCTAAGGTTAAATGATGGAGAATAAATGAACACTTGTTCATGTTAAATAATCAAAGATAGCTTTTTGCTACACAGTGATAGAATTTTTACTTAGATTCGTTACTGTAGTCATTTTAAAATATGCCCACAAGTTCTTTGCTACTCCTGCCTTCAAAAAGTGGAGCTGAATTTCCCTCCACTTGAGCATAGTTGTCCTTCAACACAAGTCAGCATATAAGATTCCTGAGAGGTCGTAAAAGGCACTGTGGCTTCCTTCTCACTCACTCTCTTGAATCACTCTTTTTCAGGAAAGCTGGCTGCCATGTTGTGAGACACTACAGCAGCCCCGTGGAGAAGCCCATATGGCAAGAACCTGAGGGCTTCAGCCAAGAGCAGTGTGAGTCAGGTACCATGAAGGCAGGTCCTCCCGTCCCAGTCAAGCCTCGCCTGGGAGGCCGAGGCAACCAGATCACGAGGTCAGGAGTTTGAGACCAGCCTGGCCAACACAGTGAAACCCCATTTCTACTAAAAATACAAAGAATAAGTTGGGCATGGCAGTGGGTGCCTGTAATCTCAGCTACTTGGTAGGCTGAGGCAGGAGAATGGCATGAACCCGGGAGGTGAAGGCTGTAGGAGATCGCGCCACTGCACTCCAGCCCAGGTGATAGTGTGAGACTCTCAAAAAAACAAAAAAAGAAAAAAAAAAGCATGCATGGCCAATTGGCCTTGTGAGATCATCAAAAATTATCAGCTTTTTACCTCAACATGGAAGAATTCTTTCTTGTGATTCTTTGATCCCAAACCTGTTTTCCTCTAGTCCTTAATGAAATTCTAAGTTGTCTATTGACAACTTTTCCATTACCATTTCTTTAACTGCATATGGTATTACCAGCTCACCCCACCACAAAGCTCAGCAAGGTAAATGCCATCTAAGCCTTATAGCTGTGCAACCAGGACTTAAATTCTATCAATGGATGGCTCTGCCACCTTTCCCTAAGAGGTCCAGAAGAACTCTCTTGCTTGGAATGGGAGGCAGAGGCATTAGATGTCAGGGCAGAGCTTTATCTGGTTATGTTTTCATGAATTATCTGCTCTAGCTTTCTTTTCCCAGCCCCTTTCCCAAATGATCCTGTAACAACAACATGTGAAACCTACCTGATTTGGCCCCATGAGAGAATGCCTTTCTGTCTTTGGTGGCTTTTGAGCAAAACAGTCAGGAACAGCCCCAGCCAATCCCATTGACTCTGGCCAATTAGTGTTTCAGCAGAGAAGTATTTCTGACATAACACATGGGTTCCTGTGCCTTCCAGACTGCTGTGGGGAAGTTATTAAACAGTAAATTAGGGCTCAGTGAAGAGTTATCTTTTGGTCCGTGATCTTGCTTTACTGACAACAGCCAATAGGCTTCTCCGTGTGGACAACTTGCATTGTCTTCTTTTATCCACAAACAATGGAAACAGCTGCAGTTGCAAGTTCTTGCTTGCCAGAACTTATTTCTCTCATACCTGTTCAAACATCTATGAGCAGCAAAAAAGCTGATGGAAGGGAAAGGTTACTTTGCTGTCTTCAGATTATAGGTGACTAAAGAATTGAATTCGTGCTGACACCAGGATGGAATTAAGGATATTTTCTCCTACAGTTATGTCAGAACTAGAGAGTAAAACGCTGGTAGTCAATGTAAATATATATGCTCCATGTTCTTAATTTTTTCTGCATTATTTGGAACTTCCACATAAATTAGAATGTGGCCCATCATAGTTATTGTACTGCAATCATCCTTCAAAAGAAATACAATATTTTACCTGGTAATACACATTATCAGAGTGAGTCAGTGAGTCCATGAGTATTTCAGCTGGTGAATCTCCACCTCTGATCCTGGCCTTTCAACTGCCCAAAGGTTGATAAAACATCTGACTGCTTACAAAACTCCACACACTCCCCTACACCAGCGCCCAGTTTGATCCTCTTCCATTTGGATGCTTATCTGTGGGTCTTTCTTGCCTTCTCAATTCACATTTTAATTGAGATTTTATAAGTCAAGCCAAATTGATGCTTTTCAAGAGTTTATTCCCATCTCTTCCATTGTTCTGTAATTACAAGTTGGGTCCAAGACAATTCAGAATCTTGTGCCAATCCCAAAATTATTCCAAATTATTTTGGGGATGAGTATTAGAAAGTCTGGCACACAGTAGGCATTGAATAAGTGTGTACAGAACCCCAGTACATAGGCATGGCTTTTTTATTGAGGCAATTTTTATTTTCAGTATAAATAGAAGCAAGATGGCATGTGACACATGGACTCGAGATCTCTTTGATAACAGGGGACACTAAACAGAATTTCTAGAAGGGGCAGAGTTCTCCCAGCTTCCTGATTAACACATCTTCTCCCAGTCTTAGTTGATATCCTCAAATATCCACAGATCATGCAATAAACATGTCGGAGCTTACAGTTATTTGATCAATGAGGATATACAATTCCATAATCTATCTAAGATTTGTTACTCCCAGAGCCATGAAGGGCCTTTACAATTACACCTTCTGATGCAGACTTGGTACTAGTGTGACAGGTTGGCCCTAGGGGTTTCCTTCCTTCCTTCCTTCCTTCCTTCCTTCCTTCTTTTCTTCTTTTTTTTTTTTTTGTGACAGAGTCTCACTCTGTTGCCCAGGCTGGAGTGAAGTGGCATGATCTCGGCTCACTGCAACCTCCGCCACCTGGGCGCAAACGATTCTCCTGCCTCAGCCTCCCGAGTAACTGGGACTACAGGCACGTGCCACCACACCCAGCTAATTTTTTGTATTTTTAGTAGAGACAGGGTTTCACTGTGTTAGCCAGGATGGTGTCTATCTCCTGACCTCGTGATCTACCTCCCTCGGCCTCCGAAAGTGCTGGGATTACAGGCATGAGCCACTGCACCCGGCCAGGGTTTTCTTTTAATAAAATGAAAGAAAAAGGAGGAGGAGAAAAAAGAGGGGAGGGGGGCCCTTTAACCCCCAAAGCCAGCATATTCATATGAGCATGTAAGAACAAAAAGATGAGGTGCACAAACCAAACTTAAAAATTCCATCCTGGGAGTGGTCATTTTTTCATGAAATGAATCCTTCCCATCTCCTTATTCCGGTGAAGAAATGAGAAGATTGATGAAAGCACCTTTCTTTCAAAAGTTCTTCCTGTCAGTTCAGAGCAAGGAAAATTAAAATACCAAACAAATTCATCCATCATGATATGCCTCTTGTCTGTTTTTCATCTTTCTTCTCCTTCCCAGATTACTCATCACTCAGTCACCTTGTTTTCACTCCCCATCTGATGGTGGGACCATTTATAATAGTTAACATTTGCTATATCTAAAGATACTGGTGTTTTAGTACTTAATATTTGCCGTATGCATAGGATCACAAAGAACTTCATGAATATTAACCAGGGGCTTCACGCTATTTCAAAAATTAGAATAGGTAAGAAAAGTGAGCTTTAGAAAATCAAGCAGTCAACTGCTACCTCCTAGTAAAAACTCAAGAGTTTTGTCTGGACACTGGGGCTCCCTATGACATCTAGCTGTTGGCTGCATGACCCTAGCAAGGGTATCAGTCAGTATAAGTTAGGCTATGCTGTGGTAACGAAATACTCCCAGACCTCAGTGGTTTATAACTACAACCGGTTATTTTTCACTCATGCCACATGTCTGTCACAGGGTGGCAGTGGCTTTGCTCCCCATCATCCTTGCTCTCAGACCCAGGCTGTTGGAGAAGTTTCTGTCCTGGACCTGCCTAGTTGTGTGACAGAGGGAAGAGAACACATAGAAAATAACATGCTGACCCTTCAAGCTTCTTTCCAGAAGAGCCCCACATCATTGCACTCAGTCTGTTGGCCAGAGCAAGTCCAATGGCCCTGTCCATGGGGCACATCATCCTCTCACAAGGATAGGTAGCAACTACTGGGAATATTATACAACCTATCACAAGAGAACTCCGTTTTCCCACTTGTGAAAAAAGTTTGGCTTATGCTACTTCTTATATAAAGCCTGTAATGTAATAATTCCAAAAACTATTTGGCAGTGAAGTAGAGCAGTATTATTATAATTATAGTCCGTACCTGCCAGCTATAAGCACCATAAATTCAGTGTTCCCTCATAAAAGCAACAGACAGAGTTAGAAAAGCCTTCTCGTTCAAGTCATGGTCAATCTAGATTTTCTGGAAGATGCCTACCAGCAATGACCGATATGCCTTCTACCTCAAAATTCTATGATACTATAACACAAAAAGGGGCAGCAAAGTCTGAGAATTCTGTGAACATATTCTAGCCAGGTTTTTCTTTAAAATGTATCTGCTTCATAATTATCTTAAAATTTCAAAATACTAACATTATAACTCTTTTAATTCTCTAACCAGAAACACCCTAGCTAGAAGGAAGTCTTAAAACCATAGGCAATATTGGCTTGTACCAGGAAAACCCATGGGTTTCTGGTTCTCACTTGAATTGTATAGTGAGAATCATATTTACCTGGTTATACTACTATAACATAGGAGGCTGAGCATTAAGGTCATGATCCTTTAAAAAAATGCTGTGGAAAGAAAGGTGATTAAAAGTTCCTGAAAAATGATTTATATATTACAGGTTCAGAATGCCTTATCTGAACTCCTTGGAGCCAGATAAATTTCAGAACTCATAACTTGCAGATTTCTGAAAGGTAATACAATGCACATACCATTACTACCTAACACCTCCATTGAAGTATGAGGCTGGACCCATAATCAAATCTATTAAATACCCCAGCACCAAAAATGTGTCAATGTGCACATAAGCATAAAAAATAAGACAATGAACAACTTTATGTGTGTTTAGTTTTGATTTTTTTTTTTTCCCGAATGAATTTGCTGCAAGCTTATAATGAAATTCTGGGTTTTCAAAGCTTTGAGGATATTGAAACTGTGGATAAGGGACTGTGGACTTTTGTTTTATTTAGTACTTAAAATATTCCTATGAAGTATTTCTCAGCATGTATTAAGTGAAAAGCAGCAAGGTGGAGAAAAGTATGGATCATATCTTAGAAGAGGAGGAGAAATAAATATTTACTTATATTTTAAAATTTTTTATATACTGAAAAAATAAAAAGGAAAGATAAACCAAAACTAAAACAATGGGAGCAGAGGGAACAGTGTGGAGAAGGCTGAGATTAAAGCTGGCTTTTTCTGAATACACCTTGACTACACTCCACACTTTAATTTTAAAAAACATGCAACCCTTAAAAATCTAAAGCAAAGTACAGAAAGTGAATGGGCTCATCGGGAGAATCAAGCCAGCAGCGTGCCCATACAGAAAGGGATGACTTCAATGAGTTCAAAACACAAAATCCAAATGGACATCCTTACAAAATATAACCTAAACACAAGAAGAACTATTACAAAGTTAAACCATTTTCAGTTATCACATTGTTGGTGTTCATGTCGCAATCATTACTCCCCTACTGTTTTCTGTATATTTTTAGATAAAGCAAATGAGTAAATACGTTGGTTTGAGATGGGTGCCAGAATTGTATGCAACAAAAAAGGTGATGCAGAGGTATTATTGGAAAAGTTTTGAAAATCCTGAGAACCTGAATTTGTGTTGGAAGTATCAGTACAGAATTAACCAAATTGAAAGGAGAATATTCCTAAGTTTAAAAAAAAGGAGAGGGGAAACCTACGGTCAAAAGAGAGGTAATAAACATGTGAGCCAATTATCTGTATGGGGACTTTCTTGCTTTGTCTATTGAGAAAGCCGTTGAAACAAGAACCAACTGCAAAGCAGTGAGCACCAGAAAACAATGTAATGAAAGCCTCTACATACACCTTCCATCAATAGGCACGTGGATCATTGGCGATACAGCTGATTCCAAGTGTGGGATGGGAAGTGTTTAACATCAGCCTGAAACTCTTCTCATTTCAAAAGACAGGCAGTTATCAAAGACCACAGGTGTTATGTCAAAAGGAGTCAAGAGGCAGCTTGCAGAAACTCCCAGTGGCCAAAAATAGAACAATTTCAATATCAATAAGAAAAATAACTACAATGGATTGAAACAAATGGCATATCTTTAAACCTATGAAATGAACCCACTGGTCACTTTCAGAGAATGCTAACACCAACACATTAGTTTTGAAAACAGGTAAACAAAAGTAAAGAATTAAGTATTTAGCATACCTTTCCTGTACAGACTCTCTCTCTGAGATATCAAATAGTAGATGAGGAGATATTTCTCTTTACAGAAAAAATTATCAAGCTAAAAAATGAAGAATGAATGGTAGAATTAGAATGCCATTTTTTTGCAATCCCTAATTAAATAGTAAATGTAGCTATTGTTCATCAAATGCTACTAGCATAACAAAAAAGAAGATAATTGAATATTACCTTCTTGTGGTGGAAGTCACAAAAAACAGAACTTGAATCCACACAAGCCTCTATATTTTATTAACAATTTATAGCAAATATAGGGACAGAGGAAGATACAAAATGACATCATAGGGATGCAGTAGGCCACATCTTGTGTATTAGGTATGTATTTTTTTATTCTGATGTTTTGATACCTGGGGCCTTACTGACCAAGAGAGACTGCCTGTTCCAGGGCCACCCAGTTCCTAGAGATAATAAACCACCTGTTTTCAAGCGTGATCATGCATTTCATATGCAAACCAACAATCGAAAGCCATACCTACCTCCTCCCACAACACACCCACAACCTCTGTTGAGCTTTTACACTCCAGGCCAATAGTCTCCTGCCCTAACAACTCCAAGTCCAGATATTAGACCACGGAAGACAGTCCTTATACCTCAGGACCTGGTGAAATTATCCAAATTATCTGTTCTAAATTTGTTTACCCTATCTTGCCTTTCCCATGGAAACCACAATAAAAACTCTTGCCCCATTTTCTTCACACTGTCTGCCTTCTGACTGACCCTGACACTTCCCTATAAGCCCCTCAGTGCCATTGTGTGGCCCCTTCCTCTAGGGAACTGTGAGTAACAGACTATCTTCGGTAGCCGTCCTCTCCTGATCTGTTGCCTAACCATCCCTGAATAATAATATCACCTACATTTTAAAACCCCTGGGCTTTTACTGACCAAGGAGGACTGCCTGTCTCAGGACTACCCAGTTCCTAGAGATCTTAAGCAACTCTTGACTGACTGTGGGAAGCTCTACAAGACAAACAACAAATTGCAAGGGAATTTACCTCAATATAAAGGATGAAATAGCAAGATGACAGAATGAGAGGGAGGGAGAATCTCTGATTAAAAGAGACATACAAAGCCGGGCACGGTGTCTCACCCAACCATATAATCCCAACACTTTGGGAGGCAGAGGTGGGAGGATCGCTGGAGTCCAGTTCAAGACCAGCCTGGGCAACATAGTGAGACTTTGTCTCTACAAATAATTTTTTTAAAAATTAGCCAGGCATGGTTGCACACATCTGTGGTCCCAACTACTTGGGAGGCTGAGGTGAGAGGATTACTTGAGCCCAGAAGGTCAAGCCTACAGTGCGCTGTGATTGTACCACCTGCACTCCAGCCTGGGTGACAGAGCAAGACCCTGTCTCTGTCACAGTAAGAAACATATTGGCCAATTGCAATGTAGCGACCCGATTTTACCGCTGATTTGAACCAGCTATTATAACTATTATGGGACTGCTGGGGAAATTTGAACACTGACTTGATAGCTTATATTTGATATTATGGATTACTGATCTTTTTTTTTAGGTGTGACAAAGGCACTGTGGTTACAGTTTTTAAAAACAGACCTTATCTTTTAGAGGTTCCAACTAAAATATTTATTAATTAAATGACACAATACCTGTAACTCACTTTGCAATCATCTGGGGTTGGGAGATGAGTTGAAGTGGAGAAAAGATAAGATTGGCTGAAAGTAACAGGTGTTAAAGCTGGGTCATGAACACGCAGGTGCTTATTATATATACTATTCTGATGAATATTTTAGATTTCTGAAAATTTTCATAACAAAAAATAAAAACATAATCAGAAACTTCTTTGAAGATTGTGTTACCTGCCCCAATGTTTTAGAAAAGATAGGTGAACTCAGAATGACTACATAATCTGCCCAACTGCTAGGAAATGGTGGAGCCAGAATTCAAATCCAGGTATGGCTGACCACCCAAACTCCTTGCCTCACAAAGTCAAAAGGGAGGCCACCTCTGGAGGCTGTTCCTCTGGGCTCGTTGGTAAGAGAAAATTACATCTTCTTCATTCCCAGAAGGCACGAGACAGGAGCAACGTGGAACCATTGGGCTTGTTGCAACCGCAGCCTCAGGAACAGAGACTTCCCTGAAGTCTTCTTTGTTCCCGGTTTTCAAATTCCCCTTAAAGACCAAATGCTGCCTTGCAGAAAGCACACCAGGAAGTATACATACAAATGAACCCTGATACCTTGAGCATGCAGAGACCTGCTCCAAGATATTTTCGAAACTTTCTCTTTTCTAGTAGCCTTTAGCGAAACCTAACTTTTCACTTTCAGCTTATGGACCACAGAAAATCATCGCAACATTTTTGCCTGCCTTCTGGATTCCAAATGCCATATCTTGGCCTGACCACACCCCCACTTCTCCTTATTCATCCGACTTTCCCCTAAATGGCTTTTTACTGCTTGCAAAAACTTAAATCTAATATTAATAAGAGCCAAAGTAAAAAACCCACAATGCCTTCCACTTATATAGGGCTAGGAATTGCGTGAAGCGCTTTAGAAATATTATTCCCTTTAATCCTCAGAATAACCCTTCAAAGGATGAAGATTTGCCAGCATTGAGGCTGTTCAAAGAGAGAGCTCAGGGAAAGGGATTAAGGTGGTCCCAAGATTTGAATTAACCTTAGCCTTGACAAAGGATTTAGTAGCCTGGACACTAAGAGTCTTGGAACGATTTACAAACCAATTCTTTAAGTATCACTTTGTCCTGTCATCTGTGACTTTTGAGAGCATCGTCAAGGAGAAAGGCTAGGAAATATGAATAATATGTTCTTTCCAATCTCCTCCCCAACAATGATCAAGGGGTAGCCAATAATTATTTTCTTTTTCTGAATCCAACACTTTTTTTTTTTTATGGAGGATTGCATAGAATTTGTTTAGTATCTCACGGTATCTAAAATGACTTAGGAAAACCGACATACTCAGAGCGTGCAAGCCTTTCCTGAATTTGCCTTTTGGATTTCTTCTGCATGGAACAGATTGTGAAGATGCAATTCTTTATATCTCCTAATTTATCTTCTTTTCTCCTAATTTTTCTTCCCCTTAGCTCTCATATCTGGCCCCTCATGGTGTTTGCCACTAATTTTAACTCCAACATCAAATTTCCACCTGAACATATGGACTATAAACATCTCAGCGGCCACAGGGCAGAGTGAGCACTGCTCTCTGCTCTGAGAATTTCACCTTCTGCAGACTAAATTTAGAAAGAGATCAAAATCTTGAAAGGGTTAGGGAGTGCTCAGATTCCATTTCCTCATTATAGTCTTTAAACTGCTTCCTAGTTCTGGTGCGTTGAATCCTGGACCTGGAGAAAAATGTTTGCCTCCAATGCTAGTTTCAGAAAGAAATGCAGGCTTGGGCTACATATTGCTGTTTTGGGGCCAGTGCTTTATTTCTTCCTTTTAGTCAATAAGACAGGAACTATGATCTTAAATGGTTTTAACCCTTCCACTTAAGCGTTTTTCATTCCAGATTGGACATCAGTGATGACAGCAGTAGGTGTTACATTCCTAAAACCTTAATCCCCTCTCACATTTCCACTTCAAAAATTAAAGCATAAGCAAATCTTTGAAAAATAACATTTTTTGTTTATTTGGTGTATAAGTGCTGTTCTAAATAATTCACTAAATAGATATATTAGAGGTTTAATTTCCTTACCTGTAAATGCCACCATCACCGTTTCTCCTTTAAAACTCATTTTCTCCATGTTTTCTGATTAACTCATCCCCTCTTGACCTCTACTTTGGTCTCCAGACTTTAAGTACAAATGTGTCATTTAGCCTCAATCAGTTAGTTTCGAGTTGCTTGTGCATACATTTATTGCTTCTGTTCAAGGTCATCTTGTTAACTAGATTAGAAACACTGCAAGGGCAGGAATCGTTTTGCTTATTATTTTATCTTCTAGTGTAGGGCTTGGTTCTCAGGAGGCACTCAACAAATGCATAGTGACTAGTCAACTCACAGCAATTAATTATTGTGGCCAACATCAAAGTATTCAGATGGTCATTTAATAATGATTACCTATCGTAATGATAATACTCATAATAGCATTTCTTTAAGTTCTGGTCGCTACTGACTAACTTCTTCCAGGCAACACTTACAAATTTTGCATAAGGTTGCTGTTGTCTTGACATTACTACTTTATGAAATTTATCATCTTGGAAATCATTTGTTACTGAAACAATGTGGAAAATAAAAGTAATTTCAGTAATATGTTGAAAATGTATATTGTAGAAATGTTAATACAAACATCCTGTAAAATGAGGAGAGGCATGCTTCAGAAACATTCAAAGCTGGTAACAAGATTTGATATAGAAAGAAGTACCATCAGGCCCTGTACAAGGAAATACTTAAGTTATAATGAGCCAATTTTGGGAGGTCCCAGTGGAAGATTAACTGGGGCACAAGCAGGACAGGGTCCCGCCTGGCCTCTCTTTCTCAGATTCTCTGGGGAGACTGGGTTAGGGCTAGTCTCCAGCAAAGAATTACTCCACTTCAACCAGGCCCCTTGCTACGTATTAATCTGTTCGAACAAGTGAGATGCATTCAATTTCTGGGCCTAGAAATTTAGGATGGTGGATAGGAACATGACACCGCTCGGGCGCTCACTACAGCAGAAGCACCGTGTTATCTTCTAGTGTAAGGCTTGGCTCTCAGGAGGCACTCAATAAATGCAGAGTGAATGAATCATTCATTCAACACAGGTACACATTACCCCCTTCAGTATCTCACAGGCTAGTGGCAGAGATGGCCACAAACACATCACAGTGCCACAGAACACACACCAAAATGAAGGCCTTGGATAATCACCTGCATTGACAGCACCTCCTGCCATGGCTCCGGCCAAACCCCCTAAATCAAGCTGGAGGCTTTAAAAATGCTTTAGTAGGAAGCATTTATTTCTCACACAAATTGAAGATTTATTTCCCACTACCTCCCCCATCCACCAAAAAAAAAAAGGGGGGGGGATAAAATCCTGTAATAAAGCATTGCCCAAAGTATATTTCATGGACCACTAATTCTGCAGGATGATAATGGCTGTTACCTGAAGGAGAAAATAAAAGAAAGGGAGAGAATTCCTAGTCACTGAAGTCTGGAAACTGCTCATTTAATTAGTGTAGAATTTCTTAGATCCCTTAAAATGTTAATGTGCATTATGAATCACGAGGAGGGAAACAATATGCAGTGTCTCCCAGAGTTAGCTAAATGCAAATTTCTTTTTTCCACAAACATTTATGTCACCGTGCATACTTGAGAAATATTGTTCTAGAGCTTTCTCAAGGCTCATTCACCTCCATATCCTCTTCTACGAGGAAGACAGCAGGCTTCAAACAAGCGTGGAATGGAGTGGATAATAAATATGTTTGTTGATCTGAATGATCAAACACTAAGGTCCCACAGAAGAGTATAAATTCATTTCAAAGACTAAAACTTGATGTTTGATGGACTTTTTAAAATGTTTTCTTCCCAGTTCAAATACTTGTAACCAAACTATTTTTCCCAGCTCCTAGGACCAGACTCTGTCTCCTGCCCTTAGGGTGCCCTACTTTAGGTTTACAAATTGGAACACAAGCTTGGTTTCCTGTTTCTCCAGCAGGATTTGGAAAATATGTTGATGCAGCTTTAAAAGCATACAAGAAGGCTCAGAAGCTTAGGTAGACTCTCTTTAGGTAGATTCAAGCAGCTTCTGGAAAACTGGGAGCTGTAGACGTTGGTTCTCAACTCTGGTTGCATATAAAATCACCTGGCGAGCTTTAGAAAAGCAAACCAATATCCAGGCCTCACCCCAGGAGAACTAAATCAGATCTCTAAGGGTGAGACATGAGGACTGTTATTGTTTTAAAAGCTCCCTGGATGTTTCTAATGTATACCCAGGATTGGGATGCCCTGCCCCACGAGGTGGGACCCAGCTGTAGGTCACAACAGTCGGCTGCCACCACGCCATCATTTTCAGCACTTGTTCATTTTTTTAAATCCAGTTTGGCACCCTTCTCTTGCAAGGACCTTGTGTCAGTCCGTTTTGCATTGCTATAAAAGGAATACCTGAGACTGGGTAATTTATAAAGAAAACAGCTTTATTTGGCTCATGGTTTTGCAGGCTGTACGAGCATGGTGCCAGCATCTGCTAGGCTTCTGGTGAAGCCTCGGGAAGCTGTCACTCATGGTGGGAAGGCAAAGGGGGAGCAGTGTGTCATGTGGTGAGAGAGAGAGAGGAAGGGGTGCCACATTCTTTTACATAAGCAGTTCTCATGTGAACTAGTGGAGTGAGAATTCACTCATTACTGGGAGGACAGCAACAAGTCATTCATGAGGGTCCCACCCCATGACCCAAACACCTCCCACTGGGCCCACTGCCAACATTGGAGGTCATGTTTCAACATGAAATTTGGAGGAGACAAGCATCCAAACCATACCAGACTAGTTCGTTCTTCAGAGAACTTGCAAGGTGTGATTAGAGACCCCAAAGTCTCCCAAAAACATTTCATATTATCATATCCCCAAAACTAAGTCTCCTGCTGCCATCTTAGTTAAATACATGACATAAAACAGGAAAAAAAGAAGACCAGCTGCACCTTCAGATAAACCCAAAATAACACAGTCCTTCTGCCTAGTTATGACCCTCAAGAAAACTTGAGCAGGTCCTTAGTTTTGTTTAAAATATTTTTTTGTTTGTTTTACCCTCACCATTAACTGCTTGAGCTGACTCGACTAAACTACTTTACCAAACAGCCGCATTTACCACATGTGCTGTTAAACCAGGACAAGCCTTTTGGTTTCTAAAATGAATCCCATGCATGAATGGAGCTTTACCATCACTGTCTTTTTCTTTCTTTCTTTCTTTTTTTCCTTTCGTAACTGTAGTTTTCCGGCATTGTTTCTATTTGCATTTCTGGATCAAGTCTGGTTCCGCTTCTGGTTTGAGGAAGGGCAGTAATTAATTCCCTATTAATAGCTGAAAGATATTAGCAGGGGCAATGGGGCAAGTAACAGAAGGGGTTTACCCGTCTTTTTTGTTTGTCTGTTTCTTTGGCTTGGGGAGTCTGACATCTTTTGTTGTTGAAATGTTAGTACAAATATTCTATAAAATGAAGAGACATGTTTTAGAAATGGTCTAAGCTGCCAATAAGATTTGATATGGGAAGAACCATCAGGTCATGTACAAGTATGTACCTAATTTGCAGTAAACCAATCTTCATGAGCTCTAGTTGAAATTAACTGGGGCAAAAGCCTTGGCTATCTTCTCCCTCTCGATTCTCTGGAAGCCGTGCTAATGGCTAGTTACCAGCAAAGCAAACTTTTCTTCCATGAGCTTCTATCACTCAAGAAACTTTCCTGTGCCTACTGAAAAGGCAAACAGCCTTTTGAGATCTGGAACGGCTGGACCCATGAGTTTTATATTCTGTGTTTATTTTTTACTTCCAGCCGAAGGTAGAAAATTCATGAAGCTACTGGTTCTTTTCCTGTGTGAAAAAAAGAATTGTTTTCTCTTCTGGCAAAATGAAAGTGATTAACCTCCCTTAATACAGTTTGTTTACTACATTTTGTATTTGTGGCTACCCCTCCCTTCTCTTCTCCTATCTCTCCTTTTCTTTTTCTCTCTCCTCATCTTTCAAAAAACCTTTCAGTGATTAGTGGGTTATAAAGCTCTTTTATTTTGTGTGTGGTCTATGGCTAACTGGTTCAGTCAGATCTAACATCAAAGAGGAGAAAATGAGCTACTTACATGATAAAGTTGCTTATGTTTAGCAGAAGACTTGTCTCGATTGGCATAGAGAACCAAAGAAACAAATAGCAATTTCAAATAATAATTTTAAAGGTTTAAAATAAATGTAAAAGTAATTGCAGAAAGAATGTGGAAAATCAAATTTAATGCTTTCAATATGAAGGTTCTTTAAGAAAAAAACTTCAAAAACTTACTAAATCTATACTTCAGAGGAACAAGAAAGTTTAACTCTGAGACAAATTAGTGGCTTTGGTTATAGGTTACAAGATAAAAACAAAGGAATGAGAAGGGTCTTAAACACAATTTAAAGAGTTTTTAATATTTGATTTGTAAATCTAGAGGTGTACAAAGTATAAATCTATCTAAAAGTTTAAAATATAGTTGTATGCCAGGTAAAAATTTTCATTCAAAATGATTATATTCTACTTGCTTTTAAATCACAATACAAAAAATAATACTCTAGCTTATATAAAACTTAGATTTATTTTCTCATGGAAAGCCTAAGTAATCTGAATGCTTTAAAGTTTTATGAGTCAAGAAAGTTATAGTTGTTACAAAAATGTAAAATTATTTGTCCAACTACATACTTTATACTTATGTTCCTCAAAAGGATTTATTCTTGTCAAAATTTTTAATTCTAAATATCATATATATGTCTGTATATATACATAGAAACATAGAAAATCTCTGCTTTTTAATTGAAATTTCCATAAGAGTAATCGTTTTAAAGTACATAATTCAATGGTATTTAATACATTCACAATGTTGTACAACTATCAACTCTATCTAGTTTCAAAACTAGATGTGGTTTTCATCACCCCAGAAAACCTCGTATACAATAAATAGCCACTCCCTAATCCTCCCTACGCCCAGCCACTGGCAACCACCAATCATCTGTCTCTATGGACTTTTCCATTCTGGGTATTTCATATAAATGGAATCATACAATATGTGGCCTTTTGTGTCTGGTTTCCTTTACTTAACATAATGTTTTTGAGGTTCATCCATGCTGTAGCATATTTCAGTATTTCACTCATTTTTATGACTGAATAATATTGTATACACCACATTTTATTTTTGTTTCCTTTTCCTTTTTTATTTTCTTTTTTAATTTTTCTTAATTTTATGAGGCAGGTTCTCACTATGTAGCCCAGGCTGGTCTCAAATTCCTGACCTCATGCAATCCTCCTGCCTCAGCCTCCTGAACTGCTGGAATTATTGGCACCTGCCACCCCATCTGGTTAGACCATATTTTGTTTATTCATTCATCCATTGATGAACATTTGGGTCGTTTCTACCTTTTGGCTATTATGAATAGTGCTGCTATGAACAATCATGTACAAGTATTTGTTTGAGTACTTCTGTTCAGTTCTTTTGAGTATATACCCAGGAGTAGAATTGCTGGGTCATATAGTAATTTTATGTTTAACTTTTTCAGAAACCAGCACATTGTTTTCCACAATGGCTGCACCATTTGACATTCTCACCAGCAGCGTGCAAGGATTCCAATTTCTCTGCATCCTTGCCGATATTTATTATTTTATGTGTTTGTTTTTTTCTTTTACTTAGCTATTGTAAGTGACTGTAAGGTCATATCTCATTGTGGTTTTGATTTGCATTTTACTAATAACTAATGTTGTTGAGCATTTTTCATCTGCATTTTGGCCATTTGCATATATTTGGAGAAGTCTATTTCATGTTCTTTGCCCATTTAAAAATTGGATTGTTTGTCTTTTTGCTGTTGAGTTGTAAAAGTTCTTTATTCTGGATACTAGGCCCTTAACAGATATATGGTTGCAAATATTTTCTCCTATTCTATAGGTTATCTTTTCACTTTCTTGATAATATCCTTTGACATTCAAAAGTTTTTAATTTTGGTGAAGTGCAATGTGTTTTTTCTTTTGTTGCTGTGCTTTTGGTGTCATATCTAAGAATCCATTACTAAATTCAGAATCCTAAAGATTTACTCCTGTTTTCTGTTAAGAGTTTTACAGTTTTAGCTTTTATATTTAGGTTGTTGATCAATTTTGAGTTCAGTTTTGTATATGGTGTGAGGTAAGAGTCCAGCTTAATTCTTTTATATGGGGATATCCAGTTGTCCCATGTCCATTTGTTTCATTGTTTTGGTTTTGGCTTTGGTTTGGTTTGGGTTTTTTTGAGGCAGGGTCTCACTCTATCACCCAGGTTGGAGTGCAGCAGTCTCACTCATGATCTCGGCTCACAGCAGCCTCCACCTCCCAGGCTCAAGTGATTCTCCCACTTCAGCCTCCCAAGTAGCCGGAACTATAAGCACGTGCTGCCACATCTGGCTAAATTTTGTAGAGACAGGGTTTCACTGTGTTGCCCAGGCTGGTCTCAAACTCCTGGACTCAAGCCATCCACCTGACTCAGCTTCCCAAAGGGCTGGGATTACAGGCATGAGCCACTGCACCCAGCCTCTACCTCCATATTTTTTAAAGAAAGAATTTCTCTCACTAAATGGTTGTCTGACAAGCCTTTGTTTCTCCACAATACATTAGTTCAAATTATATTTTCAGAATCATTAATTAACTTTAAAACTTCAAACTAACAGAAAATCAAACTATTAGTACCTATCTTGTATTCCTAAAAACACTAGTTTTACTATACTCTTGTCATCAGTTAGCAGATTAAAAATGCATGTGTAAACTTGTCCCTTTAAGAATTGTTAAAGCTGTATTGCACTGTGTGCATGTGTGTGTATGTGTGATATATATATATGTGTGTGTGTATATATATATATGATGGATGCATTTTATGTGTTTTGTTTTAAATAAAATCCTCTGCTTGTGCAAAAACAAGACAACAACAGAGGACAATTTGAGGGGTTATACCACAAGTGCAGAAAGGAACAAAATGTAAATTTACCAGCCTGAATATAGTGAGTTTGAAAGAAGCCAAGAAATATGTCAACATTTTTTCAAAATTGGCCCAGTGATAATTAGTTTATCCATAGGGTGCAAACAGCTTATGTGTCATTTACTGCAGATCACTATATCAATGGTAATCACAAATCATAAAATTAGAATTTGGGTTTCCTTCTGTTAAAATGAAAAATTTAAAGAATGAAAAAGATAAGTGTTACATAGTTTAACATGTCCAGGTATCAGTGGTTCCCTTTATTACTAAAACACTGTGTAACTCATTGTTTTTGGTTATACTTTTGAATCCATTTTAACAGGTCTTCAGTTTTGAAAAGCTACCATTCCTAATAATCATTTTTACCTATTGCTGTGTTTATTTAAAATATTACCTAAAACTATTTCCTGTCTTCATGCATCTGTAACTAAGACTCATGGCGTGTTTCCTCTGACAAGTCTTTTTGATATTAACTTTCCCAAATTCAGGACCAAAGTCAGAACACCAATGCTGTAAAGATATCTATTATACCTCAATTATCTTTGGAGTTTTTTAGTTGTCCATTGGACATGACAAAGATTTTTATCTCTTGCCTTGTAAGAAAACAGATAATATGGAGAGTAAAAAAAGAGATAATTGAAATAATCTGGCATTCTCTAGTTTTAAAATATTCAACACTCTTATGTCCACAATATGAAAAAACCAGCAATTAAAAATAGAAGCTAAACATCTCTGTATTAATTATATATAAGTAAAATGTAATTAATGTAAATATTTCAGTACTTATGAAATTGTGTATCAGAAATACACATGTTAATGTTCAAAGGTTGGCATGGTAACTGCAAATAAACAGATTAATTTTAAAAAGAGACATCTTGGTTTTCTACATAAATACTCTTGTCAATTGATGACAATCAGAATACATAGGGATAAATTAGAGACTCTGAAGATTTCACAACGTCCTCACTGTTTATGTGTTCTTAACCTCGGAACGAGCATCAGCGAAATCCTTACAAACGGATTGCTTATTGTATCTCAAGAGAGAATTTTTGTCTACATTCTGATATTAGGATTATTTTAATAAATTAAGCAAAGCCTTTGAATCTTATCATTCACAAGTATTTTCTGCTTTTCCCCCACACTCACTGAAATACAAAAACAAATCAGAAATTGACGCTGGAAGAAATATCAAAGGAGCCTAAGTACTGAACCAGATCCTCAGACAGTTGAACCTACAGGGAATAGACTCATAGGTACAGGCTTCTCATTATGAGCCAATATCTTCAACCCAGACTGCAAGACTGTACCAGGAGACGGAATCAGGATCCTGGAGCATTTCCCCTTCAGAAGCAAATGACTTCATGGAAACAGACTGTTTAGTCTAAGATCAACAAAATACAAATTGATTCCCTAGGACTAGACAAATGAAATGCAGTCATTTAATTGTGGTCAGGATTCTATTTTAAATAGGCATGGCAAGAAACCTCTTTTCTTCTTAATCTAGCACTGACCCTCAATTTGACAGATTATGCTTGTTCAAATTGGTGTGAAATCTTCTTTAAATGGTATCTTATTCCAACTGAGTCCTCAGAATTCAGGGAAAAAAACTTTTTTGTCTTGCGGAAGATAATATAGACTATAAATTAATATAAGAATAATGATTTTATAAAACATAATGAGATAGAACAATAATAACAATGATTTAAAATTATGCAAAGTGCCTTCACTAAATTCCTCTACTCTCTGTAACTGTAAATTATTTGCATAAGTTCAACAAGAATATGTTCCTTTTCCAGCCAGGGTACAATTGGATAAATCAAATCTACAACCACGATCATGCCAGAAACCTCCTCTAATTAGGTAAGACAAGCCCAGGGACTATGCCTCCACCTGTGAGGAGTAAGGCCCTCGAGGTCCTCCCATGAAATTGATCTACAGTCTGCTCCATGCCTTATGGAACCCCTGTCTCAAAGGCAGGCAGGGGATATTGACAACAAAAAGATATCAGGGAAAGATGAGACTCTGATGCTTTTGAAAGTTAGAGGCACTTTTGGCAAAGGCTGGGCAAAGGCTGGTAGATGTGAATTGGATGGTTCTTGGTTCCTGATCTCAGTGGACCAACTGACAAGGAAAATAAAATACTTTTGAAATATAGAGGTAAATTATAACCTTAGGAATTTAACAAGGTCTCCAGCGCTAACTTTTAAGTCTTAATATCATGTTGCTCTAGCTTTATTAAAAGTGAAAAAAAAGGGGGTCCTCGTGTAATGTGTAACACTCATTGCTCTCATGAAAATAAAAGTCATCAAATAAAACAAAACATCAAATTAATGATACTGAATTGGAAAATCACTAAGCATCTTATGTGACCAAACTGCACCTTAGGGACGGGGAATTTGAACAAAAGAGGGATCTCCTGGGGCAAAACTGATCCTTTGCTCTGCTTCACTGTGATTAAGAATATGACATAGTAGAATGAGGAAAAAAGGGGAAAGAGTTTGCACTCTGAAATAAGCCAAAAATAATAGGGTCGCTCTGTTGACATCTGGTCCCCCAGATAATAAAAACTTGAACAATTCCAACAACCCTGCCTGACTCTCTAAACCAAAAAAACAAACAAACCAAAAAATGGCTTTATCCCTGACTTTCACAATGCCAATATGTGTGAGTATGATGATCACGTGAAAAAGTTACTGTTTTCCACCAAAACGAAGTAATATAAATTTGACCACCTTGTAAGGCTGTGATTATCTTCCTTTATTTGGTTCTTTCTAAGGAGGATCAGTCCTTTTGAAATCTGACTCCCTTCACGTCTTAGTAAGTTAACTTTTCCTTGTTTCTTCTTTCTAAATGCTTTTGTCTGTTATTTTCTGTGCAGAAAATCGCCACACTTCAGTATTAACCAGACACTCGCATAGGGCAGAGTTACTCACTCTTTCAGGACATTTTTCACACAAGAAAAAGGGACCACCCTGGCTGCCCTCCTTCTCCCTCCCCAGGGGCTTCAAAGTCACAGGCCCGAGTGTTCACTGTCAAGGGAGCGCATAGATACTGTCACCGCAGCTGAGGACCAATTAGCTCTTTGGGGCTGCTGTTCTGCAGAGACCGAACTATAAAAAGGAGATCTGTTTATGTCACAGTTACCAAAGTGGACCCTTGGTGCCACTTGCTTAGGGACATTGCTCATTGTGTAGCACGTGTGAACTTCCCTCTGTACATCCTTGGTCTCGTTCCATTTCCATAAGCTCATGTCCCGGTTATATTCAGGAAGCTCAGCCCCTGGTCCCCTGGAATGCGCTAAAGCAGAAAAGGAAAAAGCTGCACTGCTATTCTTGGTCAGCTTCATAATGAGGAGCTTCAGATTCTCTATAAAATGAAAGAGATTCAATTGGGTGAGGTCACCAGGTCACAATCTCCCTGAGAACACTGCTATTCAGAGCAAACCTCCTTCCCAGAGAGGTCCTTAAAGTTTAACATCAGTCAACGGCAGCGAGACTCTGTGAGAACACAATCTGAAACTGAGCCTCTGTGTGCCGTCTATGATGGGGGGATCCGGTTTACCTTGTGTGCAATTTTAGATCATCAAAGGTGACATTGAGTGCTAGCTCCTAAATTTCAATCACAGCCTTAACCACCCTGTGATGTAGCCAGTAGCAGTTCTGTGGCTCTTGGAAAACAAAAGGCCACCTTCACAAGCCTGGGGAAGGGCTTACCCTGCAGTGGAAGGCAGAGAAGCACACACAGTAAAAACTGTGCAACAAAAACATGTTTGCTGAGTTGCTACGGCAGAACATGGGATTGTGATGTCCCTGGTAGCATGCTGTCAGATATGTTTTTATATGGGACTTCTCTTTTAGTTTAGAATTTATGTAGTATGACATCTATCTTCTTAACACTTAACATCAAACTCAGTAAAAGTGAAAGTAGGACCCAAAGAAGAAAAAAGTGTGCCCTTCACATTGCTACCCACCGATGCATCCCAAAACAAGGACACATCTCAAATAAATCTTGCTGAGTGAAAAGGGCAGACACAATGAGTATATGTTGTTACGATTCCATGTAGATGAAGCCTAAGGACAGGTGAAATGAATCTGTGATGATAGAAATCAGGAAGTGGTTGCCTCTGAATGATGTTCTTGATCGGGAAGGGGAATGAAGGAGTCTGGGGTAACAGATACAGTTGTTTACATGGGTATATGCATATGCAAACATTCCTCAAGCTTGACTGTATATAAGTTATGCCTTGATTCTAAAAATTAGCCCTAAGGTTGGGATTTCTAAGACCACTCATTAAAGGCAGGTGGCAGATCCCCACTTCCTGGCCTACCCTCAGTCCTCCCCTGCCTGAATAGGCCCAATATTGCCCAGTGCTGCTTGTTGTCCCTCACGAGTGGTGGCGGTCCCACTGCTCATCTGGCCCATGGTTCCCCCGTATGGAAATTCTGGGACACAGCCAGGGCGCCCACTTTTCTCTGTGCTCACCCAGCTCATCCAGACTGTGTTTTTCCCTCCTTTTGACCAAAATACTGCAGTGAGATTGCTGTCAAGATGAGACGGATGTGTTCTGGCATTTCCCTACCACCTCGGTCCCCCTCACCATTCCCCTTTGGAAATACACGTCCCCAGCCTGATGCGGTCTGACCTGCAGTCACTCTCTGCTTCTGACTCTGCAGCGACCCCGGGAACCTGCCCCACCCACTTTGCTGTCTGCTCTATTCAATTCCTTTTTCTTGGTTAATCACAACATCCATGCTCACTTGTGCCCTGTTTATGAGTCACTATACGTGCTGGAACCTGAATTGAAACTGGATTGCAAAACTCTTGTGCCAAATCATCACGGGAGTCTGACCTCGGCTCTCCCAGCTCATCCCTGGGCAGCCCCATAGCCCGTGCTTCTCCCCGTCTCTCTCACCCGTGAGGGCAGCTCTCTGATTTGATATGGGCTTTCAGTTATTAGGTTTCACTCTGGGTGTGCATAACAATACTAGGATGCTATCAGTTTAGTACGCATTGGAATTGGGATGCTTAAGCAAAACAGGGAGAAACTTGGAGACATCTTTGGCAAAGCTCAGATGCAAAACTGTATTGAGAGATAAGCACTATTACAGGTTTCCTCTTCAGTGTGGTGACATTTTTAAATGGGAGCAGAGGAATTTTTTCCATTCATTTCCTTCTATTAACAGCATCCCTTATAATATGCCCGAGATCTGAGGGAAACAGTCACCCGTGTTTTATTTTTGCCTCATACTATATAAATCAGAAGCAAGGTACATTTCTGCATGTGTACTCCCCTGAGACCAGACAATGTTCCCTGAAACCTGGCACGCACCTTCAGAGCCCTGGCACTGGGTGTGAATTTCAAAATCATATTTTTCTCTCCAAATAATTGTCCTTGTCCATGCCCAGTCAGGTGTTTCCTCACATAAATCCCTAGGTTGAAATTAAAATCCAAACAGAAAGGAACTGCTACTCATTTTTTAACCATTTAAAGAGAATAGCTTTCTGCATCCACATTAATTCTGTTTATAGGCTATGGAGGGTTTATATTTACTATGAATTCTTTATTTGTATTATGGTTTTATATTTGCAAAAATAATTTATGTTGTTTAATTCATCAGCCCTTATGGTACCTTTGGAAGAGCAGAATTATACTCCCATTTCGGAGACAAAAAAGCACAAATCAAGGTCATGTCTGAGAAAGGCTTTAAGAACTCAAGGATTGCGTTTCCAATTTGTGTCTTCGTTTGTAAGTTTTTCCAAATCCTTTGGTTCCGTGACCACTGCCTTCCCCTCAGCCACCCAAAACATTGTTGGGAACGCCATTCACTGTGACTCCATGGATGCCAGGGGAGCGGTGATCCCACAGAAAGCCCGGGGTTCCTTCACGTGGCCCTCGAGGTTTCTGAAGAGAAAACCCTAGAATGCTTCAGGGTTTCAACTGTCGGAAACTCTCCCTGCTTTTCATTCCTCTAATCGCTTACAGTCTCCAAAACCTCAAACGCTTATATATCTTTTTGGCCCCTAAAGGTTCTCATAACACCAGCAGTGGACCAGAACTGTCTAGTTATAAGAATAAACATTTTCTGGGTCCAGGGCTGGAATTATTAGGGAGGACCGTGGTGATGCATTCTACATTTCTTTTTTTGGAGACAGAGTCTTGCTCTGTCTCCCAGCCTAGAGTGCAGTGGCGCCATCTTGGCTCATTGAAGCTTCTGCCTCCCGGATTCGAGCGATTCTCCTGCCTCAGCCTCCAGAGTAGCTGGGATTACAGGAGGCCGCCACCACGCCCAGCTAGTTGGTTCAGGGTTTTCCACGGTGATTGACCCCATCTCTGGCACTCCCCCAATGTGGTTATGCTGCTGTCAGCAAAACACTCAGTAGGTCTGAGTTTTAGGGTCTCCTTCAATGTCAAAAGCCAATTCTTCTTGCCACTTACCTATTACCCAGGAAAATGTAAGGATTCATGCTGTTTAGTTTCTTCTGTATGGTTAAATGTGAGAGACATGGGCATTTATTTCAACTTCAGGATGTCGCTGAGTTTCCCCGAAAGCATTCTCTCAGGGTGAGAAAAAAACCCTTCCAGCATTGTTGATGCTAACGTTATCAACGGCTTTAAACATGCAACAGTTCCTGGATTTAGGAGGATCTTACTAACGCTACTCAGGGATGACATTGCCTTGGACAGCCAATCACCTTATTTCCTAACTAGATAAGGGCCTACACATTATTTTGTGAGAGAGAGACCAAAATTCTATCAGCCATAAGGTAGGCTGGAGAAATCCCAAATCCTTTTTCTACCTTGTCACTGGGTTGCAAGACATTACCTATCGCTATTCCAATCGCTAATTGGTGCTTTCTGCTATACAACAAATGAGCTAAAACTCTTGAGTTGGTTTCATTTCCTTTAAAGTCTGCTCATTACTAAGAAGTACCAACCCTCAAGCTTATTAAAACCAGAGTGTGGGCTGCTTATCACCAGGGGCTGCGTCCTTCCACTGTAAGAGAACTCAATTTGCATCTCCCGGGATTTTCCCTCACCTCCTTCGGGGAGCTTGAGCGAGTCTCTGCAAGCCTCACTGGGACAGGGAGCAGACAGCATTTTATCCACGGATCCATGAATCATCACCACCACACATTCTCAGCAGCAAAACGGGCTTTCCACTACCTGAGGCTGTCTCTTAAATAGAGACAATTCTCCACTTCTAAACAGTGCATTTTCAAGCAATTNAAGAAAGAAGAAAGAAGAAAGGAAGGAAGGAAGGAAGGAAGGAAGGGGGGAGGGAGGGAGGGAGGGAGGGAAGGAGGGAAGGAGGGAGGGAAGGAGGGAAGGAGGGAAGGAAGGAGGGAAGGAGGGAAGGAAGGAGGGAACAGGCAGGCAGAATGCATCACCACAGTTCTCCCTAACAATTCCATCTCTAGATCTGGAAAATTTTTATTCTTACAACTAGACAGCTCTGGTCCACTGCTGCTGTTGTGAGAACCATTAGGGGACAAAAAGATAAATAAGCGTTTGAGGTTTTGGAGACTGTAAGTGATTAGAGGAATGAAAAGCAGGGAGAGTTTCCGGCAGTTGGAACCAGGAGAGAAGCAGCAGTGAGAAATATTCTGCCTGCACACTGAATGACTGGATGGGCCCACATGATCCTCTCTAACTCTGCCTAGAAATATTCACGCTCTGTGGTCAACCTGTTGTTAAGAAGCTGCTCCCCCTGGTGCCGGGAACACCCTGCACGTGTCCACATAAGCCCTGCAGGCAGGGGAGACTGGAGCCGCAGCTCCTCTGAACCCGCAGAACACCTTACGGCCCTCCCTGGAAGGCCCTCTCCCCTTCCCTGCCTGTCTCTTCTGGGAGGCTGTTAGGGGAATATCGCAACCCGGGGCCTATTGTGGGGAGGGGGGAGGGGGGAGGGATGGCATTGGGAGTTATACCTGATGTAAATGACGAGTTGATGGGTGCTGACGAGTTGATGGGTGCAGCACACCAACATGGCACAGGTATACATATGTAACAAACCTGCACGTTGTGCACATGTACCCTAGAACTTAAAGTATAATTAAAAAAAAAAAAAAAGAAGGTTATTTCCCATCATCTCCCAGGCTGTGAATAAGAATGAGGTTTCCTTCCTTGCCCTCTTGGAAAGAAAAAAAAAAACTGCAGGTGATGAATCTGCTTAGCTGCCGTCTAAGACTGGGCTCTCAGCAACAGGGTTCCTCCCAACTCAAGCTGCAGTCATGGTTCCTTCTGCCTTGGTGTCCTGCTCTTTCACGTGTGGGAAAAGGACCGTGGGGAACTGACACTTTGGTGGGTCTTTCCTTTCTCCCTAAGCAACACACTGAGAGTGTCTCATTGTACTTCTACTGTCCAATCAGTCAGAACTTGGCCTTAACCACTCCTGTGCCCGACACATGTTAGTTATTTAAGATCCATTTGGGTAAGAGGTAATTCTTTTGAAAATCCAAATCATTATAGGACCACCATGGGTAACTTTTTGACAGGAAGGGGAGCAGTTCATAGAGCCCTCTGTGCATACGTTCGCTCAGAAAAACGTAACTGCACAAATATTTGTATACATTTTCTAGAAGGGTATATATATACTCCATGGATCTCGGGCAGAAACCTCTGCTGTCAAGGGATTTAGGTCCAACCAATCACTCAAGCCATGAAATAAAATAGTATTACCAGACTGACGTTCTCATATTTATGAGGCACCATGCTAAGCAGTTGAGTTGCAACAATGGACAAAGACTGCCTGTCCTCATGGAACATACAACTGGCCGTCCCAATGCAAAAGGCAGACACTAATCCCACAGTCATAGACATCAACACAAGTGCAGCTGCAGGAAGTAAACAGGAGAGGTGCATGGTACCATGAGGACTTACAGGAGGATCTGAACCAGCCAGGGACACCAGAAAAGCATGCCCTGAGAAAATGTGATTGAGCTGAAAGAGGGAGGGTGGCAAAAGCAGAGAGGGCTGCATGTGCCAAGGTCCTGTGGCAGATGGCACCAGGGAATCTGCAGGGAGGGGGCCTATGTGGCTGGGGTGCAGGGAGCAAGGGACAGTGTGGATGAGCAGAGGCAGGAGAGGTGTGAGAGGGGCAGCCACACAGGTCCTTCTGAGCCTCAGTAAAGGATTCTCCACGCTGTGAGAAAAAATGAGAGGACTTTCAACTAGAGGCGGGTGGGTGGGCGTGCTGACCTGATTTGATTTGTGTTTGAGGCTGGACTGCAGTACAGAGGATGAGCTAGATGGGGCTGCAGCAGACATGGGAGAGCCCTTGGGGCCCTACGTGGGGAGACCAGGTGTGAGATTAGAGAACTGTTAGAGTCGGAGGGAAGGGAAAGATTTGAGAGCTATTTCTAAATATTTTTAAATTGTTCATTACTATGGCTACATAGTAGTTGTACATATTCATGGGCTGCAGGTGATATTTTGCTACAAGCATACAAGGTATAACGATCAAATGTGGGTAAGTGTGGTATCTATCACCTCAAGCATTTATCACTTCTTTGTGTTAGGAACATTCCAATTCCACTTTTTCAGTTCTTTTAAAACACCTAATAAATTATTGTTAACTATAGTTGCCCTATTGTGCAACTGAACACTAGGTCTTATTCCTTCTATCTAACTGTATTTTTGTACCTACTAACCATCCTTTCTCTAGCCCCTGCTCCATACTTCCCTTTCCAGCCTCTGCTAACCAGCATTCTGCTCTCTACCTCCATGAGTTCAATTTTTTTTAGCTCTCACATATGAGTGAGAAGATGCAGTATGTGTCTTTCTGTGCCTGGCTTATTTCACTTAACATGATGTCCTCCAGTTTCATCCTCATTGTTGCAAATGACAGGATTTCATTCTTTTTAAGGCTGAATAATATTCCATTATGTATATGTACCACATTTTCTTTGTTCATTCATCCACTGATGGACACTTAAGCTGATTCCATATCTTGGCTAATGTGAATGGTGCTGCAACAGACATGGGGATGCAGATATTTCTTAAATGTATGGATGTCTTTTCGCTTGGATACATACCCAGCAGTGGTGTTGCTAGATCACATAGTAGTTTATTCAAGAGCTGATATGGTTTGGATCCCCCCGCAAATCTCATGCTCAGTCGTAACCCTCAGTGTTGGAGGTGGGGCCTGGTGGGAGGTGAATGTACCATGGGTGTAGTTTCTAATGGTTTAGCTCATTCGCCTAATACTGTTCTCATGATAGTAACTGAGTTCTCATGAGATCTGGTTGTTTAAAAGTGGGTAGCATCTCCCCCACATTTTTCCTCCTGCTCTGGCCATGCGAAACGTCTCACTTCCCCTTTTGCCTTCTGCCATGACTGTAAGTTTCCTGAGGCCTCCTCAGAGGCCAAGCAGTTGCCAGCATCATGCTTCCTGTACAGCCTGCAGAACCGTGAGCCAATTAAACCTCTTTTCTGTATAAATTACCCGGTCTCAGGTATTTCTTTATAGCAATGTGAGAACAGGCTAATACAAGAGTCATTTAGGAGATAAAAGTGGTAGGACTTAACGGAGACATGCTGGGCAGGTCTGAGCATTGTCAGTGGAGAGGAAAAGTTAGTAACTGGAGCATGGGGCGCTCCGAGCTGTGGGTCCCGCAGCTGTGGAATGAGGAGCGCAGGAGGAAATGCATCCCCCTCCTGTTTTTTAGAGTCACTTGGCATTGGGAGGATTTCATAATGCTGACTTTTGCCTTCGCTGCCTTTCCTACCTCCTTGCATTGCCCCATCAATCCTCACTCAGACGGTACCTGCTTGCATTTCTTATGGGTATAGATTCCAGAATTAGAAAGAAAACAGATGGCCCAACTAACACCTTCTTTTCACCGGAGGTTTGGAGGTGAAAATACTGCCCAAGATTTTAGATGTTGATGTTTCAAATAAACAAGACATTTATTCCCCCAAAATGTATCCTGTTGACCACTAATCCCCTGAGATGCCCTTCAAATGTTTGCAAAAATAAACTTGTTACACACTTTATATTGTCGTCTTTTTTGGGTATGATGCTCGTTAGCATGTTAAAGTCTCAGCGGAGTCCTGCAGCAAAGAAACACTAAATCCTGATTTCCCAAAGTGAACTCTTTTACCCTAACTCCTGCTACTATTCCAGGTGCACAACTCAGGAAACCCATCCTCAGACCTCACTATGATTTCCCTTTTTTTATCTTTATTAAAACACCCTGAATGCTTTAATAGTAAAAATACATGTTTATATTTCTCTCTTTTAAAAGATATTTAATAACAGGCCAGGCACAGTGGCTCACACCTGTAATCCCAGCACTTTGGAAGGCCTAAGGCAGGCAGATCACTTGGGGTCAGGAGTTCAAGACCAGCCTGGCCAACAAGGCAAAACTCTGTCTCTACTAAAAATACAAAAATTAGCTGGGAATGGTGGCGGGCACCTGTAATCCCAGCTATTTGGAAGGCTGAGGCACGAGAATTGCTTGAATCCAGGAAACGGAAGCTCCAGTGAGCCAAGATCATGCCACTGCACTCTAGCCTGGGCAACAGAGCAGGACCCTGTCTCAAAAAAAAAAAAAAGATATTTAATAACAATACTTCAGAAGACTGGATTTAACTGCCCTGGCTTCTCCCTCCTGCCAGTTGTCCACCCTGGCACAGACACATGAAGGTGAAGGCCCCTGGAAAGAAACGTCCCCCTTGGCTGTGACCTGTGGTTCGAGGGTGAAGACACTCTACTCCTTGCAAGGTCAACAGAAAGGCTGTTCCCTCCTGTTCACTGAGCCATCCTGCATCCTGAAGTAGACTGTCTCAGTCATGTGGATGAACAGGCCTGTGCCCACCACACGTGGGACCATTCTGGCAGCTCTGTTCACTTCACCCCATTTATGTACCTGGTCAAACTTCCAGTCCAAGATAAAATTCCCATTATCTGTCACCACTGGACCTGCCTTGTTGACAGCCATTTGGAATTCAACCACACCCCTAAACTTCTGGCTCATAGCTCAGCTCACTGGGACGAAGGACACTGGGATTCCCTTGTGCCACTGATCCCCAAGGTTCTTTGTATCTTTCCTGATGACAGGAAAGAAGCTGACAGGCCTGGAAGGAAGTGGGAATGCAGACCAGGTCAGAATCTCCTGCTTCACCTTTCAGCTACTTGCTGCACAGTATGGACACTTGTAGAACCACTTCCAGTTCCCAGCACATTTTTATTCCTCAAGTGGTTCTCCACCACCCCGTGTCCCACCAGTTCTTAGCCTCCTCGACCTTGGACATCATGGAGGGGGGCCAGGCAGAAGCTGTTGGAGTTCCCATAGCTGGTGCTTGTGCTGCCAGCACTGTAGCAGGTACTGGACTGTGTATGCCCTGAGAGCTGCACATAGGAACCCTGGAGGTACCAGCTGTTTCCACCTCCTCTGGAGGATGCACCCACAGCCCACCCCAGAGCAGCACCAGGAACCACCTGTAGAGGTCGCTGAAGGGCCCGGGGCACTGTCTCCTGATGCCTCACTCTGGCCATCTGCTCTGTGATTTCTGTCGTCTCATTACATTAGGGCCTGGAGAAGTTTCTCGGGCTGTTGTTTTTGGCATGCTCCCTCGATTCTTAGTCTCCAGGGTTGGGAAGCTGCTCTCTTGCTCCCACTGAAGCATCCCACCCCTTCTCACCCCTTCAAAATGCTCCATGCTCCACAATCATCCAGTTGCTTCTCAGTTGCTTTCAAATCAAATGTCCGTTGCCTCGGTACAACCACTATCAGCTCTCATAGAGGAAACGCAGTCTGCGCCAGGCGATCCATGCTGATGATGAATGACTAATAGCCCACCACATCCTGCCCCTAGAAGACACATCTTATCCCAAACAATCCCTGCCGTTGTGATTTTTCATAAACCGACACACGTAGGCCACACCAGGGGCAGAGGTTTTGGGGGCAAAGGAAACACCATAAAAAGCCAACCAGCCCTGATGACTTCCTCTAAGTGATTTCTTCTCTTCAAAAATCTGCTTTTTCTACTCTTGAAATCACAGGATCTATAAAATATTTCCATTATCTAGTCACCCGCTACCCCAGGAGCACCAATGGGTGTGAGCAGCAGAGAGAGCTGTTCATGTTTCTGGAGGCTGTGGAGGGAAGGGGGTAGGGGACGAGGCCTGTGATCTAGACGGGTTATGCATGCGGCGCTCACCAACTTGGTCTGTTTGTGACAATGCTGACCACTGTGAAGTCCTCCAAACCCTATGGGAAGACAAGAATGATGCTCATGTACTAGTTACGTAATAACACAAACACTTATGTCTTCGTGCGCCATATTTTTTCATCTGAGATGAGACAGGTATTGTCTTTGCAAGCACTGACGGCACCCGTCGGCTTACGTGGATGATTCCGTCAGACATCCCTGGATCTTTTCCCTTTGCTTAGCTTCTCTTTGTTCATTCCTCCAGCCTGTCATAAATGTGACTCAACTTTTTCCTTTCCTTTTTTTTTTTTTTTTTTTCGTTTTGAAACGTGGTCTCTCTCTGTTGCTCAGGCTGGAGTGCAGTGGCACAATCCTGGTTCACAGCAGCCTTGACTTCCTGGGCTCCAGCAATCCTCTCACTTCAGCCTCCTGAGTAGCTGGGACCACAGGCATGCACTACCACACACATATATGATTATAATCAATATTTGTTTTTGTTTTGTTTTTATAGAGATGGGGTCTCCCTATGTTGCCCAGGCTGGTCTCAAACTCTCCAGCTGAAGCAATCCTCCTGCCTTGGCCTCCCAAAGTGCTGGAATTACAGGTGTGAGCCACTGCGTCCTGCTGTGACTCAGCTTAATCAGCTATTCTAGGTTTCTCAGGGATTCCTTGTGTTCTCCTGAGTTAGAGAGAAGCTACCAGGTGTTTCTTGAGAGCACATTGCACCCTCTACTACAAAGAAACATTTTGTCTGTTCTCTTCCAATTGGCTGGGCAGGGACCACATCCTTCAGAAGAACTTGGGAGGTTCCTTCTACGCTAATCCAATGGTCTCTTTTCTGAGAAGTGTACATTCTCCTATTTCTTGCTGTCAGAAACTCTTGATCATCAAGCAGATTGTCTAAGACCTCTATTGTTTTTTTTAAAATTATCTTTCCTTCCCTTTATTCTATGACAATATTCCTTCACATCTTAAGGTGAATGACTGCTTTCTGTCCTTACAACCTTCTCTGACATTTCATTCAGCCTTCACCTAATTCTCCCACTCCAATTTTTGATGCTCCGACAATATTGTCAGCTGCTTCTAAGAATTCCTTCAGGAGCTGCAGTCAAGAGTGAGGACTCTATCTCTGCCTCTCTGTCTTTTTGTCTCTCTCTTTCTCTCCATCTTTCTGCCTCTTTCTGTCTCTGCATCTTCCTCTCTTTCATACACACACACACACACACACACACACACACACACGACCCAGAATTCTTAGACCCCACGTCAGGAAATACTCTTAGAAATATGGCTAGTACCTGGTATAATTTAAGCAGAACAACAGGACCTAAGGCCTGAGAGCGTTCCTGGAAACAGAAGATCCTATTATTGCCAACAGTTTGAAATATTCAAGTGCTCACATTTTTCAAGCCACTTTGCCAAACAGCTAAAAATGATGCAAGTCTGCACTATTTCAAGTCATAGTTCCAAAGTTCTTTATGAGAGGGGTTATCTCTGGCATGTGTCCAGATGGATGGGAAAATGCCAGCAAAACATGGCAAAAAATACGTGGCTAGCTTAGATGTAGAAGAGGGAACAAGTTTAATGAGTTCTAGGTATAAATCATCCACGCTAGCTATTTTATCGCTCTTCCCCTGGAATAACAGTGTCTTAAACTTCTCTGGGATTGGCCCAGATAGAACGTACATAGAGAGAATCATTACTCCGTAGGCTAGAGCCACAATGAGAAGAGCTGTGGTTTTTTTCTATGAAGTGAGCAAGGTTGTCTGCACTGGACACGGTGTTCACAAAGTATAGACTGAGAAGAAAGGGGTGGAAATCAATCAAACATCATTTTAAAGAAAGAAAACCTCAAAGGCCTGCCTTAATTCCAATACTTTGCTAGAGTCCCATTCCCTCAAAAAATACAGTTGTTTACCTTTTAGTTTTCCATGCCTTGTTGCTTCAAGCCTAAGGAAATGACTTCTGTTTCGGTTCAGTTGACCTTGCCTGAAGTTATGCACACGTGGACAGCCATGAGGACTAAGGAACAGCGAATCCTATGGACGCTTTTTCTTTTATTTATTTATTTTGAGACAGAGTCTTACTTCGTCACCCAGGCCGGAGTGAAGTGGTACAATTACGGCTCACTGCAGCCTTGACTTCCCTGGCTCAAGTGATCCTCCCATCTCAGCCTCCCGAGCAGCCAGGACTCTAGGTGCACATCACCACACTCGGCTAATTTTTTTTTATTTTTGTAGAGATGGGGTCTTCCTATGTTGCCCAGGTTGGTCTCAAACTCCTGGGCTCAAGATATCCTCCTGCCTCAGCCTCCCACAGTGCTGGGATAACAGGTGTGAGCCACCATGCCCAGTCTATGGACCCTTTCTGGAAAAGATGGTTGGTTTGGAAATTTGACAGTGAAGCCCAAGGAAGGGAGGATTTGAGTATGAGAGGTTCGGTCCACTTATTCCTCCAGTCTCTGGCGTAACTCACATCCCTGCCAAATTAGGAGGAGCATATACTGGGACAAACCTCTCTTCAGTACTTCCCTTCTCCACACTCCTGGCATCAAAGGCCTTCAGCAATTTTCCCATATCCTTATTGAAAATCAATTATCTGTTCATTCCTTCATACAATGACAAGGGTCCAGGTGTACAGGGGAGTATGCAGTATTAAAATAAAGAGAGAAAGAGTGTAAAGGTAACTCTTCAACTCTCAACCCTCTGGATCTTAGTAGCCCAAATCACTAAGGGAAATTTCCAGACCCCTCACTTTTGAGCCACAGGTTATAGGTTATTACAGGTGATCTGTCTAAGAACTATCTTAGATTGACCTTGTAAATAATGATAATTCCTTGTAATAAAAGAAGGGAATCAGACCACTGTTGACCTTTCTATCTCTGCAATGTGCTGATTCCGGGGAGATTTAAGGTTGAAGTCCAGCCATAGGAGAAATTTCTTTTTTCTTTCCTTTCCTTTTCTTTTTTTTTAAATGGAGTGTCGCTCTGTCACCCAGGCTGGAGTGCAGTGTCACAATCTCAGCTCACTGCAACCTCCGCCTCCTGGGTTCAAGCAATTCTCCCACCTCAGCCTCCCGAGTGGCTAGGATAACTGGTCTGTGCCACCACATCCAGCTAATTTTTGTAGTTTTAGTAGAGATGGGGTTTCACCATGTTGGCCAGGCTGGTCTCAAACTCTCGACCTCGGGTGGTCCACCTACCTTGGCCTCCCACAGTGCTGGGACTGCAGGCGTGAGTCACCATGCCCAGCCCATAGGAGAAATTTCTAAAGGCTTAGAAATAAAGCAGGCAGCCAGCCAGGCAGACCTCACTAAGGAGGCAAGATTGTAGCCCACAAAGAAGCCACACAAAACAGATGCTTTCCTAGCTCCCCAAGACTTCACCTGGTCCAAGGTATCGTGGTGGGGTAATTCTAGGTGTGGTAGGCAGTCTCCAAGACGGCACTCAATGATTCTTTCTCCTGGCATGTCCTCCTCTCCCACATTGAATAGGGCTGGCCTGCAGAACAAGAGGATGTGCAGAATTGATGGTCAGTGGCACCCATGCTCGTAAAAGACATTGTGTCTTCTGTTTCTCTTCCATCACTCACTGTGGGAGAACCCAGTTGCCACGTCACAAAGACACTCAAGTACCCCGTGGAGAATTCTGCATGGTGAGGAAGTGAGGCTTTCTGCCAAAAAGCAGCATCAGTTTACCAACCCTGTGAGTGAGCTTTCTTATTCCACGGGCCAGGCGCTGTGGCTCACGCCTGTAATCCCAGCACTTTGGGATGCCAAGGTGGGCGGATCACTTGAGGCCCGGAGTTTGAGACCAGCCTGACCAACGTAGTGAAACGCCGTCTCTACTAAAAATACAAAAAATTAGCGAGGCGTGGTGGCGGCGCCTGTAGTCCCAGCTACTCGGGAGGCTGAGGCAGGAGAATGGCGGGAATCCGGAGGCGGAGCTTGCAGTGAGCCGAGATAGCGCCACTGCACTCCAGCCTGGGCGACAGAGCAAGACTCTGTCTCAAAACAAACAAACAAAAAAATACAAAAATTAGCTGGGCATCGTGGCCAGCACCTATAATCCCAGCTACTCGGGAGGCTGAGGCAAGAGAACTACTTGAACCTTGTGGGGGGAGGTTGCAGTGAGCCAAGCTCGCACCACTGCACTCCAGCCTGGGCAACAGAGCAAGACTCCATGTTGGGAAAAAAAAAAAAAAAGAAGTGGATCTTCCAACCTCACTCAAGCCTTCAGATGCCTGTAGCCCTGGCCAACATCACAAGAGAACCTGAACCAGAACCACCTCACTCCTGACTCTCAAAAACTGTGACACAATGGATGCTTGCTATTGTTTGCAGCTGCTAAGTTTGGGGACAATTTGTTATGCAGCAAAAGATAAATACTATACTAGGTCTATTACTAAATACAAAATCATGGTGATCACAGCTCAGAAATACGGAGAAATCTTTATACATACGAACTTTCCCTGAATACCTGGAAGGAACCATACCAATTCTGTCATTGCCCTCCACGGAGTCTGAGAGTTATTTTATCCTCTCAGGATTTAACAGTGTCAAAGATTTGGAGTGTGAGGGACAGTAGCAGTACCAATCTACATGACAGAGTGCAGATGGGTAGAAACAAATATAAGACAAATAGAGGGCCTGGTTAAGCAGATGAAAAAAGGGTGGTGCATTCGATCTTTCCTCTGTTACCAATGTCGTGAGTTAATTTCCTCAACGAGTTGTCAAAGTAATGTCTTAGCCACCTGGAAAAGGAGCTGACCTTCCCCTAATAAGTCACCCTCAAGTATCAGCCCCACTGCATCCCTTGTCAATATCAGGTATTCAGCCTTACAAAAAACTCCACAAAAGTTATCCATCCAAACTATTATCCCTCAGTTTGACTCCTAACCTCCTAAAATGATGTTGATACAAGTTTTAAAAATAATAACTTGTTTCACCTCTTTAGCCCATGTTATTTTGGAAATGTAAAAGCATATTTACAAATGTTCATCGATTCCAGAGTCATCAAAATCCGGTTGATTTTATCTGTGCAATATTGTTGAGTTAATTTATTCACTGGAATCAATCTAATTTCCAAAGATTCCCTGGGCCTGCCCAGAGGCACTGAATGCAACAAACACTTACACAAATAGCAGCAAAAGGGCTATGACCATGTTTAGTTTGGTGCTGTCTGGACTTCAAAGTCACCCAGAGCTCTGGCAACAGCCCCAAAAGTAATTTTCCCAAACACTGACCAAGGAACTTCCCCCTAAGATTAAGCTTCAGAATGGAAAAATAAATATTGAAAATAATAAGGGGAAAAATGTAGTCCCTACCCTCAAAGAAGATTTCTAAAAATCAATGCCAAGTAGTTAATAAAAACCCAGCAAACCAAAATGTTAGGAAATGACAGAGGCGTGTTCTAAGTCTCATTGAAAGGGTAAGGATCCTGAAAAGGCCTCTGGCAAAATATTTGCACACTTAACGTTGCTGACATTTCTTGCAGATTCCATTAGTTTGCATTTAAAACACAAGAAAATTAGGAGCAAAGTGTAGGCCTAAGTATTTTTCCTCCAGCTTCTCATTCTACAGTGCATGGTTGGTACTTGAATGGGCAGTGCAAGTTGAAGTCCCTGAGAGGCGCCCAAGAAGGGACAGAGCATCGATGACATCTTCAGCTAACCAGCAGTTAACAACCACTTGTGAATTGGATCATCTGACACTGATAACACCTTGTGTTCCTAGAAAGTGGGGACTCCCATAGGTACATGGTAATAACAAACAACTTGGAAATGTTCCCCACTTCCTTGAAAATGGAGAGTATTGAATGCTTTTGAAGTTGCAAAAAGAGGTTGGCCAGCCAAGTGAGGTGCTAAATCTGTATTACCTGCAAGTACAGAGACATGTTTTTCTGATTATAGTTTAGCTCTCCATCACCTGGTGGCCCCTCTTGTGATCTCAATAAGGAGGGATAATATGAGTGCATATTACAGGAAGGTATTATAGATGTTGGAAAGAGAATATAGAAATGACTCATAAACTCCTTGAAGGTAAAATGTGTTTTGAGTTAAATGGACCTAATGCAAATTGGACCATTGAGTCAACTGGTCCTTTGATCCTTTTTAGGCACAGAAACCCAGCAATTTGCCTCTGGGCAAAATTAAAGCTAGAACCTAAATCACTTTTGTAGATCTGTATTTTTCTACAGTTCAATCTATTTAGTCAGTTTCCCAGCTAGGATACCCTGGCTACTACTATTTCTCCATGGTACCTGGACTTCACATTTGACAGTGATCTGCACTAGTGAATTACTCCAGTGTGTCTTCCTGAAAGACACCAGGCAGATCACCAGATGGACTGAAGGTCCTGACAATGCTCAGCAACCCTGTGAAAATATCTGGGGCCCATGACAAAGTGGAGATATTTCCAACAACGTTAGTAGGAGATGTTTACGTAAAATTCACTCTCGGGGAGAAATGATGTCACCTTTCTAAATACTGGTACAGATGGAAGAATAAAAGGAGAGGTAGAGGGGTAGAAGCTCTGTCCAGGTGCCTGAAGCCTAGAAGCCAGGGTCCCAGAGAGGGTCAAAGGATACAGAAAATAGTAAGCTAAGAGCAGCCCAGACAAATTTTATGTTGCTTCACAATTCTGCCAACAGCACAATCGAATCTGAATGCAACAGCCTCCAGAGGACGTGGCCATCTGTAACCTATGTTCGAGGCTCCTCTGTGCTTTTCCTCCTGGTTGGGTGGATGACATCATTTGACAAGTCATCTTCCATTATGTCAGGAGTTTCAGGGACATGGAGAGATATCAACAGAATTTAGAAGAGACTGCAAGGTAATGCTTCTTGGGATCCATTCCCAGTCCTCTCACTGACTCACAGGATGACTTTATTCTTCCCATTGTTATTAGGGCTGTTTTATTGAAGACTGATACAATACTTAACAAGATTTGGAGGTCAACCCAGGACCATTCCGTGGGGCTTAGTATCTAAATTAAATGTGAAACTTTCTCTGAGACACAATTTAGGAGAAAGGCCGATGTGAAGGTTATGAAATCTAAGAGAAATGAAATTGGAAATTTTGACACATCTTTCTCCCCTTTATAAATTTTTTTAAGTTTATTGAGATGAAATTTATATAACATAAAATTCACCATTTTAGAGCCAACAATTTCATAACATTTAATGCCTCTACAATGCTGTACAACCACCATCTCTATCTAGTTCCACAACATTTCTAACACTCCAAAGTAAAACCCATATCCATTAAGCAGGTATACCCATTTCTAATACTCCAAAGTAAAAACCATACCCATACCCTATCTCCTCCCACCCCAACCTCCACGGCCCATCCCCGGCAACCCCAAGTTGCCTTCTTTCTTTATGGATACATCTATTCTGGACATTTATTACAAATGGAATCATAAAATATGTGGCATTCTGTGTCTGGTTTCTTTCATTTAGCATAATGCTTTTGGGGTTCATCTATATTATGACATATATAGGTGAACTTCATTCCTTTTCATGGCCGAGTAATATTCTGTTGTATGTCCATGCCGCATTTCATTTATCCATTTATCTGATGTTGGAAGTTTGGGCTGTTTCCACTTTGGGGCTATTGTATGCCCCCCTCTTTTAATTTCTGTCTCTGCCCCTCATGCCCTAAACTTTCTCTTTTTCTTTCTTGAATGTATATCCTTCCATTTAGAAGAAACATGCTGTTTTTAGCTTATCTCCGCGGGGTTTCTGGAGGGCTGAGAAAAGAAGAGAGGGTTGTGGGTCAGAAGATAAGGAGGAGGAGAGGAGTCTGGGAAAGAACAACAAAGACAGAAGGGATGGCATGAAGAGCCACGAGCAGGAACACCCACGTGGAGCAGGAGGCACAGGAAACAGACAAAGGAGAGGGGTTTTCTGTAAGATCGTTCTGTGTAGAGGACCCACAGGACGTTTCCTCAACGGGCTTTAGAATGCCGGTTGAAAGCTCAGCTATGCTGTTGCTTCTGCCGCCTTCAGGAGAACATTACTCCAAAGTTTAGTGTTTTCAAGCAGGTATTGGGACATTTTTCTCCCTAGGTTTCTCTAAGTATTATTAGCCCAGATTTTTTTTTTTTTTTTTTTTTTTTTTTGAGACAGAATCTTGCTGTCACCCAGGCTGAAGTGCAGTGGTACAAGCTCAGCTCACTGTGCATCCTCTGCCTCCCAGGTTCAAGCGATTCTCCTGCCTCAGCCTCCCGAGTAGCTAGGATTATAGGTGTGCGCCACCACACCCAGCAAATTTGTGTATTTTTAATAGAGACGGGGTTTTGTCATGTTGGCCAGGCTAGTCTCGAACTCCTGACCACCAGTGATCTGCCTGTCTCGGCCTCCCAAAGTGCTGGAATTACAGGCATGAGCCACCATGCCTGGCCTAGCCCAGACGTTTTTACAAAAGAACATCAGTTTAAATCCATTGAATCCCAAGACTGTCTTGTTTATTTTAAAATTTTTATTTTGTTTTTAATTGACATATATATTCATGGTGTACAATGTGATGTTATGATACATATATACATTGTGGGATAATGAACTAGTTAACATATCTTTCACCCTACATATTTATCTTTTTTTTTTTTTTTTTTGTATTGAGAACATTTAAAATCTACTCTTTTAGCAATTTCGAAATAAACAATACATCACTGTGAACTGTACTCTCCATGCTGGTTAAAACTTACGCTTCCTGTCAAACTGAAACTTTGTACCCTTTGGACAACATCTCACCTTTCCCCAGCCTGTCACCCCAGCCCTGGTAATCTCCATTCTACCCTCTACTTCTATGACTTCAACTTCTTTAGAGTCCATATTAAGTGAGATTACGTGGTATTTGCTAAGGCAGTCTTTGAGAAGGAGAACTGAACTTCAGGAAAGGATTTCAATAATCAATATGGAAGAAATCATTGGTGTCTGTTAGGGTAGTTAGATAGGCATGAGCTGGGCAGGAGAGGACTCCTCTCCCGGACACGCTAGGCATGTCAGGTGATGGATCGACAGTTGTCACACTGCCTCTCTAAAAGTGGTAATGCAGCAGTGCCAGGGTGCCGGGGAGAGACAATCTCCTGAGGATCCACAGCTGTGAATGTTAACGTGTTCACTGAATGCAGACATCAGGAGAACCAACTTCCCGGGCCTGTGCAGTAAGAAACAAAATGGCAAAGTATGGCCTTCCGGGGGCACACCACCGGAACGGGGAAGAAAGCTTCAGATGGGGGTCGGGCACGGTGGCTCAGCACTTTGGGAGGCCAAGGCGGGCGGATCACCTGAAGTCGGGGTTCGAGACCAACCTCGCCAACATGGAGAAACCCGTCTCTACTAAAAACACAAAATTAGCTGGGCGTGGTGGCGGGCGCTTGTAATCCCAGCTACTCGGGAGGCGGAAGCAGGAGAATGGCTTGAGCCCAGGAGGCGGAGGTTTCGGTGAGCCCAGATGGCGCCCCTGCACTCTTCGGGGAAGAATCCTGGGAAAGAGGCAAGCCTATACAGTCCTAGGATCAAGGTTAAACGCGGCACTTGACCTTTTTCCTCTTTCCTGCTCTAAAACCTTTTTAAATAAACTTCCATTCCTGCCCTGAATCTCGCCTCAGTCTCTTCTGCTTTATGTCCCTCAGTCAAATTCTTTCTTCTGAGGAGGCAAGAACTGAAGTTGCTGCAGACCTGCACGGATAGGCCCCTGGTAACTCAGATACCTTCCACCGGTAACACATCTATTTTCCTGGAGGTTTCCCTGTTAGGAGAATTGTTCATTTAGAGGGAGACTACTTCCCACCTATTCCTGCCATAGGGAGGAAAGCTCTAATTCATCTTTTTAAAAAGGGAAAGGTGAACAAAAGACTTTTTAAAAGCATTTTAACTTTTATAAGGTTAAAAAAGACTTTTGCCAGGCGCGGTGGCTCACGCCTGTAATCCCAAAACTTTAGGAGGCCAAGGCGGGCGGATCACGAGGTCAGGAGATGGAGACCATCCTGGCTAACATGGTGAAACCCCGTCTCTACTAAAAATACAAAAAACTAGCCGGGCAAGGTGGCGGGTGCCTGTAGTCCCAGCTACTCGGGAGGCTGAGGCAGGAGAATGGTGTGAACCCGGGAGGCGGAGCTTGCAGTGAGCCGAGATCGCCCCACTGCACTCCAGCCTGGGCGACAGAGCGAGACTCCGTCTCAAAAAAAAAAAAAAAAAGACTTTTAACTTTTAAAAAAGAGTCCACTCATAAAGAAATGAGAGATCCCTGTGAATGTGACCTGCATGTGTTCATAATTAATATTGAAAAAGGTTGGGTGTGATGCCTCATGCCTGTAATCCCAGCACTTCGGGAGGCCAAAGCAAGCACATCACCTGAGGTCAGGAGTTCAAGACCAGCCTGGTCAACATGGTGAAACCTCGTCTCTATTAAAAATACAAAAATTATCTGGGTATGGTGGTGGCCACCTGTAATCCCAGCTACTTGGGAGGCTGAAGCAGGAGAATCACTTAACCTGGGAGGCAGAGGTTGCAGTGAGCCGAGATCACGCCATTGCACTCCAGTCTATGAAAATAGAGCAAAACTCCGTCTCAAATATATAATAATATATAAAATATATAATAATATTACAATATACAATTTATTATAATATAATATTATAATATATTATAATATTATATGTAGTATAGTGTTTGAACACTGTTACCTGTGGTACCCATCTTTATTTGGTGACCAGTTTCACCCTCACCTTGCTTTTATTATATATATTATAATATATATTATATATTTATATAATATACATTATATATTTGTATATTATATATTTATATTATATATTATTATATTGTATATATTATAATATTATAATATAATATATATAGTAAAAGCAAGGTGAGGGTGAAACAGGTCACCAAATAAAGATGGGTACCAGAGGTAACAGTGTTCAAACAGGAGCCTCCACTTGATGGAATAAAATCCAAAATACAAGTCAGAATGAAACCAGACAGAAAATCAGCTATGAATTATGATCTACTTTCCTGGAACTCCACTCCAGCCCTGAGCAACACTTTTCTTTTCCATTGTCAGAATGTGTGTGTGTGTGTGTGTGTGTGTGTGTGCGCGCGCGCACGCGCATGCACATAAGTTTATGTAATATAAAAATTACCACTGGGTGCATGTCGAAATGAGAAGCCCAAATCTTCTACTGCAGATCAGAAGAAAAGATACAGCGGCAATCTCTGTTGCTTTCATTGGTTACTCTGTATCTTAACAAGCAGACACCAAAATTCTACGGGCTCCTCTTCCAGCACTCCAGGAGAAGGAGGCAAGAGACAGAAGGACGTCTTTTCAAAGGACACAGCATGAGGAGCAAACAACAGGGTCTGTTGGTTCTTAAGCCCAAGATAAGCATTTAAATTCCAAAGGGATAAAATACAAGAGGTCTTAAAGAAAGGCATCTAAATTACAACTCCAGTCTATCACATGGCTGATGACCAGCAAGAAGTGAAGCAATGGTTCTCAAAGTGAGGTCCCTGGAGCAGCCACGTAAGCAGCAACCTCACCTGGGAACCTGTTACCAATGCAGACTCTCACACTACAGCCCAGGCCACTGTATTCCTCGGCTCAGGCTGACACAACAGAATATCACACACTGGTTGGCTGAAACAACAGAATTCATTTTCTCACAGTTATGGAGGCGAGAAGTCCGAGATCAAGCTGACATCAGGGTTGGATTCTGGTAAGGGCTGTCTTCTGGGCTTGTAGACAGCTGCCTTCTCATTGTGGCCTCACATGGCCTTTGTTCTGTATGCACTTGAAAAGAGAGAGCTCTGTGGTTTCTCTTCTTCTTTTTATAAGGACAGGAATCCTATTGGATTAGGGCTTCCCCTTACAGCCTCATCTGACCTTAATCACCTCCCTACAGACTCTGCCTCCAGATAGCATCATATTGGGTGGGAAGAGCTACAACATATGAATTCTGGGGGTCGCATTCGGTCCATAGCACCTGCCGAATCAGGGACGCTGAGGGGGGTGCACCAGTTAAAACTGTGCTTCAGGCAATTCTGACACGCCCTAAAGTTTGAGAACCGCTGACCTAAAAATGAGTAGATTGTCCTTGCTTTGATACAGGAGTTCTGAAGGACTGGGTTCAGTAACATGTATGTTAGTGGGAAGAAACAAAAGCATGCAGTCACCTACTTCCTCTGTGTTCTGTCCCACCCCAGTTTTGTCAATATTCATTAAATAAGAACATGCAGGTCACGTTCGTGGAGGTTCCCATTTCTTTTTGAGTGCATTCTTTTTTAACATTTAAACCTCTTTGAGTATTTGGACTTTAAAAGTATGCCTATAGAACCTGCCAAGATGATCAATTGGGTTGACTTTTTTGTTGCCATGATTAAGAGTGTTTTCATAAGGATTTTTGGAAGTGTAAAAGTCATCCACACACAGTGAGAAGGGAAGAAGCCAAGCCACTTAATGGAGCTAAGAAGGGCTTTTCTGCTGGGACAGCTGCCATTAGAGGGGTGACCTGCAGCGTTTGCATATTAAATACGGCCATTTTGTCCCTGGCCCAGCAGTGTGAAGGAAACAGAAGTTTGGAGAGACATACCCTGGGCCAGAGAAAGGGGCTTCTTGTTCCCAGCGGGGAAGTTTTTACGGCAGCACTTTGGCTATAAGCTATCGCTTTCTGCCTACAGCAATAGAAGCAGAATAAATAGCCTCTGCCAGCCTGGAGAACAAAACAGGAGACAAAACAAAAGAAAAAAGAAACTAGAAAAGAAGAGAGAAGATATTCCTAAAGATGGGAAGATGAAAACAGAGAGGAGCTGTGATCGTGCATTTGAACTTGTGGTCAAGAGTCCAGGGTCCAGTCCCTTAGGGAACCACAAAGCCCAAACTTATCCCTGGAATACAGAAAGACAAATTAAAGGGGTGACACGAGCAGTACAAGGCAGGAACCAATCCAATGGAAAGTGAGATAAAAGAAAACTGAGATACAATGCATTGTGAATTTTTAAAAAATCATTTCTCCAATTGGATAATGCACAAATACCTGGGGAAAAAATAAGTAAAGAAGAACAGCAGAAACAACAACAGCATCAGCTAAAAAAGTGGTTCTTAACAAGGGTGGGGGGAGAAAATCTGGACTACCCCATGGGGACACTGGGCAATGCTTAGAGAGATTTTCAGTTGTCACAACTCACGAGGGAAAGCGGGGGTGCTACTGGCATCTAGTGGGTAAGGCCAGGGCTGCTGCTCATCATGGGACAATGCACAGGACAGTCCCCCTCAACAAAGACATAGTTGGCCCCTAATGGCAATAGTGCCAAGGCTGAGAAATTGTAAGTCAAAGTATTGAAACAGCTTTTCACATGCAAATATGGTAACACTCTGGGTCCCACCACACGATTTTTGCTCATTCTGTAAGAACCCACTCAGTTATTTTGAACTCTGGAGGACCTTCTACGGCTGTCAAAGCACTTTGCTGCCAGAGTTCTCATAGCAGTTAACGTCTTGTGTTGCAATGATTCATCCACGTGCTTTTCTTTCCCACTCACATGGCTCTGAGTTTCTCAAAATTAGGGCCCAAATATACTTCGTTGTCATCTTTATCATGTCATAAATATTCAGTGATCATGGGTTGAATGGGCGAATGAATAAATGAATGGGAATGAATAACTGGATAGAGACATTTTTTGGGGAGAAGTCCATCAATGTTAACATCCGTGATCAGTATCTTTATAGAGACTGTTTAGTTGGCAAGGCAGGCCTACAGAAGCAAAATCATACTCCAATGATCCAATTCAGTTCAGGGGCTTCTACTCCAATCATGACTAAATGGGATTCTAACCACACCCTAACTCCGAGCTTTGGAATTAAGGGAAGTAACTGAAAATGAATATTATAGGTGACATACAGATTTATCAAGTATTTACAATATGTGCAAATATCATCCATAATATCAGCATGTTTTACATCCATGAATTCTCATTTAATTACAAAATGTCTCTTCATGATGAGTTGACAGAAACCTCTAGCCACCAGGATGAACAGTTGTCTTGGACCTGGTTGTGGCTCTGAATGTATTTATCCTAGATCACTGTCTCCTTGAATTCTGCAGTGACAGAGCCTCCCCCTTTTCTAGTGGGTGGTTGTTCCTTTGAACAATAATATCAGTAAAACTGTGCCTCTGCAGGGGTTCCTCATATGTCATCTTACTCATATAACTCTAGACATCTCTTTACACATGATGTTGCTGTGAACGTTCTAGTTCTTGTGTCCCTGCACACAGCCAGTCCCAAATTGCTCTCGGTAGTAGCTGTAACAATTTATGCTCCTACCAGCAGTACATGAGAGTCCATATTGCTCCACCCCCTCACTAACACAGTCATGCTTTGGTTAACAGCAGGGATGCAGGGATCTGTTCTGAGAAATGCATTGTTAGGTGATTTCGCTATTGTGTGAACATCACAGAGTACACTTACACAAACCTAGATGGTGTCGCTACTACACACCTCGGCTAAATGGACAGTCTATTTCTCCTAGGCTACAAACCTGTACAGCACGTCACTGTACTGAATACTGCAGGCAACTGTATGTAACACAATGCTAAGTATCTGTGTATCTAAACATATCCAAACATAGAACAGGTACCATAAAAATACACTATTATCTTCTTATGGGACCACCATCATACAAATGACCTGTCGTTGACCAAAATGTCCTTATGTAACACGGGACTGTACTTAGCATCGTCAGACTTTAAAAATGTTTGCCTTTTTGATGTGCATGAAGTGAGGTCACAAGGTTGCCTTCATTTTCATTTTCCCAGTAGCAGGTCGGGGGAAGCACCTTTTCATGATCCTCAGCCATTCTGATTTCCTTCTTTCTGTATTGCCAGGTTGTTAAGCTTTGCCCATTTTTCTATTGGAGGATCATTCTCTTGTCGATGTTTGGGATCACTCTATAAATTCCAGTTGCTTATCTTTTATAAATATCTTCCCCTACTTTGCACTTGTTCTTTAACTTTGTGATGATGTCTTTTATTAAACAAAAGTTTTTAGTTTTAGCATTGTAAGTCTCATTAATGTGTTTTTCTTAAGTTTGTATTTTTTATGTCTTGATTAAGAAATTCTTTGCCATATTGAGGTCATAAATATACTCCCCTGTATTTTATTTTAGAAGTTTATGGATTAATTTAGGAAAAATTGCTAGCTTTATAATATTGGTTCTTTCCTTCAATAACAAGAATATCAGTCTATTTGTGTCTTATTTTAAATCCTTCAGACAAGTTTTTCAATGTTTATATCAAAGGTCCTATACATCATTTGTTGGGTTTACCCATAAGTACCTTATATATTTGTGGCTACTGTGAATAGAGTTTTCTGGCATTTTCTGTTTGATTATTACTAATGATTTTTATATAGAGATGTATTATTTAGATGTCTTGATGAATTCTGTTTTTACTTCTTCAGCTTTAGCTTTAGATATTTGATTTACTGTAGAAACAATCACATCTGAAGATAATGACCATCTCTTCCTTTCTGAAACTTACATTCTGATTTATTTTTCTTAGTTTATTCCATTGGCTAAACATTGAATAGGAACAATGATATAACCCTTTCTTTTATTTTAATGGGAATGCTTCCAATTTTTACTATTAAACCTGATGTTTGCTGTAGGTTTATGGAAAGGCATACTTTATCAGATCAAGGAAGTTCCCTTCTAGTCCAAATTTGCTAATAATTTTTATCATGAAAGAATGTTTTACCAAACACCATTCCTGCATCTATCTAGATTATCATGTATTTTTTTCTCCTTTATTGTGTTCATGGACAAATTGCATTGTTAGTTTTCGTTTGATAAACCATGCAATCATGGAATAACCCCTACTTGGTCATGATGTATTACTCTTTTATATGTTGCTAGACTTGGTTAGCTAATATTTTATTTGTGATGTTTGATTTTATGTTCATAGGTGAAATTGGTCTGTAATTTTCCTTTCTCATTCTCTGTAAAATTTTAATATCAAGGATATACTTGCCTCATAAAATATGAGGGGTGTTCTGATTTTTTCTATTTTCTAGAAAAACTTAAGATTATTATTATTTCTTACTTAATAGTTGATAGAAATCTCAAGTAAATCTACTTGAACCTGAGGTTTCCTTCATGGTAAGATTTTCATAACTAATTCAATTTCCTCAATATTCAGAAATTTTCAGGCTCTCTATATCATCATGTCAGTTTCTGTAAGTTGTATATTTCCTGGAATTTCTCCACTTGATCTAAACTTTCAAGTTTATTATATATAATTGTTCCTAATTTTGTCTTACCATTTGAATGCTTACTTCATAGGTAATGGTGACATTTTTTCATTCCAAAGGACATTTATGTGTTCCTTCTCTCTTTTTAAAAGAGATTTCTAGCACTAGGGGATTTCAATTTTATGAGCCTTTTCAAAGCATCAACACTTGGCTTTGCTGATCTCTTTTATTACATATTTGTTTTCTATTTCATTGATTTCTGCTTTATTGCTTTTATTTTGATTATTTTCTACTTTCTACTTTCCTTGGGTTTTCTAACTTCTTGAGATGGATGATTAGCTCTTCAATTTCAGCCTGTCTTCTCTTCTCATCCATGCTTTTAATGTTATGAATTTCATTGTAAGTATTTAGATCTTCAGCTGCATCCTGCAAGTTTTGATGTGTCATATTTTCATTATCACACTGATCTTCTGACCCATGGTTTATTTAGAAGTATATTGCCTTATTTCTAAATATGTGGGAATGTTCTAGTAACCTTTTGATTAATCTTATTGTTAGAGAACATATTTTGTAAGATTTAATCTTGAGCCCTGCTTTTTGGTTGAATATGTGTTTGTTTTTACAAATGTTCTACATCCTTGAAAAGAGTGTACGTTGTATAGTTGTTAGGAGAAATTTACTATATATGTTCATTAGATTAAACTTAATAATGCATTTTAAATATTCTACATATTTAGTCATCATACTTACCGATTGTGATTTGGGTTTTATTTTTGCTCTGCTTATTCTATCAGTTACTGAAAAATGTAAATTTAAAGCAACCACTACAATTACAGATTTGTCTATTATTTTTTAGTTTTGTCAAATTTTACTTTGTATATTGATACCATATTAACACTCATACACAAATTTAGAATGATCACATCCTTGAGGTGTATTAAACTATTATCATTATGAAGCATCCCTCTTTATTTCTCCAGTATTATTTTTTGCTTTAAAATTTACTTTGTATGATATGAACATAGTTATGCCAGGATTGAAAATTCAGCATTTGTATGGTTTATTTTCCATCTGTATTCTTTTGGGTCTCTTGAAAGCAGCTAATAGTTGGGTTTTCTTTTATAGACCCCATTTGCTAAACTTTATCTCTTAGTGAGAGCATTTAGTCCAGTCTATGTATTGATTACAAATATACAACTTTAAACCTTATTATGGGCTATGACTGATTCTGCATCTCCTACATTTCTATTTTACCCTTTCTTGCTTTCTTAATTGATTTAAAAAAAATTTATTATGGTAAAATGTATTTCACATAAAATGTATCATATTCACTATTTTTAAGTGCACATTTCAGTGGCATTAAGTACATGCACAATGTTGCCCAACCATCACCATGATCTATTTCCAGAACTTTCTTATAATCCCAAACAGAAACTATGAGCCCACTGATTATTTTTTATTTCACTTTTTTTCTATTTTGGAAACTATATACTCTCTTACTAATCTATTGAAAGTATCATACATTGCAGCGTGTATTTTTTAACTTTTATCTTAAGTTCAGGGGTACATGGGCAGGTTTGTTATATAGGTAAACTTGTGTCACAGGGATTGTTATATAGACTATTCCGTTACCCAGGAATTAAGTATAGCAGCCATTAGTTATTTTTCCTGATCTTCTTCCTCCTCCCACCCTCCACACTCCTGTAGGCCCCAGTGCGTGTTGTGCCCCTCTAAGTGTCTATGTGTTTTCATCACTTAGCTCACACTCATAAGTGAGAACACGGGGTATTTGGTTTTCTGTTCCTGCATTAGTTCGCTAAGGATAATGGGGCATGCAACCTTAATCTATCAAAAATAGAATGTTAACTGGTTCTCATATTTTATTCCTGGACAATGCAAAGACCTTACGACACTTTAACTACACTTAACCATGTTTGCTTCCTAGGCCTATTGTTTTGCATTTTAATTCTATGTATATTTGAAACCTTTTAAATGGCATCATCATTATTATATACAGTCAACACTCATTTAGCTTTACCTATATATTTGCCTTTTTATTGCTCTTTATTCAGCCCTGCATCTCTGAGCTGTGATCTGGGATCATATTCATTCATTCATTCATTCATTCATTCATTCATTTACTTTTTGAGATGGAGTCTCACTCTGTCACCCAGGCTGGAATGCAGTGGCGCAATCTCGGCTCACTGCAACCTCTGCCTCCCGAGTTCAAGCGATTATCCTGCCTCAGCCTTCCAAGTAGCTGGGACTACAGGCGTGTGCCACCATGCTCAGCTAATTTTTTGTATTTCTAGTAGAGACAGAGTTTCACTGTGTTAGCCAGGATTGTCTCGATCTCATGACCTTGTGATCCGCCCACCTCAGCCTCCCAAAGTGCTGGGATTACAGGTGTGAGCCACCGCGCTTAAATATTCCTATATTTAAAAAACACTTTTTGATACTTGCATTAATGTGGTTTCATTGCTAACAAATTCACTCAGTTTGTGTTTGCCTGAAAATGTCTTTATCACCTTCATTGCTAAAGGATATTTTTCCTTTGTATAGAATACTAGTTTGGAGATTATTTTCTTTCAACACATGGAAGATATTTCATTATCTTCTGGCTTTGGTTATTTCTGCTGAGAAATCTCTTGTTTTACTTTGCATCTTTGAAGCTAATTTGTAGTTTTTTTCCCCAACCCCACCACCCCCAGCGGCTTTTAAGACTCTCCTGCTGTCTTCAGTTTCTTTGAGTTTTCTGCTTACTAACAGGTTTCTCTGCTTTGTTTTCTGTTCTTTCCCACCTTTTGTCAGATTTTGTTTCCTTACACGGAAAGCCATGCATAGGCCTGATCATAGAAAACCCCGAAACTGACATGCATGGGAATGAACTAGGTCCTGCCTCACAGGGACTGATACAGTAACTTGCAAAATCTGTGGTGTAGATTCAAGAAGAGAGAGAGAGAGAGAGAGAGAGAGAGAGAGAGAGAGCAATTGCATAAGTACAACTCAGCAAGATTTCAGTTTCCGAATCTTTCCATCAAACCTAACTGATGTGGTTGCTGAACAGCAGCATCAGGGCCTACCTGCAGAAGAAAATAAACAAATAAATAAAACCTGGCATTTACTCAGCCAACGCTTCTAAAACCTGATAAATTCTGCACCTCCTGAGGACTGCATACCATCTTCATCACTCTCAGTGCTTCTCTGTTAGGGAAAAACAGAAAGACTGGGGAAGCCACATTCATTGAGGCATATCCTGAAACTATTTTCTTCCTATAAAACTGCTGTGATAGAACATAGAATTGATCAGCTTGACCTTCATCTTTAAACCCTGCCCCAGTGTTCTTGGACCTGAGTTTTTTCTATACAATTCGCTAACATACAATTTTTTAAACATTGTAAACATTAACATTAACAATATTCTAAACATACAATTTTTTCTAACACGCATTTTTTCCCATACAATTTTCTTTTTCTTTTCCTTTTCTTTTTTTTCTTTTTTGAGACAGAGTCTTGCTCTGTCACCTAGGCTGGATTGCAGTGGTGCAATCTTGGCTCACTGCCACCTCTGCCTCCCAGGCTCAAGAGATCCTCCCCGCTCAGCCTCTGGTATAGCTGGGACCACAGATGCACACCACCATGTCTGGCTAATATTTTGTGTTTTTGGTAGAGATGGGGTTTCATCATGTTGTCCAGGCTGTACTCTAACTTCTAAGCTCAAGCGATCCACCTGCCTCGGCCTCCCAAAGTGCTGGGATTACAGGAGTGAGCCACTGTGCCTGGCCTCCCACACAATTTTCTAACATAGCTAAAAGATAATCAATGTTTTCATCACCCTCCCAAGTACAAGAACTTTAGCACACTTTGTAATTGGACACCCTTACTCATTATGTAATTGTTTACTAGCTTTACAATTTTGCTTTTTAAAAAATATTTTAAGTTAATTTTAAACAAGAGTTAAATTTGATGATACATTTTAACCATTTCCAGACTTCCCATTATTTCCTTTTCTTAAATGTTTGAATTTGGGGGGGTACATAGCAGGTGTATATGTTTATGGGGTGCATGAGATGTGCTGATACGGGCATGAAATGCCGAATAATCACATCGTGGAGAATGGGGCATCCACCCCCTCAAGCAGTTATTTGTCCTTTATGTTACAAACAATCTAATTATACTCTTTTAGTTATTTAAAAATGTACAATTAAGTTATTATTGGCCAGGCACAGTGGCTCATGCCTGTAATCTCAACACTTTGGGAGGCCAAGGTGGGCTAATCACTTGAGGTCAGCAGTTCGAGACCAACCTGGTCAACATGGTGAAACCCGATCTCTACTGAAAATACAAAAATTAGCTAGGCATGGTGGCGGGCACCTGTAATCTCCGCTACTCAGGAGGCTGAGGCAGGAGAATCACTCAAACTGGGAGGCAGAGCTTGTAGTGAGCCACGATCATGCCACCGCACTTCAGTCTGGGTGACAGAATAAGACCCTGTATCAAAAAAAAAAAAAGTTGTTGTTGACTATAGTCATCCCATTGTGCTATCAAATCGTAGGTCTTATTCGTTCTTCCTAAGTACTTTCTTGTACCCATTAACCATCCTCACCTCCCCCTAGCCCCATACCCTTCCCAGTCTCTGGGAACCGTCCTTCTCCTCATTATTTCCTTCATCCCTGATTTCCCTGGGAGTTCCCATTTCCTCTTGCTGAGTACTTATTTTAATTGTTATTTTATTGAGAAATTAAATGTAGGAAGTTATAAACTTTTATGTCAGAAAATGTCTTTATTTGACCCTTACTCTTAGTAGATAATTGATATGGCATAAAATTTCTAGTTGCAAGTATTTTTCCTCAACACTTTGCTTCTGGGTTCTATTGTGGCTAATGAGAAGTCAGCTGTCAGCCTGAGAGTCATTTCCTCTTAGACACAATCTTAGTTCATTTTGTGTTGCTTTAGAAGAATACCTGAGACTAGGTAATTTATAAAGAAAAGATGTTTATTTAGCTCATAGTTATGTAGGCTGGGAAGTTCAAGGGCTCTGGCTTCTGGTTATAATTTCATGCTGTCATAAAGTGGCGAAGGTTAAAGGGGGAAGCAGACACGTTTGAAGAGAGAAAACCCCACAGGCATCCTGGCTTTATAACAACTTACTCTCCAGGGAACTAAGCCATTTCCCTGACAACTAACCCAGTCTTGCCAGAGTGAACACTCACTGTCTACTGCAAGTACAGCACCAAGTCATTCATGAAGGATCCGCCCCCATGACTGAAACACTTCCCACCAGGACCCACCTCCCAACACTGACACACTGGAGAGCAAACTCCAACATGAGTTTTGGTGCAAACAAACCGAACCACAGCAGGTACTCAGTCTTCTCTCACTGAACATTTTTAAGATTTCCCTTATTCTTGATCCTCTATAGTCTCACTGGGTGAGGATTTATCATTAGCTTACAGCTTGGTGTTGAGAATGCACTCTGAATTATCCCTGCTTTAATTTAGCGTCCTAGTAATTACCTGCTCCTTCTTCCCCTAGAAAGGGGGTTCTGCAAATTTTTTCTCTAAAGAGCTAGATAGTAAATATTTTAGGCTTTGTAGTCCATATACAGTCCCGGACATATATTCCTCTTTTTTTTTTAACAACTTTTTAAAAGTGAGGAAAAAAAATTTAGCTCACAGGTTGTAAAAAAGTTTGCTAACTCTCACCACAGAATCCTGGCCACTACCTCTCAGTCTCCATCACACACTGTGGCTAGCTTTTATCTCCTTCCCAGTCAACCCATCTTTCAGCTTTCCACTCAAGATACACACACACACACACACACACACACACACACAAAATGCACATGCATATACGTGCTACCAAGCACATTATGCTTCATAGGATTTTGTTCAAATCACTTGAAACTCAAAGGATCTGCAGAAATGTAATCCTGACACCTATATCTGTGATTCTGGAAGAGTCCTGCAAGGGGACGTTTTACTTGGTGGAAACAGTCTTGGCCTATTGCAATATTTCTCACATACACTCATATCTGAAACAGAAGTTCCTTAAAACAGTATTCACTCTTTTGAACCCTAAATGTTCAAAGAGGGAAAACCTAAGGGGCATCCTGGCTTTATAAGAAACAAACTTATTTCTCAAAGTTCTGAAGACTGGGAGTCAATGAACAGGGCGCTGAAAGATTTGGTGTCTGGTAAGGACCTGCTTCCTGGTTCATAGACGGCATCTTCTAGTCACATCCTCACATGGCGAAAGGGGCGACAGAGCTCCTGGTTCATAGATGGCATCTTCTAGTCACATCCTCACATGGCGAAAGGGGCGAGGGAGCTCTCTAGGATCTCTTTTATAAGCCCCTGTATTCATCTGTTTTCACACTGCTATAAAGAAATACCTGAGACTGGGTAATTTATAAAGGAAAGAAGTTTAATTGACTTACAGTTCCGCATAGCTGAGGAGACCTCAGGAAACATACAATCATGGTAGAAGGTGAAGGGGAAGCAAAATACATCCTACATGGCAGCAGGAGGTGGGGGAGGAGGAAGTGCCACACTTTTAAACCATCAGATCTTGTGAGAACTCCCTCACTATCACCAGAACATCACGGGGGAAACCGCCCCCATGATCTAATCACCACCCACCAGGTCCCTCCCTAACACGTGGGGATTACAACTCGAGATGAGATTTGGGTGGGAACACAGAGCCAAACCATATCAGCCCCTAACCCCACTCATGACCTAATAATCTCCCAAAGGCCCCACCTCCAAATACCATCACACTGGCTTGTAGGTTTTAAATATGAATTTTGGGGGGACATAAACATTCAGTCTATAGCAGTGGTCCACTTATCAGTAGTTGCTTTCATTTAAAAAACGCTGGTCTATGATATTCTTTTTAGAACACTGAGAGTTGAGAAGAGTTTTGTGTGCTGGCCTGGGACTCTAACCATCATTTACAACTCTGTTTCATTGGAAAAATATATTCTTATGTCCAAACAACTAGTTTGGAATTCAATTTGCAGAACTCTATCCGTCTGTAAACTGGGGACTGCCGAGGTCTAAATCAGGAACATTTTTATATGAGGAGTTCACTTGGAAGAAAAACAAGGAAAAGCTGACAACCAGCCTTCCTAAAGTAATTCCAATACACTTGTCTACTTGGGAATAGAGCTTACTGGGAAGTAGTCAACCTTAGCATTTATGTAACTTCTTTTCCCTTTCCAAAAGGGCTTAATTTGAATTTCTGAAGACAGCACACTGGCAATTCATTTTCCCCATAACACATGGATTGGAAGCTACTTTAATGTGTTTGCTACAAAATATAATTCTGCAGTTGCCTGAAGGACTTTCTAAAATCCACCAGTTTTTGTTCCTACAGTTCCAGATGTGTCTTAGGCAAAAACTTTCCCATTCTTCCTGTTCATGATGGAAAGAGTCAGGCATCTGAGGAAATATTTCCTCATGCACCCATGTTCATCACAGTGACCTTCAGGAGCTTTTAAAATATCATTAGGAATGATGGAGCCTGGCCTTAGTTTTAGGGATTTTAAAACATTTTAAACCTATTTTATGACAACAGTTTGAACAACAGTTTAATCCAGTGAACTCTAAAACATGCACATATCAGTAGTTATCCCCAGGCTTATTTCAGAGACCCATAAATTAATCATTTAATACAATTATTTCAGAAAATATCTGGGTTTGAAAGTATATGGGTATACCCTACTGACACGGTTTGGTTGTGTCCCCACCCAAATCTCATCTTGAATTGTAGTTCCCATAATCCCAATGTGTCGTGGAAAGCACCCTATGGGAGATAATTGAATCATGGGGGTGGTTACCTCCATGGTATTCTTGTGATAGTAAGTGAGTTCTCATGTGATCTGATGGTTTTATAAGGAGCCTTCCCCCGACTTCACTCTGCACTTCTCCTTGCTGCCACCAATTAGTGGCAGCAACCGGGGAGTGCTGGCCTGGTGAAGAAGGACGTGTTTGCCTCCCTTTCCAACATGATTGTAAGTTTCCTGAGACCTCCCCAGCCTTGCGGAACTATAAGTCAAGTAAACCTCTTTCCTTTATAAATTACCCAGTTTTTATTATTTCTTCATAGCAGCATGAGAATGAAACTAATACACCTACCAATTTGTATTCTCTTTTAAATGGTGAAATGGTACTATCATCATTTACTTTTTTCTACCCCTAAAAAACAAAATATAAATATCTCTTCAAGACAGTAAATGCAAGGATATATATATTCTCTGTTTGGGGTTGCAACACTGAGAGATGCAAACCTACTGCTTGCCCATGAGCTGATGAATAATCCAGAAGGCTCTAAGCAAAATCCAAGGCCTTGCCTCCAGGAGTCCATATGCCTTAAATGTCCAAAACCTATATTTATTTGTCTTCTGTCCCGAGTCACTCTTGTGAGAAAGTGGTGGAAGATCCATGTATGATATGAGTGGTGCAAAGGAAATGTTCCAAGCATCTAAAATCCTCCTCTTGTTACTTTGCTAGACTTTTAGCATTTTAGACTGTGACCTTAGTGAGTTTCTTAACTTGTCTATAAGCCTCAGTTTCATCATCTACAAATTAGAAATCAATGTATTCATATATGATGCATTTACATCTGATGGGACTTTAAGAGGATTCAGCTAGCTGATATTTGGGAAGTGCTGGGAGTGTCTGGCACACTGTAAGCCACTAAATAAACATTAGTTTATTCCCTTAATATTTTGTTGTTGTTGTTCCAGATTCTAAATTTAAAATAAATTTTCCAAAAAAAATGTGTTGGGGCATCTAGTTCCAGATGGGGGACTGAGCACTGGTATTTGCTCACCATCCCTCACTCTGACCCTTTCTACCCCACTTCCCACTACATTGGAGATCCCAATCACATGGGAGCAAATCCATAGGAGCAAAGAGAATGGGAAAGGAGTGTAAAGCAAAGAGAATGGGAAAGGAGAGGACAACTGGAAGCTCCGCGTTTGGGACCCTCCAGGATTTCTGCCCTATGTCTGTCTTCCTTTGGCTGATTTTAATCTGTATCCTTTCCTTTAATAAACTGTAACTCTGAGTGTATCAGTTTGCAGTGAGTTTCATGAGTCCTTCTAGTGAATTATCCAAACTGGGGGTGGTTTTGGAAAGTTTCCAAATTTGCAATTTGGTGTCAGACTGAGACTGTATTTATACAGCCTGGGCTTCCTCTAACTGTAGAATTATCTAAACTCCTGCAGAGAGGCAACAAGAAATCAGGTCATGTAGGACCTTGTAGGGCATAATAAAGATTTTGGCCATTATTCAGAGAAAGATGATGAACCACTAGAAGTATCTGGGAAGAGGAAGGATTTGATGTAACTCAGATGTTAGCAGGTCATTCTGGCTTCTCATTGAGAAGATATTGAAAGTAATCAAGGTGATAACTGAAGGCAACTGAAGCAAAAACCTATTTAGGAGGCCCTTGCAGTGATCAGAGGGAGAGATGATGGTGGCTGGGACCCACGGGTAGAGGTGAGGAATGGCAAGAAGTCAAATGCTGGATATAAAGGTAGCCCCAAAAGGGCTTGCTTCCAGATAGTCAAGGATAATGACAAGATTTTTGGCCTAAGTAACAGTAAGGATGGAGTTTCCATGATCTGAGATGAAGTAGACTGAGGGAAGAGCCGGTTTGGGGCAATGTCAGGATCTCAGGTTAGGATATGTTAAGTTTGAGATGTTTATTATAAATCCAAGTAGAGATGGCAGGTAGGTCATAGGATAATTGAGTCTGAAATTGAGGGGAGAGACAGGCTGGCAATATTAACTTGGCAGGCATCAATCTACAGGTGATATTTAAAGCTGTGGAACTGTAGGAGGTCACCTATGCAGTAAGTATAGAATTAAAAGAGAAAAGGCCTGAGAACTGAGTCCCTGGGCATGTCAATATCCAGAGGTCAGAAAGTTGAGAAGCAATCAGCAATGAAAGTCATATTCGTTTCCTAAGGTGTACTTGTAGCCATTAGAAAAACTAAAATAACATCAAAATGGGATAGAGATAAGTAAATAAGCAATATTATTGATGCATCAAGAAGTAGTATATTATTTAAACACATTCAAGGAGCCACCAGAAGAACTAAAAATAAGAACTGTTAAAAGTGTTTGTATCTAGGAAATTGGCCTGGATGTGGAGTGGAAGGACTGTCACGCTTTATTGTGAAATCTTCTGCATAACAACAACAAAATCCGTGCGTGTGTAATTTTACTACGGTAAAAGGGAAATGAAATTAAACATTCTCCAGGCAGGAAAAATGTATTTTCTGTGACCAAAGTGATCATTACATAATTTGTGTGATTTACATGCTGCTCAAGTAATTCAACCGCAAATATTCCCCAGGTGGAATCTTCACCTTTGAAATTTTACATAACCCTGAAAAAGCTTCTCCATACTTCTGCTATGTCCCTTGGAAACATATTATACAAAGTAGAAACAATTGTGGAACAACTCTGCAATTTCCACATTTTCTGCTCAAAAGGACTTAGTCTCTCCAGACTTCCAGAAACCACAGATTTTGGTCCCAGTACAGTTGATCCACACACCCAAGCAAAAAAAGTTAAAAAGGTGCACATTAAGAATGGGAGAAGAAGAAGAAAGGGTTTTTTAAGTCCTTTGGGTTCATAGTGCCTATATAAGATCATAAGAAGAAAACCACCATATTAGCTATGATTAACTATAAGGCATTGGCCAGGCACAGTCAGTGATTCACACCTGTAATCCCAGCACTTTGGGAGGCTGAGGCAGGAGGATCGCTTGAGCCTGGGAGTTTAAGACCAGCCTAGGCAACCTAGACTCTGTCTTTACAATAACTTTTTTTAAAAAAGTTCTGTGGGTGTCGTGGCACACTCCTGTTGTCCACAATGACTAGGGAGACTGAAGTAAGAGGATTACTTGAGCCCAGGAGGTCGAGGCTGCAGTGAGTTGTGAATTTGCCACTGTACTGCAGCCTGGGCAACAGAGTGAGACCCTGTCTCAAAAAATCAAACAAACAATGAGACATTGTCATACAAACCCAGCAGCACTCAAGAAGACAGTGTGGCTTCTAGAGGCTGCTCATCACACAAGTGTAATACTTTTACAGAATATACAGAAAGCAGGTGCGTTAATATGCTAACAATTAACCAGAAAATCCCTTTAGCATTAGCTAGGAGTCAAGCTAGATTTTCCCTTTTGATTCAGATCTGAAGATCTAGATGTCAAATAAGTAACAAAATGCCAAAGACCAAGTTCAGAATCGTGGTTAGAAAAGATCAGATAGAAATCTTCCAGATAGAGATAGAAAAGGCAAGAAGGTTGATGCAATGATATTAATATTCTAGCTCTTAGGTAGTGGGTTCACAGGAATGTATATTACTATATATGTCACAATTTTATATATAATATGTATTATTTTATATTCATCACATGTTACATAAAAATATTTTTAATTTTGATTTTTACTATAAATTGATAATTTATAATTGTATATATGTACAAAATGAGGACAAAGTGATATTATGATTAATGAATACAATGTGGAATAATTAAATCAAGCTTGTTAATATACCTATCACCTCAAATATGTAAATTTTTAAAGTGAGAAAATTTGAAATTTACTTCCTTGGCAATTCTGAAATGTACAATAAATATTATTAATGTACAACATTTTTAAGGAAAGAAAACTAAATGACCTGAGCAAGAGAAACCATTGTATTATCCTGCAATATTATTTCATTTCCTCAACAACCTTAAGTTATATCTTCCTTTTTTACCCATCTTCCAAGTTCTTCCACAAATATTTCAATGCTTCAAAAAATACTATGCAGGTTATAGTGGGAAAAGCAAAAATTTAGAATCAAATCAACTCAAGTTCAGTTCCTGTGACCTCTAAATCTCTCGAGTCTAGTCTCAGCTACTAATCTGTATTATTATAGCTACTTCTACTTCTTCCCTCATTTCACTTGTTCATGTGCATTGCCTTGATTGTATCAACAGTTACCTTTGTTATCTTTCTCAGAAAGACACCATCATCCTGCTAACTTGAGTTTGAAGAATGGTATATACTGTGGTCAGCACTGACTTCACATGAACAATAATTGTTTCCACAAGGAATGCCACAGTATCTTCCCTATGGGCAACTGTACCCACTCCCATGCCAAATCCTAGATGCTGGAAGCTCAGTGTGGGCTGCCTTCTGAACCACCACGTGGCCAGCTGGGAAGGCTGACGTGGAGGAGTGGGCTGGCTGACACTCAAAGACATGACCTGGAAGTCCAGAAGACTGTCAGTGAAAGAAGTCTGTATGGTGACTCACACTGAGAGGCTCTATAAAGCAGTAAAATGCTCTTTCAAACTCAGGTCTCCATGATCCTTGTTGGAGGCTGACTCCAAAGATGAACACCAACAATTCCTCTCGACCCTGTGGATGCCTTTTGTTCCTCCATCAGGAGGTGGACTCGATTTCCTCCTCCTGATTGGAGCTGGCCCTGTAATTCGCCTTAACCAACAGAACATGGCAGAAGTAACCTAGTGATAGCTCTGAGCTGAACCCATAAGGGGCCTAGAAGCTTCAGGTTTCACTCTTTTGGAACCTCGAGCCTTTACATCAAGAGGTCCAGGTAGCCTGGTAGAGAGACCACATGAAGAGAGATTCTAGAAGTCTGAAAGGTCAGGCTCCAGATCCTCCAGCCATCCCTGCTAGGAAGCTAGACACGTGAACACTCTAATCCAGCATGACCTCATCTTAACTCATTACATCTGCAAAGACCCTCTTTCCAAATAAAAGGAGTTTTATTTGGAAAATTAAACCTCTGAGGTCAGATTCTGAGGTTCTGCATAAACATAAACTTTGGGGAGACATTATCTAACCTAGTTCAGATGCTATCTTCAATGTCCCTGTCCCATTCGAGCCCCCAGGCCACTCCAGCTGCATGGGAGACTACAGAAAGATGACTTTCAGAGCTACTCACACTGCAAAATCACAAGCAAATACATGGCTGTAGTTTTAAGCCACTAAATTTCTAGATGATTTGTTACAAACTGGAAATAATCCAAACAGTCTTTTTGAAACATTAGAGAGACGATTGGACCAATCATCAACTTGAATTACTAATAAAATGCTAAAACACACAAATAAAACAGTAAAAGGATAAGAACGCTGAGGCTTTTGCAAAAAGTTGTTGGCACTTTCATAAGATGTCCTACATATTATTCATTACATTGTTTTTCTTCACCCAAGGGTTTCTGAGGGGTGATTTCCTGTTTAAAACGAGAAGGAAAATGGGGAGGGGAGAAGGCACATACAGGTCTGTGCCTCAAAATGACTGCAGAAGGCTGAGTAATATGGAAGGAATGTGAAATGCTCTGAACCAGAGAAAGAAAGTGTTGTTTGTTATGAAGGACAGTGGATTTTATCATAGTCAAGAGCCCCTGAAAAAGAAAAAGGAAGGGACTGAATTGACATCTTAGTCTGTAACAATTAGAAGGTGAATAGACTTAAGGTATGGGGAAGAAAGGGGGTATCTGGTCCTGACCACGGGTTCAATCATTCCAACCTCAACTCCTTTAGACAGAAGAGTTCAAGTCTCAACCTTCGGCAAGCCTTAGATCAAACGGATAAAGAATATTGTCAATTTTCTGTAGCAACCTCCAAAAAATATGCAGGATGAGAAAAAGGTAAATATTTGTCTCCTGTGATCCCAGAAACAGCGTGGGCAGACACAAAACTGTTGAGGGAGAAAATATAAAATGAGAAAACAAAATAATCTCCCAAAAACAGAGGCAACTAGAAAAATCTAAATTTTCTTTTCCATTTATTAACCATGAACATTAGGTAAGTTCCTTATGCAATTTGTGGTTTCAGATTCCTCATTTTAAACAAGGGAATAATAATACCCCACTTTCCTCTAAAGGTCATTCTGAAAAGCAAATGCAATTATAAATGTGAAAGCACTTTGAACAGTCCAAAAGTACATACCAAAGATAAGGTTTCACTATTGTTAGTCAGCATATACTGAAGCATGTTCATTGGGAAAACATTTTCTGCAATGACAATTTCAAATGTGACTGCTTAAGAGGAATTGCTAAAGAAATTTGCAGAACAGTAGCAATGAGGCAGCCATGATCTCCTTAACAGGATATTAAGCTCTAGTACTTCTGAATTCTCATTTCAATCCTGTCCAGGAATTTCAGAACTTTATTCTCCAAGATGCTTCCTCTCTCCCCTACCCTCATGTATTTACAACAAGGATCATTATTTGCAATCGGTGAATTTCCAGTTAACATCTTCCAGGAAAACCACCTTCCTGAATTTCCACACCAGATTCAGCTGTCATCTCCTATTTACTCTCAAGTCCAACTGAGACCACTGCCAAGATGAAGCTGGTGTCTGGAGCGTACGTTTTCTCCTTGGGGTCTTGATTACCAGTCAGTTTGGCATCTTATGAGATGACGTTAAGAGAAAAGACTGAATTTATTTTTCTATGCCACCACAAAATCTCTTGACATTTGGGTTTCCAAGCAAACCTCAAAGAAGTGAATTAAGTAATTAAATCCTGCTAACCATGTACAAGACAACTTCCAAAAATTATTTCATGTCATCCTTACAAATGTCCTCTAATATTGATAATATTATTTTTCCCATTTATAGATAAAAGTTAAGGTCAAAGATCAGTTACTCTCCTAAAGCCACAGAGCTAACATGCAGTCAAGCCAGAACATGAACCCAGGTGGCCTGAATTCAGAATTCAACCTCTTGCTATTATGCAATACAATATCTTCCCTGGAACTTTCAAGTAGAAATCTAGAATTGATGGTGAAGCTTACTGGTTCCTCCCAAATTTAGTTTGTTGGCAGCCACTTCACAATAGATAAGCATGCAAGCTGTGGCACATCTGTTGTTCTTTTGGTGGAAATTTAGTCATTCAGTTTTTACTTTTGGCTATGTTATACAGGGTAGTTCTCCTTCTCCTCTCCTGCTTACCAAATTCATACTATTAGTTCTATATTCAGTAATGAATTCTATAGTCACAGTTACAGTGAAAGTTTAAATTCTTAAGTGTGACATTCAATGCCCTCCACGAGCTGGCCCTCATATTTCCTACCATCCCCCTCATTTTTCCTCATTTGCTGAAAGCGCTGGGCAAGTGTATTCACAATCACAACTTGTGAGTCTCCTGTCTACATATTTTCTTAGGATGCCCTTCTCATGTAGAATGGTGGTTCCCACCTAGAATTAATTCTTGTTAATATTTCAAAAATTCTAATAGGAATTAAACAGTCACCTAGAATAATAATCTCATAGACTAACTAAAATATGAAGTTTCTTGACTTTTGGCCAAAAATGCTAACTCAGTGTGAAATACGGATTATCTCATCTGATTAGAAACTCTGATTAACAGTAATGCATGGGTTTTTCTATCAAATTGAAAAGTGAAGTACCTCTTGATAAACGCAAATTTACTTATAACGACAAATCTTTTAAACAGCAACATGGGGTGGAGGAGGGAATAGATAATTCAAAAATTGCCCCTTGGTAATAGAAAGTTTAGGAACCAATTGACCTACTGTGGTCCTTATTCTAGCCTCAATTTTTAAATTAAAATTCTTTATGTTTTTTGGCATCTCAAATAAATTCTTCTTTTTCCATGAAGTCTTCCCCTATATTATCAAGAAGTAATCTTTCCTTGCTTTTTGATCCTATATTATGGTATATATGCTGTTCTCATAGCAATCTGCCTTCCCGTTTTGTTGGTTCTAAGATGCTATCAATTATAATCTGTATCGTTATTTTATATACAACAAAGAAAGAGGAAACACTAACTACCAACTAAACTACAGCATATCATCTTGAATTTAAAATGTAAAAAAGTGCAAAATATGTTACAGAATTGATGAGAAACATGATGAGTAGTTTGCATTTCATTTCCCCTACTACATCTTTGAGAGCCTCATTTATTTCCATTTCCTCAGGACCTTATACTATGCCTTACATGTGGTATATGTTCAATATGTGTATTATGTTGAATTATTAGCTTAGAACTGCCCCAAAAGACTTTCAAAACTTGGTGACATTAAGGCCCTTAATCTGTTTCTGTCTTTTGCATTCACTTATAGACAAGTCCCATCTATAAATTAGACTATAAAAAAGAAAGCATGGAATCCTAACACACTCCTCATCTATATATCAGAAGTAAACATTTAAAAAATTTGTTAGTTTTCTCTTGTGCTTTTTATTCAGATAACTTGAAGTGCTATACAGAATATTCCCTATTTGCAACTCTTGAACAATTTATTTTTAATAAAAATTGGGGCAAGCATGGAAGAGCATACAGGAGCAAAAAGAGAGAAGGAAAAGTCAATTCAAAACTGAAATCTCTTCTTTTTGTCCCTGGAAAACACCATGGGCTTAGTGGACCAATGGATGTTTGATTGGCTAGATGGGTGGAGGTTTGGATGGATGATGTGATTAACTATTACTACAACAGTGCTATATAACCAACAACGACAAAACCTCAGTGCCATACAACGATTCACATTTATTTACTTCACATGGTTTGGCTGGGTCCTGTGCTGATCTTGGCTGGACTCAACCACGTATATATACGGGTCAGCCGGGAGGCTGCTGGTCTAGGTGGGACTAAGCTAAGGTATCTAGGCTGAAGTCACTCTGCTTCACATGCCTTTCATCTTCCTGGGAACAGAGACCTGACCTGGACGTGTTCTCATGGTAATTGGCAGAGCGTAGAGGAGCAAGCAGAAACGTACCAGTCTTCATAAGACTGAGGCTAGGCTCACAGCTGTGCACTGTCACTTTGGCCACATTCTATTGGCAGAAGCAAGTAACATAACCAAACTCAAGTCAAGAAGCAGGGAAATACATCCTGCCTCTTCAGAGGAGGACTTGCAAAGTCACATGGCAAAGGGCATAGTTACAGGAAGGAGCAAAGAATTGGGGTCAATGATGCAATTCTACCCTGTATGGCAATGATGGTATCCTCCACATAAATATTGATTTAGAGTTGACGGAGTATATTCACAAGTGTTTTCTCATTGAATTTGGACAACTAAATGAGAAGGGCAGAGTAGATATAATTATTACAACTTTACTAAATGAAAGCTGGGGGAGAGGAGGTGGGGAAACTTAGAGAACTTAAGAAACTTGCCCAAGATATACACTATTAAGTAAACATGATGGAATTAAAATCCACATTACAATAGTCGTTTGGGGTTACCACTTACAGTTCCACTGTAGGCGTAGAGTTTGTGTGCTTTGGTAAAGGACTATGTCAATTAAATTAAATTAAAGGACTATGGCAATTGTTCTAATATCAGAACAATTCCTGATATTAGACTTTATCTTTGGGAACAAACTACCACACCCAAAGTTCCTCAGACGTCAGCTCTGGCTGGCTTCTAGGCTACATACATAAGCACAAGTTGCTGCTTGTTTTTAGATAAATATATCAATTTGTGAAGAGATTGAGCCGGGTGTACCAAGAATGATGAAAAACCAAATTGGTGGCTGCACTGAAATGTAAACAGCATCACACACTGATAAACTGCTTATGGATTTTCTGTCTTCAACTGATTGGAAAATAAACTAGTTTGAGGTGATGAACTGTAACATGTTAGAAGTAATTGGTTTAGTAAGAAAAAAGGTGTTAATTTAGAAATAGCAATATTGCTGCCCTCCTGGTAGATTAATATATAGTATAAACAGAACAAAATCAGAGCTCCCCAATGATCTGATAGTTTATTATTTCATTTACCACCACATCCAGCTCACAAACATGACTCAGAGTATGTAGGTTTTTGCATCTCTACCAGAAACAGTGTCACCTTGCTATTTAATTGCTGCCATTCACATACAGAGTGTCAAAAAACACAATTACAACAAATTTAGCTTAAATATCTCAATTGGCTTTATTGTGATCCTAGAATAGGGCAACACTTCATTCCATAAAATAAAATAAGTGTTCCAGTGAACTGAAGGAGGAGGTTGGCTTTATATATAGAAAAGGGCATGAAGAAAGGAGAAACAAAGAACAAAAATGAATTGGTCATTTCAAAGTTAATTTCCTTGCAAGGCAGGGACAGAGAGACAGAACAATCTGATTGGTTAACAGCAGGTTACTTCGGGTCAGTCTGTTGTAAGGATTAAAACAGAGGAAACATCATTTTCATGCTGATTGAAACTGGTCTCTTTGGGAAACTGGGTTCTCTCTCTCTTCTGATTTCTTGGAAGGCCAGGTAACAATTCAGTGTCGGTTTGGTGAGCATGGGTGACTCCATCTTGATTTTTAGTCTGGTCTATTGGAACCTAGTTCAGGAGCTTAGTCCAAAACAGTGGCCTCGAATAGTTTTTATTTAATAAGAAGGAGAAAGCATGAAGGTCAAGGTCACCTAATGAAATAAAGATTGGGAGTAGAAATAGGAGAGATAATTGAAGTTCCCAGTAACTAATAATTATACCAATAACTCTTAGTCAACCTAGTCTTCAGTGGGAACCATCCTTGAGCCTCCTGCCAAACCCACCCAAAGTTAGGACCCCTGTTAGGATCTCAGAGCATCCTACACTGTTCTTTTGTAGCATTGTGTCAATTGCAATGTATTGTTTATTCATATGACGATGATTATGATGTGTCATATCCTACCTAGACTGTTAGACTTATGAGGGGAAATCAGGACATTTCTGGTTCATCTCTTACATCCTAGGACCTAGAACAATGCCTGCCACATATTAGGCACTCTTCACATTTGCCAGATGAAAGACTGATTTAATGTCACCAGTTTTTATCACTTCTACCTCCTTACAGCATGTTCTCTGTGACTCAGAATGGAGAGAGTATAGGAGAAAGCATGCTCTTGATCAGGTGCCCTGCCCCACTTTCTGAGGGTTTCTCCTCATGAATAAAACACAGCTCTTTCTATTCTTTTTTCCCCATCTCTTGACACCAGCCGTCATGCTCTGTGCTCCAGATGCATTGCCTTCCATTGTCCTTCTTTCGGTTCCTGAACCTGAAAGCCCACCTGCCCCTGAGTCACTGCACAAATAGCCCATCTGCCCTGAACACCAACTATGCAACCCCTCCTACCATTTAAATGACTCATGTCCCACCTGCAGGTGAAGCATTGCCTTAGGGAAGCCTTTATTGACTCCCCAGACTAGGTCGGGTGTCCCATGTCCCATCACAGTCTCTCATAGAATCACCTAGTGCTCTCTTTGGTTGCAGAAACTACAGTTTCTATTTTTCATTTGTTTGTGCTCCATGAAGGCAGCAATCATCACAATTTTGCTTACCACCTAACACCCCTGATTTTTGCTCACCATTTAACACTCAGAGTTTGGCATTGTACCTGACATTTGTTCAGAACTAAATAAATATTTATTGAATTAATCAATCAATGAATGAAACACACACACACACATCTCTTACATCTCTTCCTCTCTTCCTGTAGGGATGAGAACCCAGATGCAATAAATCTGGCTCAACAATTAACTTTCTGTTGATATATCAATACATTTGAATTCAAGTGACCCAGGCTTTAGCCAAGAAACAAGTCCCAACAAATTGTCCACAGATTCTTTTCCTAATTCAGGCAAGATGTTTCATTCACCTCAGGCTATCTATTAGGAGTCATTTAATTAAAAAAAAAAAGATGCAAAAATACCTGTCTCCTTAGAAAAAGACTTTATCTCACCATCAAACCAATCATTAGTGAGCTTTCTCTTTATAACTGTTTTCTGTTTTATCACAGTTTATCACTCATATTTTAAAAACTCCTTCTATACCCACCCCGCCACATACGGCCACAGCTTGTTTGCAAAGAATGCTGATCATGCTTTCAAACAAAACTGTTCCCATATGCTTGTGATTCATTTCCCCCTTCCTGCCTTTGCTTCATTTGTTTTAGAATTGGAGTTTAATTTTGAAACCATTGCTGTGACAGGAAGTGACTAGGGAGAGGAAGAATTAGAAGAGAGGGACCTCAGAGCTGAGAGGGATGAATGAAATGGTATGTTGTTTATTCAACCCACAGATGGGATCAAAGACTGTTAGACTGCAAAACCCTTTAAAGGAATATCAAATTCCCACTTGATCCTTTCCTTCTAGCTTAAAGCAGAGGGCTAGGAAAAACATGATCTTATCTCCATTTCTGGAATGCATGACAGTCCCATTATATACCTTACAACTGAATAGCAGCATAAGGTTCAGTTGCTGACCAGAGCGATGTTTTGAAAAGTGCAAGCATCCTGTCTCTAAGGAATATGAAAATCATGGAATGAGTTGGCTGATATTTTCTGCTGCCTATTACAACTCAACACATGACCTTTTAATGGAGCAAAATGTTTGTAATATAAAACTAGCCTGACATTCTTGGATAATGTATTCATTCAACAAATATTATTCAGCATCCATTATGTGTCATAGCCCTTTCTAGGCATAGGATTCAAAAATGAAAAAAACAGAGAAATATCTCTGCCCTCACAGAGCTTATATTCTAAAGGGAGAGGACAAACAACCAAGCAAGAGTAGATAGATATAGATATAGATATAGATATAGATACAGATATAGATATAGATATAGATGTACTATAAAGGAAAAAGAAGGGAAAAAGACTAAGAAATGCAGGGGAGTGAGGTTGGGGAGTTGTTATTTTGAAAAGGATGGTCAGAAAAAGGTCTTATCTATCAGGTAAAGAGGTAAACCACATGGCCATGGAAGGGACAGTGTGTTAGGCCATTTCTGCATTATTATAAAGGAATACCTGAGACTAGGTAATTTATAAAGAAAAGGGGTTTAATTGGTTCATGGTTTTGCAGGCTATACAAGCATGGCACCAACATCTGGTCAGCTTCTAGTTCAGGCCTCAGGAAGCTTACAGTCATGGCAGAAGATGAAGCAGGAGCAGGCATATCACATGGCAAGAGCAGGAGCAAGAGAGAGAAGGCAGAGGTTTCAGACTCTTAAACAACCAGATCTTGTGTGAACTCAGTGAGAACTCACTCATCACCAAACAGATGGTGCTAAGCCATTTGATATGGTTTGGCTGTGTCCCCACCCAAATCTCATCTTGAATTCCCACATATTGTGGGAAGGACTCGCTGGGAGGTAACTGAATCATGGGGGCAGGTCTTTCCCATGCTGTTCTCATGATAGTGAATAAGTCTCACAAGATCTGATGGTTTTAAAAAGAGGAGTACCACTGCACAAGCTCCTCTCTTTGCCTACTGCCATCCATGTAAAACGTGACTTGCTCCTCCTTGCCTTCCACCGAGATTGTGAGGCCTCTCCAGGCATGTGGAAATGTAAGCCCATTAAACCACTTTCTATTGTAAATTGCCCAGTCTCATGTATGCCTTTATCAGCAGCATGAAAATGGACTAATACATTGTTCATGAGGGATCTGCCCCCATGATCCAATCACCTCCCACTAGGACCCACCTTCAACATTGGGAATCACATTTCAATAAGAGATTTGGAGGGACATACATCCAAACCATATCATTCCATCCTTGGCCCTCCCAATTTCATGTCCTTCTCACATTTCAAAATACAATCGTGCTTTTGCAATAGTCCCCCAGAGTGTTAACTTGTTCCAGCCTTAACTCAAAAGTCCCAAAGTCCAAAGTCTTATCTAGAGATGGGTTCCTTCCACCTATGAGGCTGTGATATCAAAAGCAAATTATTTACTTTCAAGATACAATGGTGGCATAGGCATTGAGGATACAGTCCCATCCCAAAAGGGAGAAATCAGCCAAAAGAAAGGGGCAATAGGCCCCAGAGAAGTCTGAAACCCAGTTGGGCAGTCATTTAATCTTAAAATTCTAAAATAATCTTTGACTCTATATCCCACATCCTGGGCACAATTGTGAAAGAGGTGGGCTCCCAAAGCCTTGGGCAGCTCTGTCTCTGTGGCTTTGCGGGGTGCAGCCCATGTGGCCGTTCTCATGGGTTGGGGTTGAGTGCTTGTGGCTTTTCCAGACAGAGGATGCAAGCTGCCAGTGAATCAACCATTCTCAGGTCTGGAGGGTGGTGGCCTCCTTCCCACCACTCCACTAGGCCATCCCTTGGTAGGCACCCTGCATGAAGTCTCCAATCCCACGTTTCTCCTTTGCACCACCCTAGTAGAGTTTCTTTGGTGGGGGCTCCACCTCTGCAACAGGCTTCTGCCTGGACACCCAGGCTTTTCCACACACCCTCTGAAATCCCGCTGGAATCCTCCAAGCCTCCTTCACACTTAACACCATGTGGAAACTGCCAAGGCTTGTGGCTTGCACCCTCAAGAGCTGTGGCTCAGGCTTTACCTGGACTCCTTTGAGCTGCAGCTGCAGCTGGAGCTGGAGCAGCTGGAATGCAGGAAGCAGTGTCCTGAGGCTGCATAGGGAAGCAAAGCCCTGGACCTGACCCCTGAAACCACTCTTTTATTGTAGGCCTCTGGGCCCATGATGGAAGGGGCTGCCTCAGAAGTCTCTGAAATGCCTCCTAGGATTTTTTCCATTGTCTTGGATATTAGCACTTCACTTCCTTTTAGTCATACTAATCTAGCAAGTGGTTGCTCCACAGCCCACTTGAATTCCTCTCCTGAAAATGCTCTTTTTTCCTCTATCACATGGCCAGGTTGTGACTTTTCCAAAGTTTTACACTCTGCTTCCCTTTTAAATATAGGTTCCAACTTTAAATCATTCTTTTGTTCCTATATCTGATCCTGGCTATTGGAAAGAGCCAGGCCACATCTTGAATACTTTACTATTTAGAAATTTCTTCCACCAGATACCCTAAGTCATCACTGTTAAGTTCAGACTTCCAGAGCCCTAGGACATGGACACAATGCAGCTAAGTTCTTTGCTAAAACATAAAATGGGTGACCTTTGCTCCAGTTCCCAGTAACTTCCTCATTTCCATCTGAGACTTCATCACTGTGGACTTCACTGTCCATATCTCTATCCGCATTTTGGTCACAACCACCTAACCAGCCTCTAAGAAGTTCCAAACTTTCCTTTGTCTTCCTGTCTTCTTTTGAGCCCCTCAAACTCTTCCACCCTCTGCCTGATACCCAGCTCCAAAGCCACTACCACATTTTCAGGTATCTTTATATCAATGTCCCACACCTCAGTACCAATTTTCTGTATTAGTGCATCCTTGTGTTACTATAAAGGAATATCAGAGACCAGATAATTTAAAAAGAAAAGAGGTGTAATTGGCTCATGATTTTGCAGGCTGTACAAGCATGGCATCAACATCTGCTAGGCTTCTAGTGAGAGCTTCAGAAAGCTTACAATCATGGTGGAAGACAAAGTGGAACCAAGAACATCATGTGGCTAGAGCAGGAGCAAGAGAGAGAAGGGGGATGTCCCAGACTCTTTTAAACAATCAGATCTTGCATGAACTAACTGAGCAAGAATTCACTCATCACCAAGGGAATGGTGCTAAGCCACTCACGAGGGATTCTCCCCCATGACTGCCGACCAGACCCCACCTCCAACATTGGGCATCACATTTCAACATGAGACTTGGAGGGGACAAACATCTAAACCATATCAGACAGGGAGAGCACTCTACACAGATGAAGAAGCGAGTGCCAAAGTTCTGAGGCAGGAACACATGTAGTACACTTGAGGAGCACTAAGGAAGCTGATGCTGCTAACGTGAAGCATCAGAGATAAAGTGAGATGGTCAGAAGCAAGCCAATCCCATAGGCCTGTGTAGACTATTACTATCTGAGGAATTGAGATTTTACTCTACATGAGACAGGAGATAACTAATGGTTTTTGAATAAGGAGTGACATGATCTGACTTCTATTTTCAAATGTTCACTCTGATTGCTGTGTTGAACTAGACTGTAGGGGGTGGGACAAGGACAAATACAGAGAGACCCATTAGACTGGAGGCTAGGCGATACTCCACACAAGAGATGAGGGTGCTCTGAAACAGGGTTATCAAGAGAAAATGGTAATAAGGTATATTCATTTCTTATAACAAAGTACTGCAAACTTGGTGATATAAAGCAACAGACATTTATTCTCTTACAGTTCTGGAGGGCAGAAGTCCCAAATCAGTATTGTTGAGCCAATATTTAGGTGTCAGCAAGGTGCATGCCCTTCAGAAGCTTAGGGGGGAATCTTTTCTTTGGCTCTTGCAGCCTCTGGTGGATGTTGGCTTGTGGTTGCATCACTCCAGTCTTCAAGGCTAGCATCTTCTCATCTCTTTTCTCTCTCTTGCCTCTTTCTCTCTGCTCCATCCTCCCCTTCTCCACTGTATCTATCAAGTCTCCCTCCACCTCCCTTTTATAAGGATACATGTCATTGTATTTAGGTCTCACCTGGATAATCCAGGATCATCCCCTCATCTCAATATCCTTAATCATATCTGCAAAGACATTCCCCCCTCCCTTTTAAATAGCTATATAAAATAATATTTACAGATTCCAGAGATTAGGATATGAATGTCTTTTGGAGAGCATTTTTTCAGCTTATTATAGAAGGGATCAGAAAATGAATTTTTTTAAGGAATAACCTGTAGGATTTTCTGATAGATTACTTTTTGAGTGGGAGAGAAAGAAGTAAGGTGACCCCAAAGCTTTTGGTCTTTGCACTATTTCTCAGAGGAAGATTCTGGAAAAATAGGTTCAGATAAGAAGATGAACTCAGTTTTGGATATGTTAAATGTGAAAACCCTATAAAATATACAAATCGTGCTTTAGTAGGGAGTCAGACTTAAGTCTGGATTTCAGAGAAGGTCAGAGAGGGCCTATATAGTTGTGAATCATTGGTATACAGGTAGAATGTAAAGCCATGAGACAAAGTGAGGCTACACAGTGTGGCAGTTTGAAATTGTGTTAACTTGGCTAAACTGTAATTACATGTCCAGAATTTCTTTCCTTGTATGGTTATAGATTAGCATTGACCAAGAAAGAACTGTGCATGAGACTGGAAGGTAGAAGTGAAACAGCTGCCATTATTCTTTGAAGGGTGTCTGATTAGATACTGAGGGAGACAGACAGAGAGGGGCAGGGGGACTCCAGCCTCTCAGTTTTCCCCACACTGCATCCAGCTCCTCCTGTGACAACAGCAGCCCCAGGCCCACCAGCCAGCTTGGTGGCAACAGCCTTCCCTGGACGTCTATGTCTCTCCTTCCCAGTCCCACTTTTGCAGCCAGATGTGCCTTTGGAAGCACAAACTCGTCCACCCACCCCAGTGCTTCAGGAGGGCTGGTAGTGGCTTTTCTCTCATCTCTTCAACTCCCTTTCAGACTCTTCCTTCCCCAGCTTCTTCCACAATTGTATGAGTTCTTACTCCAATAACAAGTCCCATTCAGTAATACTCATCGTGATTCTGCTTCCCTGATTAAACTCTGACTACCTGTACCTATGGAGCGAATCTAGATGGTGACAAGTCCAAGAACTGAATCCTGGGACACCCCAAAGTTTGGAAATGAGAGAGAAAAGGAAGAATCGAGGAAGGAAACTAAGCAGGAATGATCAGTGGGCAGAAGAGCCTGAAGCTTACACAATTTTGGCATCCATCTTAAAGAAAAAGTATATAAAATTAAAATTAATTACCAATATGAATATACATTTAGAATGGGAAAAATCACATCAAATTGCAGTTTTTAAAAGCTGACATATACAACAGATAATGTGAAGGTCCTTTAGGTCCCACCTGGATAATCCAGGACAATCTCCTCATGTCAAGATCCTTATTTTAATCACATCTGCAAAACTCTTCCCCACTTTGGAAATAGTTATTTAAGGTAACATTCATAAATTCCACAATATTTTTAATTATTTAACTGCCTGATACACTCCTACATTTCTATCTTTACATTTTGAGCTGCATACTTTTAAAATATCTCTTTATATTACAGTTGTTTTTTACTGTTACTTTCTATAGGGAAAGTAGAAAAATAATCACTTCTCCTTCTGGCATGATTGAGCACAGTTTTTAAATTATTCTTAGCTTGTATGCATGAAATGCATAAAATCAGTGTCTTTACACACAAACTTCCTTGGTGTCTATGGTCCTGATAGAGTTTAAACAATCCTTAATTAAAACAACCTGATTCAAAAATAAGCAAAGGACTTAAATAGACATATATTAGTCCATTTTCATGCTGCTGATAAATACATACCCAAAACTGGGAAGAAAAAAAAGAGGTTTAATTGGACTCACAGTTCCACATGGCTGGGGAGGCTTCAGAATCATGACAGGAGGCAAAAGGCACTTCTTACATGGTGATGGCCAAAGAAAACGGGGAAGAAGCAAAAGCAGAAGCCCTGATAAACCCATCAGGTCTTGTGAGACTTATTCACTATCATGAGAACAGTGTGGGAAAGACTGGCCCCCATGATTCAATTACCTCCTCCTGGGTCCTTACCACAACATGGGGGAATTCTGGGAGATACAATTCAAATTGAGATTTGGGTGGGGACATAGCCAAATCACATCATTCCACCCCAGCCCCTCCAAATCTCATGTCCTCACATTTCAAAACCATGATGATCCAGGATCATCCCCTCATCTCAGTATCCTTAGTCACATCTGCAAAGATGTAGTCCCAGTAGGGGACTCTCTGTGGGGGCTTTGACCCCACATTTCCCTTCCACACTACCCTAGCAGAGGTTCTCCATGAGGCCTCCACTCTTGCAGCAAACTTTTGCCTGGGCATCCAGGCATTTCCATACATCTGAAATCTAGACAGAGGTTCCCAAACCTCACTTCCTGACTTCTGTGCACCTGCAGGCTCAACACCACACGGAAACCTGCCAAGGCTTGGGGTTTCCACCCTCTGAAGCCACACAGCCTGAGCTGTAAATTGGTCCCTTTCAGCCATGGCTGGAGCGGCTGGGAAACAGTGCACCAAGTCCCTAGGCTGCACACAGCACAGGCACCCGGGGCCTGGCCCACAAAACCACTTTTTCCTCCTGGGCTTCCAGTCCTGTAATGGGAGGGGCTGCCATGAAGTTCTCTGACATGGTGTGGAGACATTTTCCCCATGATCTTAGGGATTAACATTAGGCTCCTTGCTACTTATGCAAATTTTTGCAGCTGGCTTGAGTTTCTCCCCAGAAAATGGGTTTTTCTTTTATATCGCATAGTCAGGATGCAAATTTCCCAAACTTTTATGCTCTTCTTCCCTTATAAAACAGAATACCTTTAACAGCACCCAAGTCACCTCTTGAATGCTTTGCTGCTTATACATTTCTTCCATCAGATACCCTAAATCATCTCCCTCAAGTTCAAAGTTCCACATATCTCTAGGGCAGAGGCAAAATGCTGCCAGTCTCTGCTAAAGCATAACAAGAGCCACCTTTGCTCCAGTTTCCAAAAAGTTCCTCATCTCCATCTGAGACCCCTTCAGCTGGATTTTATTGTACATATCACTATCAGCATTTTGATCAAAGCCATTCAACAAGTCTCTAGGAGGTTCCACACTTTTCCACATTTTCCTGACTTCTTCTGAACCCTCCAAATTGTTTCAACCTCTCCCTGTTACCCAGTTCCAAAGTTGCTTCCACATTTTCAGGTGTCTTTTCAGTAACTCCCCACTCTACTGGTACCAATCTAATGTATTAGTTCATTTTCACGCTGCTGATAAAGACATACCCAAAACTGGGAAGAAAAAGAGGTTTAATTGGAATTATAGTTCCACATGGCTGGGCTGGGAGGCAAAAGGCACTTCTTACATGGTGGCGGCAAGAGAAAATGAGGAAGACACAAAAGCAGAAACCCCTAATAAACCCATCAGATCTCATGACACTTATTCACTATCATGAGAATAGCACAGGAAAGACCAGCCCGCATGATTCAATTACATCCCCCGGGTCCCTCCCACAACAAGGGGGAATTCTGGGAGAAACAATTCAGATTGAGATTTGGATGGGGACACAGCCAAACCATAACCATATCAAGACATGTTTCCAAAGAAGATATACAAATAACCAGTATGCATATAAGAAGATGCTCACCATTACTAATCATTAGGGAAATGCAAATCAAAACCACAATGAGATACCATTCACCCCCATTGGGGTGGCTAGTAAATTTTTTAAAAATCAGAAAATAACAAGTTTTGGCAAGGACGTAAGAAATTGAAACTCTTGTGCATTGTTGATGAAAATGTAAAATGGAATAGCCAACGTGAAAAACAGTACGGCAGTTCCTCAAAAAATTAAAAATAGAATTACCATATGATCCAGCAATTCTACTTCAGGGTATATACCCCAAGGAACTGAAAGCAGGATCTCAAGGAGATATTTGCACACCCATGTTCTTTATAACAGCTAAAATGTGGAAGCAAGATAAGCAAAATGTGATGTATGCATACAATAGAATATTATTCAATCTTTAATAGAAAGGACATTCTGACATATGCTATGTGGATGAAACTTGGGGACATTATGCTAAGTGAAATAAGCCAGTCCCAGAAAGACAAATACTGAATGATTCCACTTATATGAGGTACTTAAAGTCATCAAAATCATAGAGACAAAAAGTAGAACAGTGATTGCCAGGGGTTTGGGGGAGGGTAGAATGGGAAGTTACTGTTTAATGGGTACGGAGTTTCCATTTTACAAGACGAAAGAGTTATGGAGTTAAGATGAAGGAGTTATGGTGGTGATGGTTGCACAACCTTATGAATTTACTTATTTATTTTTAATTCTTTATTTTATTTATTTATTTTTTTGAGACGGAGTCTCGCTCTGTCGCCCAGGATGGAGTGCAGTGGCACCATCTCGGCTCGACCTCCATCTCCTGGGTTCAAGCAATTCTTCTACCTCAGCCTCCCAATAAGCTAGGGTTACCCACCAACATGCCCAGCTAATTTTTTGCATTTTTAGTAGAGACAGGGTTTCACCACATTGGCCAGAATGGTCTCAAACTCCTGACCTCAGGCGATCTGCCCACCTCAGCCTCTCAAAGTGCTGGGATTACAGGCGTGAGCCGCCACGCCCATCCTTTAATTCTTTTTTAAAAGATTTTTAAAATTCTTTTTGTAGAGACGAGGGTCTCACTATGTTCCCCAGGCTGGTCTTGAACTCCTGGACTCAAGTGATTCTGCCACCTCAGCCTCCCAAAGTGCTGGGATTATAGGCATGAGCCACTGCACCTGGCCCCTGAATATATTTAATACCACTAAATTATACACCTAAAAATGGTTAAGATGGTAAATTTTATGTTCTGTGTGTTTCACCACAATTTTTAAAATAGACAGAGGGAGATAGTACATATTTAATTGTATTCCTTTGTACTCCTGATAAGAGATAACTTCCATTCGGATGAAGCATCAAATAATTGAATTTTACAAAAAGAGCTTATAATTTTACATATCTGATGCTGAGAAGAATTGTCTACAACTACTTTTCAAACCTTGTTTCCCTTTCACTCTCACACACTTCCAGTGCTGCATACTATATGCCACATTGATAATAGGTTTTCATTTCTGCCCTACCACCTTTGCCTCAATTCCAGTTAAGCCAGTACCCTGGGCAGTAGGAAAATTCGTCTAAGCACTCCTACTCCAGAGGGATCGAAAAATCTCAGCCACCCACAGGAGAAACTACAAACCACATAAATACATCCCACTAAACCCAAACTAAACATATCTCCAACTCAACTTAACTCAGTCTCCAAAATACTTACAATCATTCCAATATTCCAATACCATCTCACACAAGGGCAAGTTATTAAATTTCTAATATGGAAACTTTCAAATTATACAAAAGTAGACAGAATAGTATAGTAAATTCCCAGGAACCCCTGCACCAGTTTCAACAATGATGGATTCATGGCCAGTCTTGTTTCCACTGTACTCCATCCACTTTCTCCTTCCCTCTGCAGCTTTACAGCAATTTCTAGATGTTACCGTATTTTGTCTATCAATATTTCCATATGTATTTCTAAAATGGAATTATTTTAAAATAGTAACAATGCCCTAAACATACTTCAGCAAACATGAATAATAATGTCCTAATATTCTCAGATATTGTATCCAAATCTCTAATGATCTCATGAGATGCCATACATTTATTTTTGTGGTTTGTTTGAATCAGAATTTAAAGTTGTGATTAATTGATATGTCTCCAGTTTTTTAAAAATCCATAGATTTCTCATTGCTTTTTTGTAACTAATTTGTTTAAGGAATCAGCTTGTTTTCTCTGTAGTTTCCCACAGTTTGTATTTTTCTAATCAAATCTCTGTGCGTCATGTGTTTTTTGTGTTCTCTGCCTGCTGAATTTCCTCTAAATTGGTCATTGCATTTAGAAGCTTGATAAGATTCTGGTTTGACATTTTTGGCAAGGTCAGGTGCACTTACTGTCTGGCTGTATCTCTGTTTGATGTTAGAGGATGTTGATGATCAATGGGGCCTTAGGTTGACATCCCCAAAATAGACCCAGAGACAAGGATCACTGTGGAGGTGACCACGTAGCACCTCGGGAGACCAGGAAGGTGGTGCAGGAAGCAGAACAGGCAGGAGAGGAAACCCAGCAAGAGCATGATCTCAGGCAAAATCCCAGAGGGCAGTTTCTTTCCAACCCACAGGGAAACTTGGCCATGTAGGTTATACTTCAGAACTGCACTGACTCAAGGCAAGGGATCTAGGTTTTAGCATGCCTGTATTTTTCAGTGATTGCTCAAGAATTTCTGCAGAGGTGGGCACTGTCCAGCATTAGCAGCCCTGTGTATGTCTGGAGCAGGTGGGTCACAAAACAGTAATGAGAGATCAGAAGGGTCAGAGTGGAGCTTCCAGATCATCTGCATATGAGGGGAAGTATGACCGATTATGCTAAAATATCTTACATTGCAAATACTCCAAAAAGATATGAGCATGTAAACATATTCCTAGATGGGCCTTAGAAAGGGCCCATAACAGTGAGGGGCCCTGACACTTAAGCTTCTTTGGCTTCAAGATAAATCCATCTCTATAGTGAGGAAGAAAGAAAACGAGAGATTGTGGTTTCCTGGAAGATAAGAAGAGAGTGTGTTTGAAAAAGAGAGTGATGATGTGTTTTAAGATCCTGCGACTCATCAGATCTGCTGGTCTCACTGCCTTTTCATTGTCCTTTGCCTACCTCGTGTCTTCACATTTCCCACTGTCCAGCTTAGAGTCCATGATCCAGGATTATAAGTACTATCAACTCCTTCGCCTCTGTTGATGGGTCAGGAAGATGAAGACTTTTGGATCTGGCTATTTGGAGATTATTAGAGACCATCACAAAAGTAGTAAAGGTGGAGTATTAAGAACAAAAGCCTAATCAGAGTGACTTTGTATAGAAATTGTAGGAGGAGAGAGATTGGAGAGAAGCAGAGACATCCCTCAGTATCCATGGAGGATTGGTTCTAGGACCCTCTTCAGATGCCAAATCTGTGGATACTCAAGGCCCTGATGTAAAATGGTGTAGTATCTACAAACAACCTACATATATCACTGATACACTTTAAATAATCTCTAGATTATTTGTAATACCTCATACAATGTGAATGCTAGTAAATACTTGTTATACTATTTTTTTATTCATTCTGTTTTTTATTGTTGTATTAAAAAATTTTTAGACTCAGGTTCTTGCTCTGTCATCCAGGCTGGAACGCAGTGGTAAAATCATAGCTTACTGCAGCCTCAAACTCCTGCGCTCAAGTGATCCTCCCATCTTGGCCTCCCAAAATGTTGGGATTACAGGTGTGAGCCACTGTGCCCAACCTGGTTTTTGTTTTTTGTTTTGTTTTCTTTTCTTTTCAAATATTTTTGGTTCTCGGTTGAATCTGCAAATGCAGAACCCTGGGGTATGGAAGGCCAAATGTACAGCACATTTTTTCACGGAGTTTTGCTGAAATGGATGACAAAGTAATGAAGTGATTGCTAGACAGAAGTGTGGAGTTAAAGATCTGTTTATTGGAAGATAGGGAAAGTAATATATTTGTATGCTGAAGGGAATGATCCTATAGAGAGATGTACAGAGGGGAGAATGGCTAGATATTTACTCCTGATTAAGTGACAGCAGACAGAACCTACGGACAAGTGGAAGGGTTGACCTGAGATAGGAACATTTAAGGTTCATCCCCAACAACAGGAGGGAGGCCAGATGGAGGTGAGTAGGTGGTAGATTTGGGAGTGAGAGCAGAAGAAAGTTAAATAATGTCTTCACCTGAGATTGTAGAGAAGGAGGTGTGGGAGGCTTGAGGAAAGTGATAACAGGTGTCTAGGAGAGCCAGATAGTGAATTGACTAGCGAAATGTATCAGGATTTCCACGCAGCTCTCGGGACCCACATGAAGCCATCAGTTATGAATTTAGAGTGAGGCCAACCGGCATGGTTGGGTGTTGTTCTTCAGCCACGGTCAGCTGTGGGTTGTAGGAGTGAATAGGTGGAGAAGTGGCTAGCCAAAGTTGAAGTTTTTCTAGGCCGGTTGGAGACAGAGGCAAAGGAGATGAGAGTGCTTGTAATTCTGGGTCATGGACTCTAAGCTGGATAATGGGGGGTGTGAAAACGTGAAGTGATAAGGGACAGTAAAAAGGCAATAAGACCAAGAGATGTGATAAGCTACGAGATTACTAGGCTTGCAGGAAGAGGGTGCTGGAAGGTGACCAATGAGTTCACTTCTACTCTAGATTGTGGAGATGGCGTAGTTAATGGTTATAACAAAGTCTAAGGTTTGGCCACAGCAGCAGATGGCTGAAAGAGGATGGGGAACACATTACTGACACAGAGAAGAAACCAGGCTCATCGATATGGCTATTGTAATTATTGAATCATAAATTTAATATCTTGTGGCCAATTACTGAGGAAGCTCATTCTTACAGCATCCATGTCCCTCCCATTTTGCACAATTATCAAAAAGACCATTGTTTCTCAGTTAGTTTTAGTTGAAGCAGATCTTACGAGATGCTTTGTGAAGAGTTTGCTCAATCAATGCAAATAGGACAACGTGGCAGGACACTGAGACCCCATACTAGGCAACTTGTGTCCTTTATATTATGCCTTTTGGAAATGAATGTCCTCAAGCTGTATAAATTTTAGTTTTGCCATTTACCTCCTAAAATATTACCACCTATAAATACTGAGACATTTTCAGTTTTTCATAGAATGAATTCATCCATCTGGTACTGAGCTTTTCTCTACAGAAAGCTAAAATCCCTGTGGTCATCTGCTGGTATTTGTGCCCATAGACTGGCTCTCCTTTCTTGTAACTATGGATGAACTCTGTATGCTCCTGACTAAGGTCAGAATGTGCTGAGAACAAAGCCATTTATGACAACAGGGAGCTACCATGGGCCCTGGTACTTGATCCAGAGTCCTGGTACAAGGGTCCAGCTTCTCGCATAGAAACCTCTAGGTCATTTAGGCTCACCTGTCTCTCACCAAGTCCTGGCTTTTGTCAATTTCTCACTGTTTTCCTGTCACATTTTTCAACTCTCTCCCACCTCTCTCCCTGTACTTTTTCGAAGCCAGGGTTCTTCCAAAGAAATAAAAAATGTGGTTAAAACATCTAGACAGACTCTAAGAATGAGAAGCCTAAGACTCTAAGACGGATAAGCCAAGTCTCAAAAACAACCAGAGCCTAGAGAGGAAGGAGTGAAGGAAGAATGGTGAGCTTTGCTTTGGATGGTGGGAGTATCAGGTCCTAGTATGGAGAAGGTTGAGCTGGTGTGTGCATGGATATAACCTCAGTTTGGGATTTTTTGTTTGTTAGTTTTGGGGTTTTTTTGCAAGATCATCTCACTGCCAGCCTCTTCCAAATCACACTGGCAGGGGAAGGGAAAAATCTCAGGGAACCAAGATTCCCTGCTCTGTCCATAACCACAGCTCACATCATGATCTTATTGCAACTTTCTTCTTTATTCCACCTTCAACTGGCATCCACACCGGTTATGGCTGCGTTAGTTTGAAATGTTGCAGCCAAGATTGTCTCTTTCCCCATTCCCTGCCAGGCTCTGACTTAGAATTAATTTCTTTGGGATAGGACCTTACCAAATACTTCCAGGTCCTTATGGAGCACCCAGGGATAATCGTGCTTCCCTTGAGTACCTTCAAACTCCTCTGCTTACCTCAGAAACCAAGTGCCCAGCATCTCTCTTCCATCTCAGGTCATTTCTCTAGAGCTCACCTTCTTGTAAGGAACTGATTTCCCATCCCTACTCCCCAGTGTCTCTAGTCATCATTCATAAATCTCAAACTCATGGAGGAAGTCTCTTGCCTGCAGACTGAAAGATGACATTGATTTCCAAGTACCTATCTCTATGACATTCTTGCTTGCCACCCAAACAAAGTGCTTTCCCCTTTCCTTGCATGGCTCTCTCCCTGTTGGCCTTTGGTTCCCTGGAAGGACAACAAGAAGTGGCTTCGCTGCTTCACATTCCAGAAGATTGAGGACCCAGTCTACGAAGTCAATCCTAACGTGAGTCTGAGGTTAAATATAGAGATGACCCTAACATCCAGAAACAGAATTTTCACCCGATAATTTGTCTTTGAGGTACAATGAGCCACTGGATGGGTCACAAAGACTCAGCAGGACTGAAAACAGCTGACTGTTGCTGTCTACCTAAAGTACAGTTTTCAATTCGCATTTGGAAATTGTGGCAATACACAATTTTTCTCTGATTTTTTTTTCTTGTAACAGTAACATTCTTTTAGTAAAATTATTATAGAAAAATTGAAAAACAAAAAAGTTTACAAAAGAAAATGAAACTACCTTTAATCCCACTAAACAGAAATAATTGCTGTTATTATTTTAGTGTATTTCTGCCTATATGGAATATGTTATTGAGGTTAATTTATATACACATAATATGAATTGTTTACTATTATAAATAATTTCAATTATTTTTGTGAGTTACACTGTGTCCCTGAGAGTCCTAAAGAACAGTGCTATGCTTCACTATGTAAATTCTTATATTAAAAAAAAAAATCAGTGAACTGTTATCTGACTACTCCTACAGAAAAGTTATGGCCAATTCTGAGAGCAACAGAGCTGAGTACTGACCTACATTCTACCCCTTAGCAGCTCTATGACCTTGGTCAAGTTTCTTAAATCTTCTGCACCTCAGTTTCCTTTTATTTAACATGGGGATAATAACATACCTACTTTAAAGAGTTGATGTGGTGGTTAAAGGAGAAATGGCATGTAAATTGTGTAGACCAGTGTCTGGCATGCAGTAAGTAGTAAATAAAGATTATTAGCATTATTATATATGTGTGTGTGTGTGTGTGTGTATGTGTGTGTGTGTATGTGTGTGTGTGTGTATATATATATATTATTTATTTATTTATTTTGAGATAGAGTCTTGCTCTGTCACCCAGGCTGGAGTGCAGTGGCGTAATCTCTGTTCACTGCAACCTCTGCCTCTAGGGTTCAAGCAATTCTCTGCCTCAGCCTCCTGAGTAACGGGGATTATAGGCGCCCGCCACCACGCTAGGCTAATTTTTGTATTTTTAGTAGAGACGTGGTTTCACCATCTTGGCCAGGCTGGTGTTGAACTCCTGACCTCATGATCTACCTGCCTCAGCCTTCCAAAGTCCTGGGATTACAGGCATGAGCCACCACACCCAGCTGGCATTATTATCTTTATCTTACTGCAAGGCTTCTTTAAAAATGAGTGAGTGGATTTATAATAAAGCACTGATCCTATAATACAACTTATATAAAGGTTGGTAGAGTTGAGGTTCAACAGCAAATTATTCAAGGTTTTAGTGAATTGAGAACTGAAGAGCAAAAATTTCCTGAAGGCCATATAGTGTAATGGTCAAAAGCATGAGTTTTTGATGAAAACAAGCAAAGATTTGTTTTCCCAATTCTTAATAATAAAAATAAAAATGTATGTAGTCAAAACAAAGGGCTAGGCATTATTCTCAGAGCTTTGCTTATATTAGCTCACTCCAGCCTTGCAATAACCATAATATATAGGTACTATCACTACTAGGAAACAGGAACAGAGAGACATTAAGAAATTCATAGCAGACAACAAGGCTAGTAAAAGGCAGAGCTAGGATTTGAACTCAGATGACCTGATTCTAGAGCCTCTGGTTTTAATTATTGTTATGTTGTTGTATATTTGAAAAAAGTTACTTAATATCAGTGAGTCTCTCATTCAATTGTAGTCTTTTTCTTATGGATTTGACAGAATTATTTGTATATTCTTGATAAAAGCCCCTTTGCTAATTATATGTGTTGTGAATATCTTATCTTACTTTTCAGCTCACCATTTGACTATCTTAATGGGTCTTTTGATGAATGCAGTTTTTTATTCTAATGTAAGAACACATCAATATTTTCTTATACAACTGGTGTATTTTGTACCTAGTTATCTTCTAGAAACATGCAACCTTATACCATATCAAAAACTAAATTCCAAGTAAATTGTGATGTTAGTACAAGATAAACCATCACAGGCGGGGCATGGTAGCTCACATCTGTAATCCCAGCACTTTGGGAGGCCAAGGCAGGCAGATCACTTGAAGTCAGGAGTTCAAGACCAGCATAGCCAGCACGGTGAAACCCTGTCTCTACTAAAAATACAAAAATTAACTGGGCATGCTGGCACACGCCTGTATTCCCAGCTACTCGGGAAGCTGAGGCAGGAAAATCACTTGAACCCAGGAGGCAGAGGTTTCAGTGAGCCGAGATCATGCCATTGCACTCCAGCCTAGGTGACAGAGCAAGACTGCATCTCAAAACAACAACAATAACAACAAAACCATCACAATAATTGTGGTTTAAGAATAAGTTTACAAGCTTTGTTCTTCTTCAGGTTGTCTTCCCTATTGTTGAGTCTTTGCATTTTCACATAAAGTTTAGAATCAGTTTACCAATTTCCACAAAATAATCTACCAGGATTTTGATCAGAATTGCATTGAACCAACAAATTAATTTGGGAAGAACTGCAATTTTACAATATTCTCTCTTACAATATTAGCTCTTCCAATCCACGAACATGGTAAATCCTTCCATTTTTAAAAGATATTCTTTATTTTAATGACACAATATAGTTTTTTTGTATGGCAGTCTTTAAAATCTTTTACTAGATTTGTCCCTAGACATTGATGTTTTAAGCTGCCTTTGTAAAAGGTGTTATTTTATGTTTTATTGTAAATTCACTATAATGTTGAGTAGAAGTGGAGATATCAATAGCAGGCATTCTTGTCTTATTTCCAATCACAGGCAGGAAGTTTACAATATTTCACTACTAAATTTGATGCTGGTTGTAGGTTGTAGGCACTCATTTTTACCTTTGTCTTCCCTACTAATTTTTCTACTATTCTCCCATCCATTCTCTATCTTCTGTAAATTTCTTAAATGTTCTTGTCTGTTCTTCTTATCTCTTACATTCTCTTTGTTTCCTTGGGCTTATCCATTTTTCATATCTTTAATTTTAATAAGGTTTTAATAAGGAACCAAGATAAGCATGTGTTCAAGCTACCATGCTTAATTAGGAGTCCCAGAAGGCTACACATGAAACAATCTTTTTTATACTTGATAAAGTTTGTTTGACTTTTTAAATTATTAGTTTCTTAACTGACAAATAAAAATTGTATATATTTATAGTATACAACATGTTTTGCTGTATGTATACATTGTGAAATAATCGAGCAAATTAACATATCCATTATCTCACATACTTATCTCTTTGTGTGTATGTGTGTTGAGAACATTTAAAATCTATTCTTAGCAACTTTCAAGTATACAATACATTGTTATTAACTATAATCACCACGTTGTACAATAGACCTGCTGAACATATTCCTCCTAACTGAAGTTTTGTATCCTTTTACCAACATCTTCCCATTCTCCTTTCCTCACCCCAAACCCTGGTAACCACCATTCTACTCTCTGCTTCTATGAGTTCCACATTTAAGATTCCACATATGAGTGAGATCATATAGTATTTGTCTTTCTGTGCTTGGCTTTTTCACTTAGCATAGTGTCCTCCAGGTTCATCCAGGCTGTCATAAATTATAGGATTTTTAAAATCAACTTTTTAACTAAAGTGAACTTGATTCACTGAATGAAAATTCTGCTGTTTCCTAAAATCCTGCAGATTAAAAAAATTTTTTTTAATCCTCATAGATTTGAAAAAAATGTGGGAAACAGAAATATGTTATACACATAGAATTGCAGCTTCCTTCAGTTCTAAAATAATAAATTTTATTTTACAGTAATTGAAATTTAACTTTGAGGTGCCATAAGCCACTTTTATCCCAAATGGTTTCTCTTTAATAAACATTCTGCTTTTCTGCCAAGTTCAACTTTCCACTTAATGCAAGAATACCTTTAAACACCCCTGAGTGATGTCTATCTAACCTTTGCTTAAATTCCTTCTATGCTGGTGAGTTTATTACTTCTCCCATGGACAGAGACAAATACTTATCTTATTTTCACACGAAAAGTAGTATCACCTAGGTTTGCATTATACCACAAATAACAGAAGAAACAACTAAACATTACCTTAAATAAAACAGGAGTTCCATTCTTTTCATGTCAAAAAGGAGTCCAGAGTTAGGTTATCCAAGGTTGGTTTGGCAGCTCCATGGCACCTTGGGTAACTCACCTTATTTTGAGCTCTGTCCTTTTTCATCTGAGACCATGGCCTTCAGCTCCATTTTTGTAAGATGTCTCTTACACCTCCAGGCAGTGCTTCGGCAGTCAGGCCCGGTGAAATGCCTGGTGAAGTGGAGGGGAAAAAAAAAAAAAAAAAAAAAAGCATGAGCCTTTGAGATAGCTCCTTTATAAAGAGCTTTCCCAACAGCCCCATTCGGCAACTTCCTCTTCCATCTTGTCAGCCAGACTACTCCACTTGGCCACGCCTAGCTGCGAGGGTTGAAGTCAACATTTTATCGGGCATATTACCACCCTGAACAAAACCGAGGTTCCACTAGCAAGAGAGACAGGGACTATGAATTTGAGTTGGCAGTGAACAGTGTGCACCACAAAAGCTTATTCTGTTTCCCCTTATTCCCATATTCATTCCTTCCCACCTTGAGAGAACAGTCAGAGGCTTTGGTAATAGCTAAAATCTCAAAAGACCAGTTCAGAACTGCATGGGAACTAACAGGCATAGGAGGTCAAGTCAAAACCAGAGGAATCATAGCAAACATACAGGGAAAGCAGCATTGGCTCCAGCCTGCCCTGCGAAGGGAAGCTTCACAAAAGAATCTGTGAGGACTTCCAGCTACTCTGGTAGAGCTGGGAGGCTGGGAATGGGCGAGATGGAGTTGAAGAATTAAATAGAAACAGCTGTTGGCTGCCTTCACCAGCCCTGAGGCGATGGCTCATGCACATTCAGCGGAACGATTCCGTTTGATCCGTACACATGTAAAAATCGTTGCCTCCTTCACTTTCTAAATGCTTGGAATTATTCTTTTCTTATTAAGATTCACATTCACTAGGGTAACACATGCTTAGCAGCCAGGACTTGCAGAAGCCCATCAGATGCAGTACAGATAGGCATACTGTGCTAACTTACCACCCATTACTTTAGGAGGTTCATTTTTTTGGTGGCCTGTTACATATCTTTACCTTGCGCTGGGCTCTGAGCTGAGCACATGGTTTGTTACATCATTTATCCTCATGTTAACCTTAACATTAGTTATTCCAGTTTTAAAGAGAAACCCAGGGCTCCAGAGGAAGCAGTACTTTTTCCAAGGTCTCCCAGACTGTGGGTGGCAAGCCCAAGGTTCAAGTACAGGTCTGATTCTGAAACCACATGCATGTAACAAAAGGCCTCTACTTGCTGCCTTAAAGCCAGAAAAGAGCTAACCTCACTTCCTCATCTACGGAAGAACACACACACACACACACACACACACACACACAGCCCAGAGATGTCAAAGGACCTGCCCAAAGTTGGCAGTTAGAAAAAGCATTGGAGGCTGGGCACAGTGGCTCACACCTGTAATCTCAGTACTTTGGGAGGCCAGAGCTGGAGGATCATTTGAGGTCAGGAGTTTGAGACCAACATAGTGAGACCCCAGCTCTGCTAAAAACTAAAAACCTTAGCCAGGTGAGCTGGAACATGCCTGTAGTCCCAGACACTCAGGAGGCTGAGATAGGAGGATCCCTCGAGTCTAGGAGTTTCAGGCCGCAGTGAGCTATGATTATACCACTGCACTCCAAACAAACAAACAAAAAAAACCAAAGCAAAAATTTAAACCCAGTCTCCCACATCCCTTCATTCCACCTCTTTGACACAAACTTGAAGCCTTCGTAAGTGATGCCTGTAGTATTTGGGGAGGGCTAAGTTCCACTGTTTGCCAGAGATGGACATTATTTTCAAACTTTAATGTTTCTTCAAGACATTTCATTAGTCACATTAACATTTTTACTTCTTAGACTAACAATACAAATAGCTTTAAAAAATTCACTTCCTGAATCTATGATTAACTTGTAAAGAGTTAGGGGAAATTACCTGGGACTAGCTCTAGACACATTTTAGTTTTGCTAGTTAGCTGAAAACCAGAAATAAGACAAAACCTCTTTAAATCCACCTTAATAACCTCTTTTACCTAAAAATCTCAGAGGAACTAGTCAGGATGCAAAAGGTGGACATTTCAGGAGGCCAGGTGAGCCACTTCTCCATGGCTTTTCATTTCAATCATTATCTGTTCCTTGGAGAAGCCTTCCCTGACCACCTGTCTAAATGAAATTTCTCAATATAGCACACTTAGGATTCTGCTTCCAGCCACAACAAACTAACTGGTACAAGCCTAGCCCTCCCACAGTAAGCAAGAATAACACTGGACAAAATATATGAAATTACAGTTTTCAGACATTGGGTAAAAGGAGGCACAAGACTGCGGTCCCTGCGAGTCCCTTGACAACACTTTCTGACTTTAGGCACTTTCCAGACTGTGGCACAGGGAGGAAGCCCAGCATAGCACAGCGTTGCTGCTGAACTGAGGAGACAGAAATTGGGATTCTGGATCATGGAGACAGTCAGAATGTGCAAAGCACAGTCCCATCGAAAGAGCGCTTGCAGAGGAGGAGTTCCAGATATCTGCATGGGGTGTCCTGGAGGCTGTGGCTAAATACCAAGCTACTCTTTTGTAGGACAAGAAAGACTCCATGCAACTGAACAAAGAACACTAAGGAGCTGAGAGTTGAACTACCAGAGCCCGAACAGGTCTGGAGATGCTCAAGTACTGATCAGCCAGAGTGCAGAAATCCCAGAAAGGCTGCCCTAGATCTACCCTAACAGGGCTTGAAACCAACCCTGGGAAATACCAAGATGATCTGTAAGGAAACGAACTGGCAGGCAGAACAAAATCCAACACTCTAGTATAGAACATAACAAATATAGACATTCAACTCCGTAGCATTCATAATTTATAGCATACAATACATAACCTCTAGACATGTGAAGCAGCAGCAAGATTTGATCTGGAACCAGGAGAAAAGTAGTCAACAGAAAGACCTTGAAATGACAGAGATGATGGGACTAGCAGATAAAGACTTTAAAAGTTTTTATTTTTTTTTAAATGGGCTAAAGATTTGAATAGACTCTTCACCAAAGAAGATATATAGACATTCGCATATTAGCAGATTAGTAATTAGGAAAATACAGATTAAAACTACAATGAGATACCCCTATCTACCCATTAGAATGGTTAAAATTTTTAAAGACTGAGCATATCCAGGGCTGACAGGGATGTGGAGGAACTGGGACTCTCATATTGTTTTGGGGTGAATAAAAAATGGTACCACCACTTTGGAATACGGTTTGGAAATTTCTTTTTAAAAATAAACATACACCTACTAAATGATCCAGGCATTTCACTCCTAGGTATTTACCCAAGAGAAAGGGAAATACATGTTCATACAAAGACTTATGCATGATGTTTAAGCAGCTTTACTTATAAAAAACTCCAAACAGAGAACAACCCAAATGCCCATTACCAGATGGATAGATACACAAATTGTTGTGTATGTCAAGCCAGGAGCTGTGTGTGAAAGGGTTTGAGATTTTATTCTGCTAGCAAGGCAACAAGGTATCTTGTCACAGTTTTATAGATACAGCCAGAAGACACAGGCTTTCTGGGTCAGAGACAAAAGACAGTTCATTACTCACAGCAATAGCAGTAGCCAGAGAAACATCATTGCATCATTTCTCTGAGCTGCAATCCCACTGGGTGACACGAAAAGGGCCAAGTGTTGCTGCACATGCAGTGGGTACATTATAGGAGAGGAAACCTTGAGAATCAGAAACCCTGACTTTACACAGGGGCTGCTGGCAAACATGCCGCTACTCCTCTCTGGAGAGAGGTGCCCTCACCAGGATTTCCGAGAAGAAAGCTAAGTCAACGTTTTACTGGCTCTGGTTGTCAAGTGTATAACTTTCCTGTCGCGGCATAATAAATGATCACAGATTCAGCCATGTAAAACAACACCCGGTTATTATCTCACAGTTTCTATAGGTCAGAAGTCTGGGCATGGCAAGTGGGACTATTTGGGGTCTCACAAAGCTGAAATCAGGGTTTCGGCTGAGCTGCATTCTTATCTGGAGCTTTAGGTTCTCTTCCAAGTTCATTTGAGGTGTTGGCAGATTTAGTTCCTGTGGCTACAGGATTGAGTCCCACTTTCTTGCTGGCTATTAGCCATTATTATTAGTAGTAGCTATTATTATTATGATTATTAAACTATTAGCTCTTAGTCCTTGAGGCTGCCCTCAGGCCCTGGCCATGTGGCCCTTCCACAACATAGCAGTTCACTTCTTCAAAGGCAGCAGAAGATCCCCCTTCCAGTCTGCTATGATGGCATCTTAGATAACATCGCCTAAGGGAGAGAGTAGCCTATAATATTCACTGGTACTAACCACACTCAAGGTGGGGGGATCATACACAGTCTTTATAGCATGGGGCAAGAATATGGGGGCCATCTAATGATCCTGCCTGTCAAGGAGAGGTAACTTGGAAGACATAATTAAGCTTGAATATTTGCTTCACTGATTGGATTTGTTTTAACCTTAGTTAATAAACAGATAAGGATTCAAACTGAAAGCATGAATTTTCACTATACTCTCACAGACAATACTAGTAAAAGCCATTTTTTGTCAAGCCACACCTATAATTAAAGGAACTGGCCAATAAGGTTTAGCCCTGAATTGCTAGAGAATTTTCTGCTAAGCTGGTCTAGAAATTCTAGGCAATCCTCCATTGCATGGTAGTGCAGGACTATAAAAATAACTGCAAGCTGAAACTGTATTAAATACTCTTAATAGTCAAGGGGAAAAATTATGATTGCTCTGTGACCTTTAAAATTTCTTGTAAGAATATTAAAATATCTCTGACTGTTGGTTTTAAGAGTATAGGAAAATGAAAAAATAATGAAACTAGTATTTATTTAGTACCTTGTATTTCATTAATAACAGCTTTATTGATACATAATTCACATACCATAAAAACCTAAAGTACATAATTCATTAGTTTTTAGTACAGTCATACCTTGGTATCTGTGGGGAATTTGTTTCAAGACTCTCTGTGGATACCAGAATCTGCAGATGCTCAAGTCCTTGATATAAAATGGCATAGTCTTTGCAAATAACCTATGCATATCCTCCCATATACTTTAAATCATTTCTAAATTACCTATAATGCCTAATACAACGTAAATGCTATGTAAACAGATGTTATGCTGTATTGTTTAGGGAATAATGACAAGAAAAGTTGTCTGTGCATGTTCGGAAAAGATACAATTTTTTTTTCTGAATATTTTTGATCCACTATTGGTTGAATCCACAGATGTGGAACCTATGGATATGAAGGATTGACTATATAGTCACGGAGTTGTACAACCATCACCATGATCGAATTTCAGAATATTTTTATCACCCCTAAATGAAATCTCATACCCATTAGCAGTCACTCCTTATTCCCCACTCCCAAAGCCCCAGGCAACCATTCATCTACTTTCTGACTCTGTGGATTTGCCAATTCCGGATATTTTGTAAAATCATACAATCTATGTGGTCTTTTGTGATTGCTTTTTTCACTTAGCATAATGTTTTCAAGGTCAACCATGTGGTAGCATGTACTAGCACTTCAGTCCTTTCTATCAGTGAATAAAATTCCATTGCATGGGTATACCACATTTTGCTCATCCATTCAATGGACATTTGGGTCACAATCACTGTCCTCATTTCTGTCAATAAATTCACCTTCACTAAGTTTTTGTGGCTGCTTATCTGAAGTCTCTCAATGGTGGTTGTATCAATAGTTCCACCATGAACTATTTCTTCTGTAACTCCATTTATATTTGATTCAAGTTTCATTTACAGCATCATCACTTTTGGACTTTTTTGCTGCAATTTCATCTGTGTTGGTCATTTCCCTCTTTTGATTATCCATTGTGATGAAACATCACAGGAGAGACAAGAAAGCAACACAACTGCACACTCTGCTGTCTGTGCATGAACTGAGTAACAGATACACAGTGACCAGTCACTGATAGACTTTGAAAGTTGTATGATTGGTCACTGATCATGATATGCATCTGTCATTTGCACAGTGATTTGTGGACTGAAGAGTTAGCAGTGATTTGTGTATTGTATGCAGTTACTTAGAGCTAATATACCATGGTAATTTGAATGATGCTGTTGGGGGAAGGTATTATTTAAAGCATAGCAGCTGAAATTCATGCATATCAGAACTGTGGGAAGCGAGGATGCCCTATTTTCCTCTGGAATACAGAGGGCAGCTAAAAGTAGGTTTTGTCTAAGAAATTGGGATACAAAGAGTTTGGCATCTGGGTAACTAGAAACCACTTGAATAGGCTGATGCATATTAATCAATTCCTTTCTTTTGGATATACATTGGATTTTTGAAACCAAACAAGTAAATCAAAAGCATTTAAGCCCACCATGGAAATACTCATGAAGGTGGCAGAGAAAGATTGAGGTTAAACAAAGAACTCAAGTTCTCTCACAAAGAAGAAAACATCTCAGTTTCCATAGCTGCTGGGAGACATTGGAAAGAGACACGGTGCACAGTCAAGCTCCTCCCCCAGCCCCTTACCTGTCCTCATGTGGGCTTCACTGACTTCCTCTAGCAGTAGAAACTCCAGACCACATCTCATTTGGCTGCTCTGGGATATCTGATACCCGTTATACAATCTTCTAGAAATTCTCTCCCCCTTAACCCTGGCTCTCCTCTTTTTTCTCCTCTCTATAGTCCTCAGTCCTTTTCAAAATTTTCTTTTGCTCTATAACTCCAACCTTAGCCCCACATTTTGGTTCTTGTCAGGGCCCCCCTTGTTTCTTGCTACTTTTATATGCATCCCTTAGAAGAACTCATTAGCTCCCGTGGCTCAGCTATCACTTGTCTTCAAATACTACTGACTGGGTGCAGTGGCTCACACCTGTAATATGTAATCTGTAAGCATTCTAGGAGGCAAAAATGGGAGGATCGTTTGAACCCAGGAGTTCAAGACCAACCCGGACAACATAGCAAGACCTGGTTTCTCTATAAAAACAAAACAAAATAAAAACAAATATTGATTATGATCATATATGTGCTAGACCCTGGTGAAGAGTTGGAAATGTCACCAATAAGACATTGTCCCTATTCTCAAAGAGGCCATTGAAACATGAAGAAGGAAATCTCAATCACTCTTATGGGTACAAGTAGGAGAAACCCTAGCAGAGGAAGAAACATTGGTCTGTGTCTATGATGGATGAACAAGAGAAAGATTGGGAATGGATGGTAATAAAATTGCACAAAATTTCTAGGCAAAAATGTTATATCTCTGTTGAAGTCTATAAAAATAGGCCTGAATAAATGGAGACACATCATGTTCATCATGTTCAAAGTTGTCAGTTCTTTTACTCATATGTGTATTTGCTACACCTGTATGGTATTTGATACCATAAAAATGGTATCATGCTGTACATAGGCAGTTCAACTTGGTTTGTTTTCAGCCAACATTAGGTTTTTGTGTTCTAAATGAAAAGTCAGCATATTTGTTAGTTCTTCACTGAGACAGTTATTTTGTTTCCTCTTGTTTTTGGTCTTTTTTTCCCCATTTAGAGAAAATAGGTGTTTCAGGCACAATTAAGATTAAGGGTATATGTAAAGACCAGCAGTGAGAGAGGATACAACTGCATGTGGTTGAATAAGCTTAGCAAACACAATGGAGAGGCAAAAGCAAGAGATAAAGCTGGAAGCACAGCCAGGGACTATTTCACAAAAGATGTTACATGCCATGCTTAGCACTCCCATATGTGTCTGTTCAGCACAGAGCTTGTTTCTAAGTCTTGCTTATGCAAACCTCCATTGGACATTCCCTCAAGGTTGCATTTGGACACCTCACATTGACCATGTCTAGAATAAAATTCATTATCATGCCCTAAATGTCCTTTCCTCCTGGGTTTCCTACCTAAGCCAATGTACCCATATTCACTCAGTGTCCAAGCAGGAATATCCACCACCTGTGACTTCCCCATCCCACTCAGCCCCTACATCCAGTCAATTCAACAAGCCTCCAGAAAGTTTCAAATATACCTCCTGCCACTGCCCCGTCTTAATTCAAGTTCCATTCATCTTTTACTTAGATTGCTGCTACCCATGCATCTGGTCCTAAATTCCTCCACGTTAATAATAACTGTCACAACAAGACCTACATCCAATATCACAGCTGTGAAATCTACCCAATCCCTGCACCTTGTCAGAAGTTATGGGTGTCCCTCCTGAGCCCCCATAGCACTTGGGACATATATATTTGTTATATCACTCACATCGTGATAGCTCAGTTATTCGTTTATAAATCCCTTTCATTCATTGCAGTATGAGTGGCACGCCATAAGAACTCAGCAATTTATCTCTGTTAAAGGAAAAACAAAAAGAATTATACAGAATGCTTAGAGACTAAGGAAGCATTCTGGCTTCTTGAAATGTGAATTTTGATGTTTAAACAAAAAGATACAGTTAATGCCATTATGTCCGTTTTCAACAGATAATCTGAAAGTTGGCAGAAAAAAAAATACCAGAGCAACCAATTTGAACAAGACTCAGTATTATGAATTCTAAAGAGTGACATACATTTAAGCAATCTTAGCCCACCTTGAATTTCAAGAACAGGTGAAAATTTCATTCTGTATTTGATTACCACCAACTCTGCATCCCCAAGAACCAACCAATGACAAATTATACTGATACTGGCACAAGAACAAAGATAAATAGCAGCCTACAGGCCTCTCTGAAAAAAAACAAACCTTTCAAGTTAGAGAGTAATCTACTTAAAAACTGTCTGGGGTAACAGTTTTATAAAGTTTGATGTCCGTTATTACTTCAAAATGTACCCACTGTACTTTCCTCACATGGAGAACCCCAACAGCCTTCCTAACTGTGCCTCTGCTACTGCCACTCTTGTCAAAAGACATTCCAGAATGAATTTGTCTTGGGAACTTGACAGACATATCAGAAGTTGCCAGGAAAGTAGGAAGGAGGCGACACCTTAGTCATCACAGAACAATGTGGAGCCATGACTACTGCAAATGTGCAAATCAGTGAGGCCTGAGAAGGATGTTTCCTCTGAGGGACAAACTTTTAAAGGAGGCTCACGGGGGGCCAAGGCACAGTGGCTTACGCCTGTAATTCCAGCACTTTGAGAGGCCGAGGCAGGTGGATCACCCGAGGGCAGGAGTTTGAGACCAGCCTGGCCAACATGGTGCAACCCCCTCTCTACTGAAAAAAAAAAAAAAAAAATTAGCTGAGTGTGGTGGCATGCACCTGTAACCCCAGCTACTCAGGAGGCTGAGGCAGGAGAATCACTTGAACCCAAGAGGCAGAGGTTGCAGTGAGCCAAGATCATGTCGCTGCACTCCAGCCTGGATGACAGAGTAAGACTCCATTTCAAATTAATAAATAAATAAAGGAGGCCGAGGGGAGAAGACCACGTGAGCCCAGGAGTTCAAGACCAACCTGAGCAACATAGTGTGAGCCCCAAATATCTGAGACAGGTGTCAGTTAACTTAGAAAGTGTATTTTGTCGAGATTGAGAATACATGCCCATGACACAGCCTCAGGAGGTCCTGATGGCACATGCCCAAGGTGGTCAAAAACAGTTTGGTTTTTGACATTTTAGGGAGACATGAGACACCAATCAAGATATGTAAGATGAACATTGGTTCAGTCCAGAAAGGCGGGACAACGCGAAGCAGAAGTCGGACAACTCGAAGCAGGGAGGGGGCGTCCAGGTTGTAGGTAGATAACAGACATGGTTGCATTCTGCTGAGTTTCTGATGAGCCTCTCCAAAGCAGGCAACCAGATACACATTTATCTCAGTAAGCAAAGGGGTGACTTTGAATAGAATGGGAGGCAGGTTTGCCCTGAACAGTTCCTAGTTTGATGTTTAGCTTAGTAATTTTGGGTCCCCAAGATTTATTTTCCTTTCACAATAGTGAGAACTTTAGCTGGGTGTGGTGGCACACACTTGTTATCCCAGCTACTAGGAAGGCTGAGGTGGGAGGATTGCTTGAGCCTGGGAGGTCAAGGCAGCAGTGAGCCATGATCACGCCACTGCACTTCAGCCTGAGTGATAGAATGAGACCTTGTCTCAAAAAAAAAAAAAAAAAAAAGGATAAAAGAAAAAGAAAAAGGGCAATAAGGTGATCAATCCTTATTTCTATGTAAATGTGCCTTTTCTCCATCAGCATACAGTACATTCCAATATCACCACTTACACTGTGCTCCCCTGCGGCAAGGCTGCTGCAAGCACCGGGTTCCACAATACATGGAATACCCTGCCGAATGGAGGGCAAATCCACTTCCAGCTCTTTCCCCTCGCTCCTCACGACAATGACAGTGGAGATGATAAAAATGGCTGACAGTTTTCAGGTGCTTCACGCCTTTATATACCTGAGCCTCCTGGGAAAGTCTGTCTGCCGGTTGTGACAACAAAAATCTGCAACAGCACTGATAGAGCAGAGCAATTCGGCTGACTTGACTCTCCTGAGCCATCCAGCTGTTTACACTTCCAAGGTGTCAGCTCCTCCGAAAGAATGAATCAAACCCTCTAGGCATAGGCTTTGGTCATTTAGACCACCTGCTCTAAAAGGAAATAGAAGAAATTGAAACAAGAAGGCATTAAAAATATTTTAGTTGAAAGAAATGCCATTATTTGGTATGGCAGTAGCAGGCAAGAATCATCTTCTTGACAAAGCTTCAGACATTTTCTGTTTAAAATTTTTAGAAGCAAGCTGCTAGTCCTTTGTGTCTCTATTATTATTCTAATTACTTAAATTGAAAAGCATTGTGCTGTAAAAAATTATAGTTCTGAGCAAGATGCCGTTTTAAAATGATCTACATTTTCATGTAGATCCAAGTCGCAGGAGCTTTCCCGAATAAGAGATGGCATTTTTCCTTTGATAGCAGCTGCCTAGTTCTGTTTTCTTAGCTTCTTAGAATATGGAGCTAACAAGGATAAGGTTTTGGGTTTGCTTCCCAAGTAAGGAAGTTATCATCAGAGGAAGAAAGGAGAACAGTTTTCACTGATAGCAACACTACTACAATTCCTAAAAAGCAATTCAACGTGATTGTTCTTTGGAGCAGTAGATCAGTGCTGTTAACTCTCCATATGAAAAACAGCACAGATGTTGTACAGCTATTATGTAAAATGGTCCCAAGAGTCAAAGGCCATGGAGAGTTCTAGCACAATACAGACAGGGACAACCCACTGGACTGAGAACATGGAGGCCAGTGGGGCCTGGTGAGTCACTTCCATGTGCCTTCCACCTCTTTGTCTTCCTCCCATGGAGTCCTGTGCAGCCATACAGTTTTGAAGGGACAGGAAGGAGTGGGAGGAAGATGCTTTGGATGAAGAAGAAGGACTGTTCATCTTTTGATGACTTTAAACCACTTTTCATTTTTCTCTGTCTTTTGGATAAACTGATCAAGAGAACCGTTTGGATCTTCCCCTCTCTCTTCTTTTTTCTCTTATTCCCACCAGCCTTTCTCACCACCTGCAAAGCCTGAGAAGCATATGACTGTAAGGTCAATGTAGGGCCTCTAACCATTTCAGCTTTCCTAATCCAACCTCACAGCTGAGACACAAGGGCTCAGGTAGATAAAGATAGAAAGGGGATGGAAGGATGGTTGGGTAGATGGGTGCATGAAAGGACATTAAACTTCTTTCTTGGAGATATATTTGCATTGTCAACAGCCAGTTAAACTGGCTCAATCTGAAAATTTAACGAGGAGGGCAAGAGGGTATTTAGTACTGGTGACCTCTATGCCCCAGGATATATTCAGATGTAAGGCCAGAACTTCCAATGGCCCCTCAGAAAAGCAACAACAAAAGTGGGGAGGTGGAGGGGAGAAGGGAGACTAGGAATAGAATCAGAGAGAGCAGAACAGAACTCTTAGCAGGAGAAGATACTGGCCTTTCATTAAACTTCATCTAATTCCTCGGCAGGAGTGACATGCATCTGCAGCTCACATCAAAGCATTCATTGCATTGGGTCAAACTCATAAAAGCAGATCCAGGACTCATCAACTTTGTTTCCATATTAGTAGCATCCTGAAGGAGCAGGTCTACCAGATAAACTAAGAGGACCCTTGAGTGAGCCTCTTGCCACACAAGCTCTCAAATACAGAGAAGACCCAGGGGATGGATAACAGGTCCTCCTCTCATTATTCTCCCCTCTCAGACTCCAGTGAGTTTGGTCAGCCTCTGAGACCCTGGAAGCATTTACAACAGCAGCTCCAGCCATCAGACTGACATGAGATACGATCTTATAAGCCAGAATGTCAGTTAGCATTACATAAGACTCAGGGGCTTAACAAGCGAAATGCCACTCAAAGGCTTCACTCTGAGATGCAGAGAATGTTCTTGTGATGGTGTCAGGCCCTGTTGCAGAGGCCTGTGGTGGATCTCTTACACCAAATCTGGATCAGGACTCAGAGGACTTGCGTGCAGAGAGCCTGGGGAGAAATTCTCTTCTGCATCCTGGATCAGGTCATGGATGCCACAGAATTACTGAGAATGAGGCACTTCTCAAGTAAGCCCCTGAGGGCAACAGTTAAAAGGACAACCGGGTTTATCATAAGCTTTCATCTTCCTGGTTTCAATTGGATCCAGACACATAAATACAAAAAAATATCAAAGGGAAAAGGAAAGTCACAGAGCTCTATACATGTCCAGAAAAATATGGCAGGAATGTTCCAGAAAAGCCAAACCATTAGCAATTTTGACATTAAAGAACTCTACCTTTAGGTTTATGTGCTGATATTTTTATCTTCACATTGTGCTGATATTTTTATATTCACATTTCGTGGTGAACTCTGATACTCAAACTTGTGGCCCAGTAAATTGCTTGTGCTATTATCTGCACTTTCAAAATGAGGGAAAAAAGATCATGATCTTTTCATCACTGTGTGGCACTGCATGTGCCTTTGGGGATTTCTAAGTACTAGCTTATATATAACTCTTGCGGGGTACAGTGTCATGCACCTACCCAAGTGCTGAGGTGGGAGGATGGCTTGAGGATGGTCCCAGCTACTTGAGACTGAGGTGGAGGATGGCTTGAGCCCAGGAGCTTGAGTACAGCCTGGGGAACACAGTGAGACCCTGTCTCTAAATTAAATAAAATATATAACTCTTAAAAAGTGGACACATATTGGTATGGTTTTGCTGTGTCTTCACCCAAATCTCACTTTGAATTGTAATAATCCCCATGTGTCAAGGGCAGGGCCAGGTGGAGATAACTGAATCATAGGGGTGGTTTCCCCCATGCTGTTCTCATGGGAATGAATAAGTCTCACAAGGTCTGATTATTTTATAAATGGCAGTTTCCCTGCACAAGCTCTCTTGCCTGCTGCCGTGTAAGACATGGCTGCTCCTCTTCGCCTTCCACCATGATTGTGAGGCCTCCCCAGCCATGTGGAACTGTGAGTCAGTTAAAGTGCTTTCCTTTATAAATTACCCAGTCTTGGGTATGTCTTTATTAGCAGCATGAGAACAGACTAATATGCATATTTTATGCATATCTCATAAGCAAGACCGAGGAAACATCATGCAACAAATTTGTTTGAAACTATTTATGGGAACCCTTGGAATAAAAAGTAGGGATGAACCTTCTGAGTCCACTGAAATGGATTTCAGTAGATGGAAATTTCTTTGAAGGGAAATGAAAAGTTGAGTGATGCTCTGCCCCAAGGAAGAAGCACAGCTTTCCTAACATCTACACTGACTATCCCCAGATGCAGCCAAGGGGTCAAGGACCATCCTCCCCAAACATGCAGGCACAGCCCAGATTTTGCCTCAAAAATGAATATTCAAAAGAAACAGGGTAAATGATTTCTTTGGGACCATTTTTTTCTTTTCTGTTTTCCTGTTTCTATAACCTCTTATGGCGAGAATTTGAGTGATATATGTCAAAGTACTAATCAATCAGAAAAGTGAAAAATTTACCTCCCCAAATGTACTCATTCCCTGTGGCTGCCATAGCAAATTATCACAAATGGAGTCGCTTGACCAATGGAAATTTATTCTCTCACAGTTCCAAAGTCCTATATCTGGGTACCAGTAGAGTGCTGTTCCCTCTTAAGGCTCTTAGGGTGATCCTTCCTCGCCTCTTCCAGCTTCTGGTGGCTCCAGGCGTTCCTTTGCATGTGGCTGCATCACTCTCAGCTTCCAGCTTCACATGCCTAATCCTTCTTGTGACTTCTCTTCTGTTCCTTTTAAGGACATTTGCCATTGGATTTAAGGAACACCTGGATAATCAGGATGAGCTCATCTTAGCATCCTTCATTGTATCTGCAGCGACTCATTTTTTCCTAATAAGGTCACATTCACAGATTCTGGGGGCTAGGATGGGGAAAGATCTTTTGGGGTGCCCATAATTCACACCACTACATTAAGTATACTGTGGACTTCCACGTCTTTACAAACTTCAGTTGCTTAAAAATAGACAACCAATATTTACTTCCATCCTTTAATACCAATTAAAAGAAAAATGAGGAAAGCTCTTCATCTTTCTGCTTCACATGCCATCTGGAACACAGCTGGCATATGCCTCATAGGTGAATGTCAAGAATCTGGTGCAAGTGTGCCCCAAGCCAAATGCACACACGTAGTCAACTTCAAGAGCATGTTTTCCTAAGTATACTGTTCATACTTGATTATCTATATGCAATGGGAAAAGTCTAGCTTCCACACCACCTGGTTAGCTGCAGTGATTGCATTTTCAGAAGCAAAAATCTACAGATGCTCTTATGCTGATGACAAGACAAAATCTTTGGGAAAATGATCCATTTAAAATGTTTTTTAAAAAGTCTCATTGTTTACTAGCTGTGAGATCTTGGGCAAGTTATTTATAATTATCCAGTGTTTCAGTTTTCCCATCTGTAAAATAGTATAACAATACCCACCTCACAGGGTTCTTATAAGAATTAAATAGGTTAGTATTTGTAAAGCATTTAAAACAGTACCTAGCACATTGTAAGGACTACATAACTGTTTATGAAAATTTTGTTAAAAGCCATGAGAAATCACGCTAAATGCTGAAGAGATACAAACACATTCAATGTATGCATATCAATTAAAGGTCTTGGTCTACTACCAAGAGATGCACACAAAAGTTTGATGCAGGCAAAAGTTTTTAGGATACAAATGGTTTGTAGAGTAACTGGGCAGGCTTAACAAATGGTTGGGACCAAGGGAAGCTGAGCCACAGAGGACACAGCCAAGGGGACCTGCAAAGAACATCATTGCAGTTTCCTTGGATGCCATAGCTAGTGTCTGCCCTAGCTGGGCTGCCAAGAACCACTGTGTGGGGCCACCTTCATCTTCTATAGTGGGAGGCAGAGCACTGCATTTCCCCAAGACCCCTTTAATAGAGATCCACACAAATAATAAGGTAGAACGCTGACAATCAAAATAACACCTCCACAGTATGGCTTGTCTACATAAAATCACTGGATTTGTAAAGTCGGATTGAGATGAAAGCATACTGATAAGAGGCTCCCTCATACTAAACTGTATGAAATAAAAAAACTGTACCACTTCCTGGCTGTTTGACTTGGGTGAGTTAACCTAAATCTTAGTTTTCTTTGATAAATTTGACTGATAGTCGATTATATCTGCTAATTCTTCTAAAGTGTTTAGTTCAGTGCCTTACACAAGCTGATGGCTCTTAAGCATGAACACCTACAAACGTGTGATCAATGGAATTAAATATTTTACTTCTGAATATAAATTGAGTTCTGTATTTCATTGTAGAACTATGCTTATTTGAACTCTTCCCTCAAGCCCCTTCTCAATTGCTGGCCTTCTCTGGCACATCAGTTTTCCTGAGCTTTCTCTCTCAGAGTCTCTGAGTACTTGTTGCATGTATTGCTCATAAGGCAAATATCACATGCTGCCTTTATTCACCAGCTGTATCATCTATACCCACACTTTAAGTATGCAGTGCACTGAGAAGCTAATGTTCTTATTCAGAGGTGAAGCCTGTAAACAAATTTAATACAATTTAATGTTTCAATCTAATTTAAGTCATAAGTGCAATAAGACCAAAAAACATGTCATGGGGCAGGCAGTATTATCACAGTATTACAGATGAGTCAGTTGAGACTCAGAAGGGTTGGCCTAAGGTCACACAACTAATAAGAAGCAGAGCCCAGATGGGTCTGTGAGATTCTAGAGTGCATAAATTCTGCCTCCTAAATTGCATTATCAATTTCTTGAGGGCAAGAATTAGGTTGCATATGCCTTCATGTCTCCCTTATTACCTGGTAAAGTCTTGAAAGAGGCAGGGCTCTAGCTTTGAGGACCAATGGATAAAATGGCAAACATTTTAAAACCACACAACCCACTGGTGAATGGGTAGAAAGCCCATGTGTTCTTTTTTTGCTTTGTTTTCTGAATCTAGTAAGTTTTTGCCCATATGAGTATAAATGTCTACATTAAAGTTTGCTCTATACTTAAAATCTGTTCAATTGTTTGTAATTAACTAACCAGTCAGTCAACAAAATGGTCAACACAGGGTAGAAAAGAAAATCCATGCTAAGTTGTTTGAATTTTCAATAAAGTTAAGCAATGAAGTTAACAGAACTGCATATATTGTTATATGTTATGCATAAATATATAATCTGAAAAGAAAATTGATATGGTTTGGCTCTGTATCCCTACCCAAATCTCACCTTGAGTTGTAATAATCCCCACGTGTTGTGTAGGGACCTTGTGGGAGGTAATTGAATCATGGGGGTGGGTTTTTCCCATGCTGTTCTCATTATAGTGAATAAGTCTCACAAGATTTGGTGGTTTTGTAAAGAGTAGTTCTCCCGCATATGCTCTCTCTTGCCTGCCACCATGTAAGATGTGACTTTGCTCCTCACTTGCCTTCCACCATGATTGTGAGGTCTCCCCAGTCATGTGGAACTGTGAGTCCATTAAACCTCTTTCCTTCATAAATTACCAGTCTCGGGTATGTCTTTATTAGCAGGATGAGAACGGACTAACACAGTAAATTGGTACCAGGTAGTGGGGTGCTTCTGTAAAGATACCCAAAAATGGTGGAAGTGACTTTGGAACTGGGTAACAGAGGTTGGAACAGTCTTAAAGAAAGTTCAGAAGAATATAGAAAAATGTGGGAAAGTTTGGAACTTCCTAGAGACTTGTTGAATGGCTTTGACAAAATGCTGCTCATCTCAGACGGAGAGGAGGAACTTTTTGGGAACTGGAGTAAAGTCACTCTTGCTATGCAAAGAGACTGGTAGCATTTTGCCCCTGTCCTAGAGATCTGTGGGACTTTGAACTAGAGAGAGATGATTTAGAGTATCTGAGGGAAGAAATTTCTAAGCAGCGAAGCATTCAAGAGGAAGCACAGCACAAAACCTTGGCAAATGCACAGACTAATGATGCAACAGAAAACAAAAACTCATTTTCTAGGGAGAAATTCAAGCCAGCTGCAGAAATTTGCATAAATAACAAGGAGCTGAATGTTAATCACCAAGGCAATGGGGAAAATGTATCCAGGGCATGCCAGATACCTTCATGGCAGTCCCTCCCATCACAGGCCTGGAGGCCTAGGGGGAAAAATGATTTCCTGAGCCAAGCCCAGGGTCCCCTTGCTGTGTACAGCCTAGAGACTTGGTGTCCTGCATCTCTGCCACTCCAGCTGTGGCTTAAAAGGGCCAATGTACAGGTTGGGCTGTGGCTTCAGAGGGTAGAAGCCCCAAGCCTTGGCAATTTTCACATGGTGGTGAGCCTGCAGGTGCACAGAAGTCAATGATAGAAGTTTGGGAACCTCCACCTAGATTTTGGAGGATTTATGGAAACAACTGGATGTCTAGGCAGAAGTTTGCTGCAGGGGCAAAGCCCTTATAGAGAAACTCTGATAGGGAAGTGCAGAAGAGAAATGTGGGGTTGGAGCTCCCACACAGAGTCCCCACTGGTGTACTGCCTAGTGGAGCTGTAAGAGGGCCACTGTCCTCCGGACCCCAGAATGGTAGATCCACCAACAACTTGCACCATGCACCTGAAAAAGTCGCAGACATTCAATGCCAGCTCATGAAAGCAGCCAGGACTGGGACCATACCCTGCAAAACCACAGGGGTGGAACTGCCCAAGGCCATGGGAGCCTAACTCTTGCATCAGTGTGACCTGGATGTGAGACATGGAGTCAAAGGAGATTATTGTGAAGCTTTAAAATTTAATTGCTACCTCTATGGATTTTAGACTTGCATGGGGCCTGTAGCTCCTTCGTTTTGGCCAACTTCTCCCATTTGAAATAGGTGTATTTACCCAATATCTGTACACCTATTGTATCTAGGAAGTAACTAACTTGCTTTTGATTTTACAGGCTCAAAGGCAGAAGGGACTTGCCTTGTCTCAGATGAGACTTTGGACTGTGGACTTTTGAGTCAATGCTGAAATGAGTTAAGACTTTGGGGGACTGTTGGAAAGGCATGATTGGTTTTGAAATATGAGGACATAAGATTTGGGAGGGGCCAGGGATGGAATGATATGGTTTGGCTCTGTGCCCCCACCCAAACCTCACCTTGAATATAATAATCCCGTGTCATGGGAGGGACCTTGTGCGAGGTAATTAAACCATGGTGTGGGGTGGGGGGTGGTTCCTGTGCTGTTCTCATGATAGTGAATAAATCTCATGAGATCTGATGGTTTTATCAAGGGGAGCTCTCCTGCACATGCTTTTTTTGCCTGCCACCATGTAAGACATGACTTTGCTCCTCATTCGCCTTCTACCATGATTGTGAGGCCTCCCCAGCCATGTGGAACTGTAAGTCCATTAAATCTCTTTCCTTTTGTAAATTACCCAGTCTCGGGTATGTCTTTATCAGCAGAATGAGAATGAACTGATACAAAAATGCACCCCAAAGATAAGCAATAGCAAATTAATCTACTGATTTTTGTATAGTTATGTATAAAGTTCAACTAAGACCTTGAACCAATGCCTTGATTATGGCCATCTCTGAACAAAATAAACGTAACTCAATATCGTAATATTTAAATTCCCACAGCTGTGGAGTTCCCCTGGGAAACCAGACAGTTCAATCATGCTTCTTCAGAAGGCCTTATTTAAGAAACCTAGCTTATTTTTAACAAGTACTTACATTTCTAATTTCACCAAGTATGTCAGGAACATAAAGATCATCAGATTTAGAGTGTTTAACCAAAAAAGGCTTTACTTTTCTCATGTATCCAGAAGCTGGAGGTGAGCTGTTCTAGGGTGGTATGGTGAGTGGCTAAGGGATTTGACCACGGACTCAGTCATCTTCCATCTTCCAGCTAAGCCTTCCTTTCCAGGTAGTTTCATTTTCAAACGCATTATTCCTAGGTTGCAAAACTGCTCCACCTCCAGTGGCATGCCTACATTTCAGATACAGGAGGAGGAAAAGGCAACAGGCAAGAAGGAACATCAGCTGCATTGAGTTTTCCAGAAGCTCTACCTAGAGACTTCTGTGTGTACATAATTGGCAAGAGCTGCATTGCATTGGCATGCCTCATTGCAAGGGAGTTTTTTTTCTTTATTTCTTTAAATTGTTGTTGTTGTTTTTAAATCCCAGTATACTTCTTTTTTTTTTCTTTTAAGATTTCTGTAGAGACGTGCCCTCACTATGTTGCCCAGGCTGTCTTTGAACTCTTGGGCTGATGCAAACCTCTTGCCTCAGCCTCCTGAGTAGCTGGGACTGTAGGTGTATGCCACCCTGCCTGGCTCTGGGAATATTTCTGATAAACAAATCAAGGTTCTGATGGTAAAAAAAAAAAAAAAAAAAAAAAAGAGAGTAGATACTGGGTAGGTAACTAGAAATGCTTGCCGCAAGTAAAACACATGTGAACCATGGATTATGTTGTTTTCCCTCTGGATATTTCAGTACTTGAATTTCCTACATAACAAATCATTTATGGAGCAAGGAAATGATGGGGAGATCCTAAACTAGGGGCCACAAAGCTGCCCACAGGGCTGGTTTCATTCTACTCATTCTCAGTGGCTATATTATGCCCTTCTTTTTTGTCAACTGCTAGTTAGGACATTGCATTTCAGGAGGAGTATATTACTGCCGTAGGCCCTGAAAGAATCCTTATCTTAGCAGATGCTAACTGGTATGTTAACTTGTCATGGAAAGTGCTTTTTGTCTGTGTCTGGCCACTCAGCATTTAACTGCCCATATCTTTCATTGCTGGTCTTCCTTGATCTGGGACATGTGAGGGATTTGAGGTGAACCAGCTGGTGCAAAGGAAGCACTCAGTAAATATGATCTGCCAGTATCATTATTATTATCTCCTCAATTCCAACACAAGGGCAGGGCTAATGTCTTATACTTTGTTTCCCCACTCTGCTTCACTAGGAGAGGATATTGAATTATCTGCTGATTAATGCAATGGGTTACTTTAACTCATGCCACTGACCTACACATTACGGCTACTGCTGTCATCATCTACGTAATTCCACTCATGTGACCTAAGCAAAGGATAAATGTATTCTGTTTCCAAGTGCTATCCTCTGTGTGGACTATTTTTCTGGCATCCCCAAGGAAGCAGTTGTATACCCCTAAGGGAGTCTGGTGATTAAAAGTTTTAACTTTAGACTTAGACTGAATTAGCTCTGAGTTGACTAGCAAATCAACTTGCCAAATGCAGGACTCTGGAACATTCATTTAGTCTCTTGGAACTTCAGTTTTCTTATCTGGAAAATAAAGCTGACATCTACCTTGGTTGGTGTTGTATGGGCCATGGCCGGGCCTGTCCATATGAAAGCCCCTCAGTGGGCATGGGTGGAACAGCCCAGGGCCCCATCGTGCAGACAAAGCAGGGACGTAAAGGCCTAGTGAAGCTGGCCCTCCTGAGCAGCACAAGCACTGCCTCTTACGGTGATGTAAGTTGTTTGGGAATGCTGCCGTGGCTGTGAGCACCGAGGGCAGCGGGCCCATGTTCTATGTTCCTATGCTCTACTGGGCATATCATTCTCCCTGGGCTTCTAAGAGCCCTAATCTTTGGTGGAGGTAAGGTGAGCTGGAGAAACCTTTGCGGGGAGGGCAAAACCACCTATATATTTTTCTCTCATTACTATCTTTCCAGTGTTTGTTGCTTTTGCTGAAAAACCAAACTTGAGTAGAGCCCAAGACATCCTTCTTGACAGCCTGGAACCCAGACCAGGCTCACTGAGGTCTGGCCTAGCACAAGGGGTTGCAATAACTCAATTATGTGAGATCATGAATGTAAAGCCCCTGCCACAGGGCTTGGCATACGGCAGGCTCTCCATAGGGATTATTTATGCTATTGTTTCTCCAGTAGCACCTATGAGAAAATTTGTATTTTGTTTTGGAGGAATGAACATGTAAGAGCTCTTTGCATTTCCTGGAGATAGACGCTATGCAAAGCTAAGATTTTTAACTCCTGTTTTTACTACATAATACCAAAACAGGGCATGTAAACATTTTGTAGTATTAGGCATGAAAGTAGCACTGTGAATCCGAGGGATAAAGTCTGAACCAGTTTTCATGGAACTATTCTGCCCTCTCAATTCCAACTTAGCAGAAGGTAAAAACCAGGAACAAAAATAAACATTTTAAGTGGAGCTTTGGATTTCTCATAATCCACTGTGTTCTTAGAGATATGAGTGAATTCAATCCCCCTGCCTTTTTTTTTTTTTTTTTTTTTTTTGAAGAGATTACTTATTGGAAGGTTACTAGAATATTTCACTTAATTAAACTTGGCCAAAAACAGCTCTGAACCTTTGCATCTTAGAAACTTTCTCTCAGTTCCAGCTTGAAAATCTTGCAAAGAACTTAGATTGGTCTGGTGTAGGTCAGATGTACATCCCTAAACTAGTCAAATGTGGGGAGAAGGGTCATAAAAAAATTTTAGCTCCTGCCAGAAACAGAAGGTTAGCAGTGGAGGCACAGTTATCTCAAGAGGAAATGCTGAGCAAAGGCACAGCTGACCACTACACACTCATGTGAGATTTATGTTGAACATAATAATTGGCCGGGCACAGTGGCTCGTGCCTCTGATCCCAATACTTTGGGAGACCAAGGGCCAGACTGCATGAGTCCAGGAGTTCAAGACCATCCTGGGCAACATGGCAGGACCCTGTCTCTACAAAAACAAAATATTTAAAAATTAGCCTGTGGTTCCTGCTATTCAGGAGGCTGAGATAAGAGGGTTGTTTGAACCCAGGAAGTCAAGGCAGCAGTGAGCCATCATTGTGCCACTGCACTCAAGCCTGTGTGACAGAGTGAGACCCTGTCTCAAACAAACAAATAAACAAAAACATAATAATCGCTACAATAATTGATGGAAAGTTATTCAGGAAGAAAAATTTTATACACATTGGGCTCTAACATGGCTCAGAGGGGAGTAACAGGAGTAAAAGAGCAGAGAGAAAACTAGGGAGAAATAACAAAAACAGAAAAAAACCAGTGCACCACCCCTTCAATCCCCTGCTTCTCTGTTATTATACTTCTAATGCATTTATGTAAAATTATGTGTATAGAGTAGAAATTTTAAAAATATAAAATTATAATTACAATTTTAAATAATCTTGTTATTTTACAATAGTTTTATAGAAAATTTGCAAAATTTATACAGAGGGTTCCCACACACTCCCTCACCCAGTTTCTCTTATTATTAACACCTAATGATTACTAATTACTAATAACTACTAAGGCACAGTTTTCATAATTAATGAACCAATATTGACATTTTATTAACTACAGTCCACACTTTATTCAGATTTCTTTAGTTTTTACCTAATGTCCTTTTCTGTTTCAGGGCCCATCCAGGGCACCACATCCCACGTTTAGGGCCCCATCCAGGGCGCCGCACCCCACGTTTAGGGCCCCATCCAGGGTGCCGCACCCCACGTTTAGGGCCCCATCCGGGGTGCCGCACCCCACGTTTAGGGCCCCATCCAGGGTGCTGCACCCCATGCAGTGGTCATGTCTCTACAGGCTTCTTTGACAGTTTCTCAGCCTTTCCTTGTTTTTGACGACCTTGGTAGTTTTGAAGAGTACTCACTGGGTATTTTGCCAAATGTTCCTATATTGAGATTTGTCTGTTCTTCTCATAATTAGACTGGGTTTGTGAGCACTGGGGAGGAAGTCCGTGTAGGTAAAGTGCCATTCTCATCATGTATCCAGGGTACACACTGTCAACTTATCACTGCTGATGTTCACATAGATCACCTGGCTGTGCTATGAGTAGTTTTTTATAAAATAAAACCAATCACAATAACATGAGAGATAGGACATGACAAGCAAACATGTAATCAGGCAAATCAGGATTTAATTGTATGGTTTCTAACTTTAAGAATATTACTTCTCATTAGCAAGGAGAGGAGCTTTTAAAATGTTGACTGACGACTCCTAGAAGTTCGAGTAATATTGAGATATTCGAAGTAAAAGTTGATGTCTGTAAGATTGACAATTACCTTTGTTGGTCCCTTCGTTAATCATATTCAAATTCACTGAACATTATCTACTTAAAGTAAAAACAACTTTAAAAAATTCACAGAATCACTGATGTTTGATGCAATTGGTATTTGATACCAAGCTAATTAAATTGTGTAAAAAGAATTTATCTTTTCATGAGTTTACTCAAGAGTAATAATAATTCTAGATTTTAGTCCTTTGAGGCCAATTAAAGGAAATCTTGATAATTGATGTTTTCTTTTTATGGTTTTTTAAAATAACAAAGCATTATAAAAATTTAACTACTAATCACCTTCTACAATGTCAAATCATAAGAAAACAAGTTGAAAGTTGGTGCAAATTTATTTTTCAGGTAAAAGATGTAAAACATAAGGTATGAAGGTTTAGTCTAAACTCCAACAGGGCTGGACAATGAGCCGTGATGAACCAAATGCTATCTGGTACCACTGGCCTTTCCCACATGAAAGACTAAATGATGATAGGTGTAATATATACAAAGGCAGGAAAAATTGCAGGAAATTGTAAAGTTTTCCCACATTAAGGGTTAAAGTAAAAATGGTATTTCAGTTCTCAGGAAAAAAAAAATCAATCAAGCATACAACACCCTATTTTCAAAACTATGACAAATTGAGCTTTCAGTGCAAAATTATATGGAGATATTTCTTTTTGAGGCAGAATCTCACTTTGTCACCCAGGCAGTGGCACGATTTCAGCTCATGCCACCTCCCAGGTTCAAGCAATTCTTGTGCCTCAGGCTCCTGAGTAGCAAGGATTACAGCAGCCTGCCACCCCACCAGGGCGTGTGTGTGTGTGTGTGTGTGTGTGCGTGTGTGTGTGTGTGTTTAGTAGAGATGGGGGTTTTGCCATCTTGGCCAGACTCTGTGTGTGTGTGTGTGTGTGTGTGTGTGTGTGTGTGTGTGTAGTAGAGATGGGGTTTTGCCATCTTGGCCAGACTGTGTAAGAGTGTGTGTGTGTGTGTGTGTGTGTGTGTGTGTGTATTTTTAGTAGATATGGGGCTTTGCCATCTTGGCCAGACTGGTCTCAAACTCCTGACCTCAAGTGATTCACCCACCTCGGCCTCCCAAAGTGCTGGAATTACAGGGGTGAGCCACTGAGCCCAGCTTTGGCAACATTTCTTACGTTTACCAATCAGGAGGAAAACTCTAAGATAGGGTCTGCTGTCAAGCAGGTGGAAACTTTTGGCATAATGCCATCTTCCTCCCTTCACAATGTACATCACAAGTTAAATTCCCTTAGAACTAACGTAAATACACCTATTTAAGGTAGTTTGACTAGATGTTTCTCAAATATATTTAATTAAGAAACTCTTTTCGCTTTGAGGTGGCTCACGTCTATAATCCCAGCACTTTGGGAGGCCGAGGCGGGTGAACTGCTTGAGGTCAGGAGCTCAAGACGAGCCTGACCAACACGGTGAAACCTTGTCACTATTAAAAATATGAAAATTAGCCAGACGTGGTGGCGGGCACCTGTAATCCCAGCTACTAAGGAGGCTGAGGCAGGAGAATCGCTTGAACCAGGGAGGCGGAGGTTGCAGGGAGCCAACATTGCACCATTGCATTCCAGCCTCGGTGATAGAGCCAGAGTCTGTCTCAAAAAAAAGAAAAGAAAAAAGAAACTATTTTTATTATGACATTTATTTGTATTACAAGGAACCAATGTCCTAAGGGACAAACTCTGAGAAATGCTGCTGAGTGGCAAATAAATACTGCAATTCTGAAGGTAGAAAGTTGAGCAATAACTGTAATCCATTTTAAGTGTACCCAAGGAAATGAATAAGAGACACATCTCAAAGTTTCTTTTTGTTTCTTTATAGAATGAATATTAAGTACTTTTCATGAGTTTACCCAAGAGTAATAATAATTCTAGATTTTAGCCCTGTGAGGCCAATTAAAGATAATTTTGATTATTAATGTTTCCTTTTCTTTTTTTAAAATAACAAAGCATTAAAAAGAAATCTCAGTCTTAAAAAAAAAAAAACAAAAAACAAAAAACAAAAAAACGCTGCTGCCTGGAAAACATAGTGAAACCCTGTCTCCATCACACAAATATTTAAAAATTAGCTAGGTGTGGGGGCGTGTGCCTGTGGTCTCAGCTACTCAGGAGGCTGAGGTGGCAGGATCACTTGAGCCCAGGAGGCAGAGGTTGCAGTGAGCCGAGATGGTGCCACTGCATTCTAGCCTGAGCAAGAATGAGACCCTGTCTCAAAACAAAAACGAAAAAACAAAACAAGAAACCATGCTGATACAGAAATGGGAAAATGCTACAAAGATATTGCCATAGTACTGAAAGCACACAGCATAACAATCATTAATGCTTTGAAGCATTTTAAAAACAGTAAGGGGAATGTCAACATAAAAAAGAACAACTATGAAAAGGAGAGAAATGGTCAAGTTATCTCTGGTCTCTTAAAAGAAGGAGTTCTCAGAACTGGTCTGAAGGGAGTCTTCTCCAAATGACAGAGTTGATTTCGCTCCATTCTCTTCAGCCCCCTGACATGCTGGCATCTAGTGTGAATATGGGAGCTCACCAGGTTCTCTCAAGGACAGGGGGGCCCTGCAACAGCTACGCCTGTCCTAGAGACCATGCCCATGCAATCGCCTTCACTCCCTCCAGGCCAGCTTCATCAGAAATCATGTTTTTAACGGTACAGTTATATGTCAAAAAGGAGAAAAGGAGCCCCTAGTCCACCAAAACAAGTGTATAAAGGTGGCAGGAGGGGAGGAGGGTTGACACTGATGTTCTTAATATCTGAGTTGGCTGAAATTTGTAATAAGTTTTTCATAAGAAACCATATTATAACAGATGAAGAGGTTTTCTAATTCAGCTCTATCATTAACAAACAATTTTAAAGACAATACTATGAACATATACAACCATTTATAACATTATTTTCTTAAAAAACAAAAAAGCATTTTGTATTCTAAATACTGTACACTAAGTATAATAATTAACATATTGGGAAATGACAGACAAGCTGCCATGGTTTCCTAAAGCCTTAGGATTCCCTCTAAGATTTATTCATGGGCCCTCTAAGATTAGAGCATGGCCTTTTTTGGTTCAATATATTCACAACTTGTTCTGCCCATTTTAATTCTTATAACAATTCCTAATTTAAACATTGTTAATCAGCAAATGTCCTAAGTTTTGATTCAGAAATCTATGGCATAGGTAGAACGAAAAAATTAATACCTTAAACAGAAATACTTTTTCCCTAACTCTTGTTTCTTTTTTCTCTGTTTTTCGATATAAAAATATACATTTCAAAACATTTAAAGATATCTGAGAAACTGCAACAGAAAAGGCCTGTTCCCATGTGAGTCTGAAGGGGCCAGTTATGGTGCGGCAGGGTGAGCCTGTGGCTGCAGGCGCACAACACAAACTCTGTGATACTGTCAGAAGGAAGTTAACCTATTCTACAGACTCACACTGACCTGAAAGGACAAAATTAAGAAAAAGACATGCCTCGAAGAGCAAAATAAAGAAAGATAAAAAATCCTGAGCACCTTTTACAACGTTGTAATAAAATACTTATTAATTTCTCTGTATAAAAATTTGGGAAAAGATAAAAGGCAAAACTACACATAGAAAGAGGTCAATGACAAGTGTTTATACAGTTTTCTCTGATGTGTGGAAAAGAACTGATAAAAAAATCCTTTGAGGTAATACGAAAGTTCATGGTTCTCATTCCATCAACATCACTGTTTGCTACCATAGCTTCTTAGCTGTCCAGCTAGATTTTATGCTATGAGCTGATGCATGAGATTTCATAAAACATTAATACCTCTTTTTTATACTGTAATTCTTTCACTGGTATACCATAAAGTAGTATTACAAATAAATTATAACTATATTTCATCATAAATCGAAATTAGGAAAGTACACTTCGCCAAACTGATTTCTGACTCTTTTAAATTGTATTTATTCACTCCCCGCCAATTTGAAAAATCTAGTAAATTACAGAGGGCTTCCTAGTCATTAACGTGAATTAGTAATGCTATAACTTAATTCAAAAGCAATTACTTCTTAAAAATAGTGCACATACCAGGAAAGCTGAGCATCAGCCAAAAGCTACTGGCATACCACAGGCAAAAGGCCAACTCCACAGGGATACGTAAAGGTCATTTTATGGACAATCCATATAAAAACTGCTCTCAAGATATTTTGCCCATTAGAATTTGTTTACAAACGGAAATCTAATTTGATGATTTTAGGTCTTTGGGCTAGAATCTCACAACCAGAAAGAATAACACCTCTAATATGAATTCTTATGATATTGTCAGAAAGTTAAACCATTGAATTTTAAACTCCTGTTAAAATAATAGATGACAGTAAAAATAAATTCAAAGGGAAAGAAATAATACATGAAAAAGCTATGGGGTAACAAATGTTGAGCCTACAATTAAAAACTATTTATTTTAAATGTTTTCCTATGTATAAGACAGAAATACCAAGCACTTTCTACTTTTGTATTGTCAGAAATTCCATGAAAATCCAGAAATGAAAAAAAAAACAAAAAGTGAAGGATAGACATGCATCTAGCTGGTTGACTGTGAAAACCCGAGAAATAGCACTAAAAAGGATAAGACAGTATTATTGCATACTAAAGAAATATGACAAATACCTGCAAACACTTTTTCTATTGAAGCTTTTGAAATAATACACCCTGATTGTCCAACAAAACCAGTGCTGAAAGCTGATAAATATTGACGGTGGCACCTGGTGATTTCCTTCCAGCTCAGCCACGGCAATGATTCTGGATGCCATCAGCACTGCCCCCACAGGGGGCATGTGCTCTCCTCTGGGTATGCGGGAAGCTGTGCGGTTGGGGACCAGATTACTGCAGGTGTTCTCAACATCACTGGGAAGAGCTGCCAGCCAAAGGAGAAAAATGAAAATGGAGAATGCTTTCCTATGCTTTTCCACAGATATAATCACTATTTCATGCCTGCAAAATCTAGGAAAAAAAGAAAAGAAGCTCCTTTGTTCCAGATAACCTGTCAATTCGGAATTCCAAATACCATTTTCCCTACAGGAGTAGAATATACTATATATCCATATCCATCTTCTTATTGAATCCTTGATGAGATTTTAGTTTAAAAGGAGAATCAGGATCCAGATGCTGAATGGTGCTTCAGCAACTTCACATGAAGTGACTTTTGGGTTTGCCACATAGTCTGAGTTTCTTTGTTGTAAGCAGCTGGGCCAGGCCATTGAGGAACACCAAAAAGATGGTCATGGACATGACAATCACATAGTGGCTGATGCTGCAAAAGGAGAAGAAGATGTTATAGGCAGAGAGAACACAGGTGAGGAAAAGCATGAGATTCCTCTGAATGGTTTTAAATGGACAGACGAAAATCTCCTCTTTCAGGAGCTGCAGTAGGTGTTCCTTCCCCTATTTCTCCTGCTAAGTACAGCTGTCCATTGGTTTCTGGTTCCAGGACCTTCAAGTACAGCTGTCCGTGGACTGGTTCCAGGACCTTCCATGAATACACAGATCTTCGAATGCTCAAATCCCTGACATAAAATGGTGTTGTATTTGCAAATAAGCTATGCACATCCTCCTGTATACTTTAGACCAGGGGTCCCCAACCCTCAGGCAGTGGACTGGTACCAGTCTGTGGCCTGTGAGGAACTGGCTGCAAAGCAGGAGGTGAGTGCTGGACCAGTGAGCATTACTGCCTGAGCTCTGCCTCCTGTCCAATCAGCGGCAGCATTAGATTCTCAGAGGAGCACGAACCCTATTGTGAACTGTGCTTGCAAGGGATCTAGGCTGTGCACTCCTTACGAGAATCTAATGAGTGCCTGATAATCTGAGGTGGAACAGTTTCATCCTGAAATCATCCCTCACCCCTGCATACACAGCGGCGTGTGGAAAAACTGTCTTCCATGAAACCATTCCCTGGTGCCAAAAAGGTTGGGGACTGCTTCTTTAGATCATCTCTAGATTACCTACAAAACCTAACACAATGTAAATGCCATGTATATAATTGTTACACTGTATTGCTTAGAGAATAATGGCAAGAATAGAAAGTCTGTACATGTTCAGTACAGATGCAATTTAAAAAATATTTTCAGTCCATAGCTGGCTGAAGCCATGATGTGGAAGCCAAGGATACAGAGGGATGACTACACAACTAAAATGTCGGACACTATAAACAAACATTGGACAACTCCAGGCGGTGGAAAGAGGGCAGACTGGTCAGTGATCTTGGGTCCCAAAGAATTCCCTGAATTTTCTTTTGCAGGAAGACACCAGCAACCTAGAAATGCCACTGGGCATAGACCCCCCAAAAATCCCCAAAAACAATAATACCACCACCACAAGAGCCTATTCTCTCTAGCTAAGGAACAGACAAGGAAAGGAGCAGTCCTGAAAGACAGAAAATGTTTAGATAGTAACTGATCTACTTCAGCCAAACACCACAGAAGAAACGTGGCTCCACCCCTACCTATTCCAGCACAGGCTGAGTGGGGAGCCCAGACTTCCATCCTCACCAGGCTATAATGGGGCACTCTAATTCCCCACCTGTGCCCTCCCCTCCACTGTCATGGTGTCAAGGAAGGCTGAGGAGGGAAACTGGTACTTTCATCCATACCTGGCGGATGTCAGTGGACATCACGTGGGAAGCCTAGACTTCCACCTCCATGAAGCAGTAATGAGGTCCCTCCCCCTCTTCAATGGGGTCATGTCAGGCCTAGTGGAGAGCCAGGAATTCCATCTCCACTCAGAGGCAGAAAGGCCATTCTTCTCCTGACCATGTTATTAGTGGAGGTCGCATGGGAGGCAAAGAGGACCTCTATCCTTCCCAGCCATGAAGGCAGTAGTGGAGGCCTCGCAGGGAGCTGTAATGCTGGTCCCTGGCAGGCAGCAGTAAGCAGCTCCCTCTCGGGTGCCAATGGAGGCTGCATGGGGACCTGGATTTCTAACCTCATCAGGCAGAAATGAGGCAGTGTTTCCTCTTCCCCTGCCACAGTAGTGTCAGAAGCCAGTTAAAACAGAAGGTTTAAATAAGACTGAGAATCTCATAAGCAAATATTCAAAATGTCTAGGTTTCAAGAGAAAATCATTCACCACATCAAGAACCAGGAAGACCTCAAGCAGAATGAAAAAAGACAATCAATAGATATCAAAACCTAAATAACAGAGCTATTAGAATTATCTGGCAAACATTTTAAAGTGGTCATTATAAAAATACTTTAATGAGCAATTACATACATACTAGAAACAAACAAACAAACAAAAAACAGAAAATCTGAGCTAAGAAACAGAAATTCTCAGCAAAGAAACAGAAGATGTAAACAAGAAGCAAATAAAAAAGTCTAGAACTAAAAATGCAATAACCAAAATAAAAACTTCTGTGGAAGTGCTCAACAGCAGAACTGAGGGGACACAGGAAAGGATCCATGAACCTGAGGATAAAACAACAGAATTTACCCAGCCTGAAAAACAAAAATAGACTTAAAAAAAATAAAACAAAATAGAGTCTCAGGGACCTGTGGATTGTGACAAAAGATCTAACATTTGTGTCACTGGAGTTCTAGAAGGAAAAGAAAAAGAGGCTAAAAGAGTACTCACAGGAATAGTGGCTGAAAAGCTTCCAAATGTGGCAAAAGACATAAATCTTACAGAAGCTAAGCAAACCTCAAATAAGGTAAACTCAAAGCAGTCTACACAAAGACACATCAAATTACTAAAAACAAAAAAAAAAAAAAAAAAGAATTGGAAAGCAGTGAGAAATGACACCTTGCCTATAGGGGAAAAACAATTTGAATAGCAGATTTCTCGGAAATCACCAGAAAATGGTGCAACATTTTTCAAGTGTTGAAAGAAAAATAACTGTCAACCCAGAATCCAGTAAAACTATCCCACGGAAATAAAGGAGAAATCAGAATTCACAGATGAAAAAAAAAAACCTAAATGAATTTATTGCCTGAAGACCTAATCTAAAAGAATGTCTGAAGGAAGTTTTCTAAACAGAAATAAAACAATAAAAGAAGTAATCTGCTAAAATCATGAAGGAAGAAGAACTCAGTAAGTAAAAATCTGGGTAAAGAGTTTTCCTTGTCCTATTAAGTTTTTAAAATTATATTTGATAGCTGATGCAAAAATTCTAATACTGTCTGATGTGGTTTCAAATGTGTGTAGAGGAAATATTTAAGACAATTATATTGTAAGCAGGGGAAGGCAACGGGATGTAGAAGGAGGTAGGGTTTCTATACATTACTTAAACTGGTAAAATGACATCACCAGTGGACTGGGATTAGCTACGTATATATAATACCTAGAGCAACCATTTAAAAAGCCATGTAGGCTGGGCATGGTGGCTCACACCTGTAATCCCAGCACTTTGGGAGGCCGAGGCGGGCGGATCACAAGGTCAGGAGATCAAGACCATCCTGGCTAACATGGTGAAACTCTGTCTCTACTAAAAATACAAAAACAAAATTAGCCAGGCATGGGGGCAGGTGCCTGTAGTCCCAGCTACTCAGGAGTCTGAGGCAGGAGAATGGCATGAACCCGGGAGGCTGATACTGCAGTGAGCTGAGATCACGACAGTGCACTCCAGCCTGGGCGACAGAGCGAGACTCCGTCTCCAAAAAAAAAAAAAAAAAAAAAAAAAGCCATACAAAGAGATACACTAATAACACTACAGAAAAGTAAAAAATAATTCTATAAAATGTTCAAGTAATATACTGGATAGCAGGAAACACCAAACACTGAGAACAAACAGAAAATAAAAAAATAAAATGACAGACTTAAGCCCTAACATATCAATAACTACATTAAATGTGAATAGTCTAAATACACCAACTAAAAAACAGAGATTGGTAGAAGAGAATAAAAAACATGACCAATGACCAAACCACATGCTGTCTAAAAGATACTTCAAGTATGGAGGAAACATCATGCAAACATTTATTCTAAAAAAGCAGGAGTGGCTATATTAATATCAGATAAAATAGACTTCAGAGGAAACAGACTTCAGAGCAAAGATACCCTTTCTCAAAAACTGATAGAAAAACAACACTGAAAATCAGCAAGGATACAGAAGAACTCAACACTATCAAACAACAGGATTTAACTCACAGTGATAAAACACTCCACCCAACAAGAGCACAGTATATGCTCTTTTCAAGTGCCCATACACACCAAGATAGACCATATTCTGGGCCATAAAACAAACCTCAGCAAGTTTAAAAGAACTGAAATCACACAGAGTGTGATTTCTCTGACCACAATGGAATCCAACTAGAAATCAACAATAGATAACAGATATATTACCAAACACTCAGAAACTAAAAAACACAACTGTATAATAATCCATGGGTCAAAGATGAAGTTTCAAGAGAAATAAAAAAACAGATTGAATGTAATGAAAATAAAAAACCAACACATCACAGTTGATGGGACACGGCTAAAGCAAGCACAGACAGGGAAGCAGACCCATGCAAATCTGCACCCCCTGCCCCCAAAAAAGTGTAAACCATACACCTGGTATCACCACAGCCTATCAGTGTGAGTCTCACACCATCTACAAAAAGTAACTAAAATGGATCATGGACTTAAAAGTAAAATGTAAAAATATCAACATTTTAGAAAAAAAATCTTTGGGATCTGGAGCTAGCCAAAGATCTCTTAGTCTTAATACAAAAAGCACAATCTAAAAAAGTAAATCTGATAAATTGGGCTTCAAAACAAACAAACAAACAAAAAACCTTATGCTCTGTGAAAGGCCCTGTTAAGAGGGTAAAAAGACAAGCCACAGACTGGGATAAAATACTTGCAAGCCATACATTTGACAAAATACTTCTTCTTTTCTTTTCTTTTTTTAGGCAGGGTCTTGCTCTGTCACCTAGGCTGGAGTGCAGTGGTATGATCACAGCTCACTGCAGCTGTGACCTCCCTGGGTTCAGGTGATCCTCCCACCTCAGCCTCCTGAGTAGCAGAGACCACAGGCATGCACCACCACAGCCAGCTAATTTTTGTATTTTCTGTAGAGATAGGGTCTTGCCATGTTACCCGGGCTGGTCTTGAACTCTTGGGCTTAAACATTCTGCCACTTTGGCCTCTCAAAGTGTTAGGATTACAGGCATGAGCCACTGCATTCAGCCACAAAGGACTATTTCCTAGAATAGGATATAGAATAAATTCTCAAAACTCAACAGTAAAAAGACTCCACAAACAATTCAATTAGAAAATGATCAAAAGACATGAACAGACGTTTCATCAAAGAGGATATACAGATAGTAAATAAACAGACGAAAAAATGTTCAACATCATTAACCATTATACAAGTTGAAGCCAAAATGAGATATCACTACACACCCACTTGAAAAGCTAAAATAAAAAATAGTGACAACACCAAATGCTGGCAGGGATGCAGAGAAACTGGATTGACAGTCTCTGGTACAACCACTCTGGTGGCAGTTTCTTTTAAAACTCAGCATGCAACTACCACAAGACTCCGCAAATATGATTCTGAGCATGCACACCAGGGGGAGAAAAATGTTCACAAGAATGTTTATAGGATCTTTGTTCATAATAGCCAAAACTTTGAAATAACCTTGATGTCTTTCAACAGGTGAATGATTAAACAAACTGTGGCACATCCATACCATGGATTTACTCAGCAATAAAAAGTAATGAACGACTGAAATATGCAACAACGAATCACCAGAGAATTACTCTGAGAGTGGGGAAAAAAAAAGCTAACTCCAAAAAGTTACATACTATATGATTTACTTTATATCACATTTATGAAGTAACAACTACAGAAATGGAAAACATTAAATGTTCCAGGGGTTAAGGAGGGTTTCTGGGTGGGAGCAAAGTGCCTGGGCTATAAAGAGCAACATGAAGGATCTTTGTGCTGGTAGAAATGTTCTGTCTTTTGACAGTTTCGATGTCAACATCCTGGTTATACTATATGTTATACTCTAGTTCTGCACAAAGTTACCTCTGGGGGGAAGTCAGGTAGAGGGTATAGGAGATCTCTCTGTATTCTTTCTTACAACCTCATGTGAATCTATAATAATGTTAAAATGAAATGTTGAATTAAAAACTTTTTTTAGTTCACAGACTGTACAAAAACAAGAGGTGTGCTGCATTTGGCTAATGGGCATAGGTTGCTAGCCTCTACGCTGGCCTGTAAGCTCTGTGGAAGCAGGGACTATAATTTTTTTCTCTTTTCCCATTGCACCTCTAACGTCTCATGCAAGGTCTTATAGGCATTTAATCAATATTTGTTAAATGAAATATTAAAGATAATTTGTAATTAGAAGAAATGATAAAATTTTCGTTTGTTTTATGTTACCCCAGCAAATTTAATCTGAACTTATTTAGGTTGGTGCAAAAGTAATTGCAGTTTTTGCCATTTTAAAAAAAAAAGGCAAAAACCGCAATTACTTTTGCACCAACCTAATAAAATCAGACTCCCCCGAAATAGAATAAGTATAATCAATACCAAAAGCTAAAAAGCAAAATCAAAATGCCAAAAGAAACAAAAAGTTTCTACAAAAATAAAGTAAAACTAGCCCTACTAAATATTAAAATATAAAGTTAAATGTAACATGGGCATTAGAATCAACAGGAGAACAGATCATCCTGTCACCCAAGATCAAGGAATCATCACCAGTAACTCACAACTGTCCTCGCTGGACTCACTTTAAACTTATAAGCACAAATGAGATTTGGTTCTCACCAGTGTCTCAATCCTGATTGCACACTTGTGAATTATTCTTCTCTGAGTCAAACCAAATTGTGTCCTTCTCTCCTCTAAGTTCTGTCACCTTCCTCCCATCTCAGCAGATGACTCTGCTTTTTTTTAATTGAGAAAACACTGATAAAGTGATCACAAGAGAAGTGCCTCTTCTCACCCCGAACTTTCTAACCCACTCATATCTGTGCCCATATTGCCTCCTGTACCTTTCTTGTCTAAAACAAACCCCTCCACTTCTACTTTGGATCCCATCCCAACTCTCCCACTAAAGCTGGGGTCTCCAATCCCCAGGCCTTGGACCGGTACTAGTTCATGGCCTGTTAGGAACTGGGCCGCACAGCAGGAGGTGAGCGGCAGGAAATGAGCGAAGCTTTGTCTGTATTTGCAGCTGCTCTGCATCGCTGGCATTACTGCCTGAGCTCCACCTCCTGTCAAATGAGTGGCGGCACCAGATTCTCACAGGAGCACGAACTCTATTGCGAATTGCGCATGCAAGGGATCTAGGTTGTGTGCCCGTTATGAAAATATAATGAATGCCTGATGATCTGAGGTAGAACAGTTTCATCCTGAAATCACCCCCGCCGGCCCCTGCACCCCTCGCCCCATCTGTGGAAAAACTGTCTTCCACGAAACCGGTCGCTGGTGTCAAAATGACTGGGGACCACTGTACAAAAGGACTATATTTTTCCAACTATCCCTTTCCTCTTAGATATCACCCATTTCTCCTTCTCTAGATGAGCATATCCTTCACCATACTAATGTGTAATTTCTCTCATTCTAACTCTCCCAAGATCCCATAGCTCCCTCCAGCACTATCCTAATTTAAATTTTATATATGCAAAACCCAGATCTTAATCTCCCACACCTTCCTTCACCAAACTCACTCCTCTTAGAGCTTTCTCCAGATCTCTGCAATGGCTTTCCTAGTCACTCAGTTACTCAAGATTAAAAAACAAAACTAGGAGTCGCTCTTGATTCTTTTTTTCTCCCAGTATATTAATCTACCTCTCTGAAATCCTATCAACCTCTCTGAAAATATTTTCTAAGTCCAACCACTTGTTGCCATTTTGAATTGCTACCCTAGCCTAAACTGCCATCATCTCTAGCTTACAATACCACGAAAGCCTCTTCCTCAATCTTCCTGCTCCCTCTCTCGATCCCTCCAATAGGTTCTTTACACTGTGGCCAGTGTTATGTCAAAAATGTGAAGCAAAAAAAATAACTTCCTGCTCAATAAACTAATGCTTCAACTTACACTTGGAATAAACTCCCAGTTCTTTACAATGACTTTCAAAGGTCATAAGTGACAGCAAATATCTATTCTCTGAATTCTCTCCCCACCATGTTTTCCCTCACACCATTCTAGCTACACTAACTATACAGGGCACCCTTGACACAAGTAACTCCATCTCAGAAAAAAGACTCCATCTTACATTTCATAGGACACTTTGCCAACAGGGACAAGATATTTTGACTAATAAATTAATATATAAAGACGGCATCCAACGAGATAAGGCCATAAACAGGCACACTCTTGCACTATCAGTCCTCACTGGAGGACTCTGCAGCCACAAAAAGAGCAGGACTTCACAGCTCAAAATGGCTGTCTTTACTGACACTGTCTTGCTGTCACTCCTGATAAGCACCCAGCATCTGCCACTGAAGTCTGTGCACACATCAAAGACTCTTTCTTGTAAAACAGATGGGCCCTGGCACAGACTGGGAGGTTCTTTTTGTCTTCCTCACTTTCCCTGGACTATTTCCTTAACCCTTTCTCCTCTCTCTCTCCTCTTGATGTTAAATGTTACTTTGTTTGTTGTGGAATGTTTAATCTGCAACATTTAGATATTAATTAGGTATAATATTACATATAGTTTACAATACTGACTGACTTGTGGAGTGGCTTGTGGCAGTGTAGCTGTGACTACCAAGTGACCGGGAAGTTCTAAGGAGCACTGCCTCCTAGAAAACTCCATGCAGTTCGTGGCCTTTGCTATTGAAATAGCATCGACAAAAGTCCGACACTGTGGAAAGACACAAACACGAATGAACCTGGTTATCTCTGACCTTGCACTGCTCATAAGACTTTCATATTTTCAAAAGTATTTACTCACATAGGGAAACAGTTATTACAGAAAACCATCTTTTAAAAAAAACTGTATATGTCTGCACATAAATTAAAGCTAAAAGGACATATATCAATATGTGGAATAGTGGTACTCCCTGAATACTACAAACTGAGACACTGAATTATGAATGACTTATTTTTTCTTAATGCTTTCAGTATTTTCTTTAATATATTTGTAATATATTGCTATTTATGTGATGTTTACAAATTATGCTAGGTTTAGCCACAGAACTCTAAGGCTGACTTCATAATTACCACAGAAATCTTCAACTCTATTCTGTTCCTGAGGCCTCAGAGGACACTCCAAAATTGGTACCAGTTCCTGAGATTAAAATCCTCAATCCAGGCCAGGTGTAGTGGCTCATCATGCTTGTAATCCCAGCACTTTGGGAGGCCAAGGCAGAAGGATCTCGTGAGCTTAGGAATTTGAGACCAGCCTGGGCAACAGAGTGAGACCCTGTCTCTAAAAAATAAAAATTAAAAAAATTACCCGGGTGTGGTGGCAGACACCTGTGGTCCTCACTACTCAGGAGACTGAGTTGGGAAGATCACTTCAGGCTACAAGGTGGAAGCTGCAGTGGTGATCACCTCACTGTACTGCAGCCTGGGTAAAAGAGCAAGACCCTGTCTCAAAAAAACAAAAACAAAAACAAAAACACTGGATATAATCATCCCAACTTCTTCAGGGACTGAAGTCTGTAGTCAGAGATGAGATGAGTGAAGGAGTACAAACTCTTCAGCATAGAGCCTGGAGGTCGAATCCAGAAAAGCTCAATCTGACCTTGGTTCCATGGGGGAAACCAGGCAAGGAGGTGGGGAGCTAGATAGATTAAAAGCAACAAGGACCATAAAAGATTAATCTTTTATAAGCATTATAGAAAGGATTATAGAATGTGGTATATCCAAACAATGGAGCATTATTCAGCAATGAATAAAGTACTTTTACATGCTACAATATAGATGAATGGCAAAAAAAATAAAATAAAATAAAAAGTTACACTAACTGGAAGAAGTTAGGTGAAAAAAATTACATTTTGTATTTTTCTGTTTATATGAAATGTCCACAATAGGCAAATCTATAGAGACAGAAAGCAGATTTGTGGTTGCCTGGGCTTGGAATGGTAATGGGAACAGATTGTGAACAGGTAGCGGGTATTTTCTGTGTGATGGAAATGTTTAAAACATAGATTGTGGTGATGGTTGCCCAACTCCATTCATTTGCTAAAAATCATCAAAATGACTTAAAACATTTATTAAATCATTAAAAAACTAAAATAGATAAATTTTATGGTATGAATTATCTCAATTAAGCTGTTAAGAATAAAAACAAAGAAAGAAAATATTACATGCTAGCAGATTTTTGTTGTTGAATTTTGCTATCACTTTTAGGTTAAAATATTAAATCTGACTTGATGTCTAACAAAAATGGCTTGTAAAACCAGGTGACCCATCCTCAAATTTAATCTAAAGTCTGTCTATAAAAGGCATTCCACAGATCACTCATCTCCTTACAGTGGCCTGAAATTACTCTCAGCTCATGTAAGCTAACATAATTGGCAGGAAACCGTTGTGAAGCTCATCATCTTCATGTAATTGAGCCATAAGGCATCCAACTTGTGATATCTTGCATCAATCAAGTCTTGGTGTCATCTCAACATAGCAGAGTTAAAGGAACATCAAATTTCAACTTGAAATGAGTTCAGCTGTTCCCACTCCCCTCCCATGACTATTGTGCCATCATTTAAATCAGCAATTCTCAAGATATACATGTGTGATGGTCGAGGGGAAGAGTGTATGTGTGGAGGCACATGGAATTGCCAAGCAGGCCTTTTCAACCTGCACAATGGTGACAAAATGTTGATCGTATTTCTCCTCTATCAGGGTGATGGGCAGTAGAAGCAGGTCATACCTGTTCAAGGTACTGGGGCAGAAAAAGTCTGAGAGTCATTGATTTTAATAAAGTTTGGTATTCGTTGTAAGAGTACAGATGTTTTATGACACATTAATTACATTTAGGATATACAAACACTATTGAATAGAATCATGAGTTCTCTCTTTTTTTTTGAGTTCTCATTATATCGAAAGAGAAATGATAAACACGGTTGTCATTTGTATTTCAATAAGGTATAACAATGGTGCATGTGGGAAAAAATTAAAGTCCAAATGAATCGTGCCATCAAATCAAACTGCAGCTCAATCAAACTGATGATCCTGACTACTCTACCCACCTCACTACAAATGGATTTAGAACATAAATCTGAATATATGTTTTTATAGTTATGAAAATTACCTCAAATGAATTTTTTTCTCTAGTTTTAAAAATGCATTTTCAGTATGCCATATAAAAGGCAATACTCTATAAAGTTTATGACCTGCTATAAACGAAGATAAAGTGTAAAGATCAAAAGAAGAAAATACTAAATTAGCTCTGTCAGCTGAACAGTTTTATGGCCTGGGCAGGATATCTTTCACATGGCTGTTAAAAAGCATACCTGATGCCACAGGTTCTCAAGAGAAACACTGAACTCACACCAGTAGTTTCAGCTGAATACACTGAATGCAGTGCATCCTTCCTGAGTCTCAGTTTCAGTTTGGTAAAATCTGCTCTGAAGATAACATTTGAAACAGAGAGTACTATGGCTATAAACAGATACACTATCTAATGCCCTAACAATACAGTCTTTATTGTTTAAGAAGCTATACTTATTAACCTGAAACTATTAATAATAGGTGACAAATCTCTCAAAAGTATTCTAAAAACCCACGGCAGTCACCACAACACTATAAGCATTACAGATATACACCAGACTACATTCACGGGGCAGTCAGCTCCCACTCCTCTCTCAAATTCTGGGACAGATTCCCACCACTTCAGGATTCACAAAGCAATAAAATAGTGAGGACAAAAGGGCAACATTCCACTCCCGTGAATAAAAAGCATGGAATGGCTGAAATTGCTAATTATACTATTAACACAAAGGAGTTTAGGAATAAAATTCGTCATGAAGGGGAACCAGTGTAGGAGCACAATTCCAATAACCCCGGCACCCGTGAAGGGAGCTCTGCCGGACAGTTCGTAATATCAGCAAAATGACAAGAAACACCACAGCTTTTCAAATATACTTCACATAAGAGTAACTGGAAACTCAAAACTTAAAGGCAACATTCTCACAAACAGGAAGCAGAAAAAAGTACAATAATGTTTTGACATGTGAACCCTATCGTACGGTGCTTTAGTTCTGAATCTTGACGTACATTTCCCCCTACTTCCCCACCATTATCCAAGCCTTTTCCTCGCAATAAACTAGATGTTTATGAAGATGCATGAACCCATCCTGCCCATCAGACCAGCACCACATGGTTCACAGAGGCACTATATGCCATTACTGCTACACAGGATACAAAGGAAAGACCTTAGAATTCTAACTTAGCAACAACAAAAATACCACATTGCAGCATCAATCAGGGGCAATTCCATTTAGAAAGCCTAACTTCACAACTCAGATTTCATTTTTGTCTCTCCATCCTGACCCTACTCCCCTGACCCTGCAATCAACTTCTTCTCTTAAAGAGGGCATCTTTTAGACAGTATAATAAGAGACAAAGGAGACAGAGCAAGGAGATATTTCATCAGGAATGACCAACAGAATGTTGGGAAATTTATGTAGATTTGTTCAGTGCCATCAGCCTGATGAACGGAGATCTGAAGTTCCTTATACTTGCCTTTGAGAAGTTTCTCAGAGCAAGCGCCCCGTTTAACCTACGGGGGTTTGATCCCCAATGATGAAACACTGAGAAAGAGGTAAACTAAGGTTTAACATAACTTATTCACTGGTTGTGCCTTTATCATCTTCTTATCCACTTTGGATCTTTAATGTTGTATAGACGGGGGTGTGACGGTTATAGCAGGACAACAGGCATAAATCAGGAATGTCTCCAGGAAATCAGGGCACAGGCTCACTGTATATTCAGGGCAGCTCCCACTATAAAAAATATTATCACAAAATATTTCTATAGCATATTTTTACCCTGAGTAGCATTAATAGTATTTTAATATGTATACATAAATTATCTAAAGCGCTGAAACATAAAATTAACACCCTTTTCTCACGGCTATACGGGGTGGTGGTGGTTATAAATGCATTCTCCGCCTATAAGTGCTGATGTGTCATTCTGTTTCCCTTGGTTTGAATGATGCTCATTGTTTGTTTTATGCTTTTGTATTCTGTTTTTTTCTTGCCGTTTTGTGCTGTTTATTCCATGATGGCTATGTAAAGGAATGTTAAGAATAAGGGTGGAGGTACCACACAAATATCAAGAGGAACGTCATGATAGACGTTAAATGCAAGCTTGCACTAGCTCTTTTAAAATGTACCAAGCATCAACACCCATGAGAAGAAGGGAAAACAAAAATAATAAAAACATATCAAGCAAACACAGGTAATAAATGTAAAATAAAATGGACTATATCAAAATAAAAAACTTAAGCCTCCCAAAGGCTATTTTCTAGAAATTTCTTTATCCAAAATCTATGGTTTTATAGACTTTATCCAAAATCTATAGATTCTGAAATCCAAATTATTTATCACATATCATGCACATATGCATTGGGCTTTTTACCTCTATGACTTTGCTCACGTCCATCTGCCTGTCTAAAATAGTCTTCCCAAACCTGTAAGTGCCCTAACTGAAATTATACCTTTTGGGTAGAAGCTTTTCTGTGGCAAAACAATAGTTTCTGGTGATCCCAGAGGGAGATGAGAGAAACAAGGTTGTACGCCTTTTGTCGTAATTTTAATTAGGGGACTTACAGGTTTGGGAAGACTATTTTAGACAGACAGATGAAAATGTGGCACATATACACCATGGAATACTATGCAGTCATAAAAAAGGATGAGTTCGTTTCCTTTGTAGGGACATGGATGAAGCTGGAAACCATAATTCTGAGCAAACTATTGCAAGGACAGAAAACCAACACTGCATGTTCTCACTCATAGATGGGAATTGAACAATGAGAACACCTGGACACAGGGTGGGGAACATCACACACCGCGGCCTGTCATGGGGTAGGGGGAGCAGGGAGGGATAGCATTAGGAGATATATCTAATGTAAATGACAAGTTAATAGGTGCAGCACACCAACATGGCACATGTATACATATGTAACAAACCTGCACATTGTGCACATGTACCCTAGAACTTAAAAGTATAATTTAAAAAAAAAAAAAGAAATTACACCTTTTGTTCAAGGCCAAGTTCAAATGCCAGACTTGGCATAATGTTTTCTGTCACTGAAGGCTTAAGTGAAGCAGCCTCCCTTCTGTATTCTTATCACCCTTAACCACATGTTGCCTTATACTATAATCATGATCATTATGTCTTTAAACCTACATTAGGCCATAACCTCCCTGAAAGCAGTGATCCATTAAGAGTCATACACTTCCAGGACTGGAATGTTCCATACCAGTTATAAATCCTTATGTTTACATTCTTGATGAAGCAGCTATCTATCTCCAGAGATGGAGCATCATCAAGTCTTAAGTCCCATTCATCTCTGGGCACTTGACAATGTCTGGGAATGCTTTATGCATGGTGAGTGTTCAATATGTATTTTTTTTCTGAAAAGTGATCAATATATTAAACACATACACAATGCAAAAAATAAACCTAGCTATGCCACATTATTGTGCAATCAGTCTTTCAGAACCAGTTTCTACTCTGTAAAATAGAAATTGTTAATATTTTCTCCACATCATTTCATGAGAATCCGCGAGATAACATAAGTACAATTCCTAATACACTGTATACAATAAATGATACTCTACTAGTAATATCATTATCATCAATTTAATACCTTTCTCAATAATCCTTAACTTTTCCCAATCATTGTTTAACTTAACCTGCTTTTCCCAGGTTTGGGTAGAAGTTTTTCTGTGGCAAAACAATACAATCCCCCAATTAGTTTCTGGTGATCCCAGAGGGAGAGGAGAGAAACATGGTTGTATTAAATTAGTTAAAACAGCTGAACTTGACACTTCTAAAAAAAAAAAGCTTCCCAGAATTTTCAAGAGAAAAATGGTGAGTCGTTAAACAAGCAACATTAAAGACTGCAGAAGGGATAAAGGAAAGCCTCCTGGACAAAGACAAACACAGGACTTCCAGAATAGACCAAAGGCTGATACTGAGGCAGGAAGGGGGACAATAAACGGCTAAAAGGTGTTTTCTTTTTCTCTCTCTTTTCCTCCCTTTGTCCTCCTTTCTTCCTTCCTTCTTTCCTTTGCATGCCTTCCTTCCTTCCTTTCTCCCCTCCTTTTTATTTTTTTTTTCCTTTTTTATAAAACAGTGCATTATTAGAGAGGTAGAGAAAGGAAAGAGAAGTTGTTCTGGGAATACTCTGCCAATCAACTTTTAGATGAAAGACTAAAAGTGATGAAACCCTTCGTTTCTGAAAACAGAAACGAAACAGGGAAAAGAGTGCTGAACAGAATGGAACCCGTCATGAACTAACAAGAGAATGGATTATTCAGTTGAGAAAAACTGAATAAGGGGCAGAATGAACATAATTTAAAAAACAGGCTTCGCCGGGCGCGATGGCTCACGCCCGTAATCTCAGCACTTTGGGAGGCCGAGGCAGGTGGATCACGACTCAGGAGATCGAGACCATCCTGGCTAACACGGTGAAACCCCGTTTCTACTAAAAATACAAAAAATTAGCCGGGCGCAGTGGCAGGCGCCTGTAGTCCCAGCTACTCGGGAGGCGGAGGCAGGAGAATGGCAGGAACCCAGGAGGAGGAGCTTGCAGTGAGCTGACATCACTCCAGCCTGGGCGACAGAGCGAGACTCTGTCTTAATAAATAAATAAATAAATATTTTAAAAAAGACAGACTTGTGTTATTGCTCAGTAAGTAGTTGTTGAATAAAGCATGAAAGACTAAATATGTTAGTAAGTAGGAAAAAGATAATGAATTCAGGATTCCAAGGCTGAAATCTCCTCTATCTCAGTCCCAGGCATAAAGGTAATCAAGGTAAGCAAAGGGGATGCTGCAGCCAAGGAAAATTTCTGTTCAAGGGCTTGCTTCTGGGTATCTCGTTTCATCACTGCTTCTCTGATTTTGCCCCATTCTCTGTAGCCCTAGCAAAAGCCCTTTTGGGCCTTACTCAAAGCTTTAGTTTTGGCAACATAATACCCCCACAGGCTTTCTTTAACCATAGCTTTTAACTTGCTAACAATAGTCTTCATGTCACAAGGTTTTCCTCTTAATTACCAATGTGACATTTACTACTTGTTTCCATCTTCTGACATAAATAACAAATCACTTTGCCAACTGTGCAGTTTAGCAGCATGCACAAAACAGACAGTGACTGAGCAGCCTGCACACCTCATGGCAGCTTCACCATTCACAAGTGCTTCCTTTAAGATCAGCTCAACCATTGACTGACTCTGTGACATGAGCAAGTCACAATCTCCTTAGGGCCACAGTGTCCTCATCTGTAAAATGGAGATGGCAAATGTATCTACTGTGAAAGATAATATCTGCAGTGTTATGAGGAAAATCACATGAAATAATGTAGAAAGTAATGTAAATAAAGTAGCACAGAAGTGTTGGTTCTTTTTGGTAGAAATGCGACCAGGGGCAACCCTTTGACTGACATCCTGGGCTTCCTACTCAGGTTTGAGCTTCTATCTTACTTTGCCTTTTGTCTAATAGAGAGGACTCTGTGGTTTCTGAACAGCCTTTATCACGTCTTTCATGACTCCAATCTCAGATAAACAACTGATGGGTATGTGGACTCTGTAGCAATGCACAGCCTTGCTGTGACCTTGTGGGAGGCTCTCTGCCTCTGCTCTGCTCTGGGAATGAGCTCACTCCATTTGGGCCCCACATAATGCCTTCAAAATCCTTCTTTGACAGAGAGTAATTACACTTTAATTTAACTAGGGACATTCACTCCTTCTAATTATAATATTCCTCATGCTCATTAGTAAAATAAATGAAAATAAAATCTCCCTCAAAGGGAGGTGTGAGGGTATTCCCATGCAATACTACTACTCTGTTTCTTCTCCCCTTTCTAATTAAACTTGAAAGAGTAGTCTGTACTTAGAACTCTTCTTCCTGACCTCCAATTCTACTTATGGATTTTTCTCTTTTTTATCGGTCATATATGCAAGTACTAGAAAAGCAAAATAATGGAGAAAGACTTATAATGAAAAGCAACAATCTCTCATTCCTTCTTATTCACTTTTCAGAGCAACCACTCTACTTTTCTTTTTAGATCTTCTGGTGGTTACCCCCCTAATATGACTTATTACCTTTATGTTGTTGTTTATGGATGCATCCATTTAAAACAAAGTCCCTCCTACTAACCAGAATTTAATCTATGTATACTATGCTCCACTCATTTCAACTTTTAATTTTTCTATTTTTCCTTATGAATCAACTTTGAGGTATAATTTACCTGTGAGAAAATGGAACCATTTTAAGTGTCCCGTTAACTGAGTATTGACAAATGGTACACTCGTGTAACTAAAAACACCTTCAAAATATAGAACATTTCTGTTACCCTAAAAGTTCCTACATACCCTTTTGTGGTCAATCATACCCCAACTGCCAGCCCCAAACAACCGGTGATCAACTTTCTGTGACTACAGTCTTGCCTGCTCTAGAATTTTATATAAATGGAGTACGCTATATAGTCTTAGATATCTAGTTTCTTTAACTCTATAAAGTTTCTGATAGTTATCCATGTAGTTGAGCTCATCACTTACTCACTTCCTTTTTAGATAAGTAATATCCCATTGTATGGCTACAGCACAATTTGTTTGTCCATTCATGTGCTGGTGAACATTTGGATTGTTTCAAGATTTTGGTTCTTATTAATATAGCTGCTATGAAAATTCCTGTACAAGTCTTTCAGCATACATATGTTTTGCCTTCTCTTGGGTACCTGGAATTGCTGGGGCAAGGGTAGTGTGTATTTCACTTTTTAAGAATGTCTCTTTTCCCTCTAGGTCTAACTCACAAATAGGATGGCCACCAGTAAGTTCTAGGCATGTGATAGGAATTGCTGTGTCATGTTACAGGATGAGTAGGAGGGACGCCTGTCTCTGTCCTTTGTTAGGAGGAGGCTACACATGCTAGAATGGAGGACAGCCTCACTAAAGTGGAGGCACATATATCATAGCAGTGAAATTTCTCCCAGGTCTTTTCTTTTTTTTTTTTTTTTTTTTTTTGTCTCTTTAGAGGCGTCTTCTGGTTTTCCACTGGGGGTAAAATGCCTGTAGCACTTTCTCCATGCGGATGAAGGAAGGAGGAGACAGGCTACGGAGAGTCTGTTGATACCATCATTCGGTAGGCAGATATCCAATTAATCTCCTGCTTCCCTTCCTCACTCCTCCTTCCACATTACTGTCTGACTGAGTCTAAAGCCCCTGCAACTCCCTTCCCTTTGGTCATACCGGTCTGTAGCTTCTGGGCTGCTGCTTCCTCCCTCTGGTTACGTATCTTCTAGAAATTTATTGAACTCAAATTTGCTGATAGTCCTTCTCCCATTCTTTTCATTTTGCTAAGTGTGTTTATTTTTATTGGGGTCTTGGTAGAAAAAAGAAAAATGTTTATCTTTGGTCTGCAGTCCTCACCTGGAAACTGGTGGATCTGATTCAGTGCAGCAATCTAGCACCAGATCCTACCCCTGAAACTTCTCCAGCCACGCTCAACAATGCCCACTGCCACTTAAACCAAGGCACGCCTTTATGTTTTCACTTACACTCTGTCACATCTGAGACTGCATGACCTCTCTCCTGCCTGAAATGCTCACATGATTTTCACAACATGGCTCTCTCTCGGTTTTCTCCTGCCTTCTGGCCACTTCTTTCAGCCCCGTTTCTATACTTCTTGTTCTCTGCTCTTCACCTTCTCTCACTCTACACATTCTCCCTAGTTCTTGTGACCCAACGTACTCTTGTAAGCGCCACACTTGCAGTGTCAGACAGCTCCTGTCCTGACAAACCTGCCTTAAGCTACAAGACTCAGACAGATACCCTAAGTGTCCCCACAGTAAAAGAGAGCCTACTGTAGAATTTCTCACACTGCACCATATGGCCTGCTCACGGATCTGCTTCCTCCTCCAGCCTTATGCTTCCTGAGAGCCCAGAACTGTGAGTTTCTCATCCCCAGCAACTCTCCTAGCATACAGCTGGTGCTCAATAAATATTTTCTGGATTGAATTGAGATCATGGATATGAAAAGGTGCTTTGTGTTTTATACATGTTATTACTGGTAATCAGAGTAAAAACTTTTTACTTTGAAGAAAAAACATGCCAGGTAAAGATAAATCTCAAGCTAATTAAAGAAAATCTAAAATTCTTAGTGCAATACAAATGAATGCCTGTTCATAAACTAATGATGCACATCTTCCTATGAAAATCGCATCTTCTTCATTCCTTGGCACCTCTTTAGAGTCAAACCAATTTAGACGTCTCTGATCAAAACAGTCTCACACCCAAGTTCACAGCAGCATTATTTACAATAACCAAAGGTGGAAAGAACTCTAGTATCCATTGACAGATGAACAGGTGAACAATATGGCATATGCATATACACATACAATGAAATAGCATTCGGCCTTTAAAAGGAAAGAAATTCTGACAGTGCTACAATATAAATGAACTTTAATGATATTACACCAAGTGAAATAAGTCAGTTGCAAGAAAGACAAATACTGTATGAAGTCATTTACATGAGGTACCCAGAGTCATCAAATTCATAGAAAGAAAGGTAGAACGGTGGTCGCCAGGGGTTGATGAAAGGGAGAATGGGATGTGACTGATTAATGCATTCAGAGTTTGCTTTTCAAGATGGAAAGAGTTCTGGAGACAGACGGTGTGTGGTAATAGTTGCACAACCATGTGAATGCATACTTAATACCATTGAACTGTACACTGAAAAGCTGTTATGATGGTAAATTTCATTATGCGTAGTTTACCACAGTTAAAAATAAAAGAAAAAGTCTCATACACAAAATACTGTATTTTACCAGAATATTTTTGAAGCAAAATTCTGACCTATGTCTAAAATGAAAATAATCAAATGGTAGAGTAAAGAGAGGTATGCCAAATGTAAGAAGCACTGTAAAGGACAAAAAAGCAGAATTACAGAATGACAACAATAACAATTGCTGACATTCACTGAAGTTTACTAGATGCCAGGCACTACGCTAAATACTTAAATGCTTTATATAAATTAATTCATTCAAAATGGCTACAAGAGAAATGGGGGGCTTAGAGAGATTAAGTCACTTAGCAAAGGTTTCACAGCTCAAAAGTGGCAGAAATGAGATTCAAACCCAGGCGCTCTGGTCTAAAGCCCATGCTCTGGCCACTATCTGCCTGGGCACTTTGGGATGAGAGGGCTGGGGAGGGAAGCAGAAGGGGATCTCTAAACTTTCCCTAACTTTCAAGTTTAAGAGACAAATGAAAACAAAATCAATTATCTATGGAGTACCTTTTACATGCCAAGCACGTATGGCATGTAAGAGATTCGAATCCAATTCTGGATCCGAGGGAATCCACAGTCTATTGGGAGAGGCAGATATGTATATAAATAACCAGGCAGTACATGCCAGGAGCTGCCTAAGAGGTATCAACAGAGGGAAGAGGATGTTTAACACATGGTGTCTCCCGCAAACCCATACAATTTTTGGCAACACAAAGTGATGAATGAATATTGACTAAATGAAATAAAATCAGTATACAAAAATGTATTCTGTCTCAGAATGCATTTGGAGAAGAAAAGACAAAAGAATCAATTTTGCTTTCTTCCTCTCAAAGAAAAGAAATTTAACAGATTATGGCAATCATTGAAATTTAAATCACAATAAAAAGGAAACTGACTTTTTGTTCAGATTATACTTTATTTTTAATTAACTAATTAATTTTTTTTTTTTTTGAGATGGATCTTACTCTGTGGCCCAGGCTGGAGTGCAGTGGCCCAGTCATGGCTCACTGTAGCCCTGACCTCCCAGGCTCAAGCACTTTTTCTGCCTTAGCCTCCTGAGTAGCTGAGACTACAGGCATGGGCCACTGCACCTGGGTCATTTTTTTTTTTTTTTTTTTTTTTTTTTTTTTGCTTTTTGTAGAAACACGGTCTCACTATGTTTTCCCAAGCTGGTCTCAAACTCCTGGGCTCAAGCAATCCTCCCACCTCGGCCTCCCAAAGTGCTGGGATTACAAGTGTGGGCCATTGTCCCTGGCCTTTATACTTTATACTATTTACACTTTAAATAGTTATCACATATTAAAAGGTTACCATATTAAAGATTCTAGGAGACAGATAATGATCACGTGAAATTTAAACTACCATATAAAATTCATACTGCAACTAGGACAGCCTCATTTTTCTAAACAGAGATGAGAGATTAAGGAAACACACAAGGACACTGGAATGATCAGCTTTGAAACCATGGATTCAAGCAGTTTATCTTGCATCTTCTGTTGCCCTTTAGTTCTCTCTAGACTTAACATCTATCATCCTCCCCACAGCACTCCATGTAAACATTTGCTGATGTGCTAATGCCAAGAATTGGAGAGACGTCTCATTTCCAGAGGCTTAAAATAATGGCTACTTGCTGCACTTACCTCAAAATCATATTGGCACCTTCTATACTAAGATACTAAGTTTTAATTTTTTTCACTACATTATTAAGAACTTCTACGTTAGTGTAGTCATGCGCCACATAACGACGTTTTAGTCAACAATAGCCTGCATGTACACAGTGTTCCCATAAGATTATAACAGACCTCGTAATAGCGCGGTGTCTTTGCAGCACAAAGCATTACTCTTACTTGTTTGTGGTGATGCCAGTGTAAACAAACCTACTGCACTGCCAGTCCTATAAAAGTCTAGCATATACAATTATGTATAGCACATAATATCTGATAATGACAATAAACAACTGTTACTAGTATCTACATTTACTATACCATATTTTTCATGGCTTTTTAGACTGTACTCCTTTTCCATATATATATATAAATTTAACTGTAAAAGAGCCTCAGGCAGGTCCTTCAGGAGGTATTCTAGAAAGCACTGTTATCAGAGATGACAGTTCCATGCATGTTATTGCCTGTGAACACCTTCCAGTGGGACAAGATGTGGAGATAAAAATCCTGACCCTCTGTAGGTCTAGGTGAATGTGTGTGTGTATCTTAGTTTTTAACAAAAAAGTTTAAAAAGTAAAAACAAAAAGTAATTTTAAAATATTAAATTAAAATATTAATGTTAAAATAGAAAAGAGCTTAGAGAATGAGGATATAAAGAAAGAAAAGGTTTTTGTATAGCTATATAATGTGTTTGTGTGTTTAAGCTCAGTGTTATTATAAAGTCAAAAAGTTAAAAACCTTATAAAGTAAAAAAGGTTACGGTAATAACTCACTGACTCACCCAGAACAACTTCCAGTCCCGCAAGCTCCATTCATGGTAAGTGTCCTAGATAGCTGTACCAGTAAAAAATCTCCTACACTGAATTTTTTACTATACCTTTTCTATGTGTAGACACATAAATACTTACCATTGGGTTACAATTGCCTACAGTATTCAGTATAATAACATGCTGTACAGGTTTATAGTCTAGGAGCAATAGGCTATACCATATCCTAGGTGTGGAGTAGGCTACACCATCTAGGTTTATGTGAATATACTCTGTGATGTTTGCACAGAGAAGAAATTGCATTTCTCAGAACTTATCCCTGTTGTTAAGCAATGCATGACCATATATACTATACCTTGTCCCAATATCAAGCCAGCTGCCATAATCCTTGACCAAGAAGAAAAAATGCTGTAAGAAAAAAAAAGGCTCAATTAAAAACAAACCTATTTAGATTCAGTCTAAAAACAAAGTTATTTTAGGACTGTATGTTTCAGATTTCTGACTCTAACAATCACTAGCTGACTGTAGTCAACAAGAATATCTCATTTACTGAAACTTTTGCTTGTATTAGAATTAGTAGTAGTCTAAAATCCAGAAATAGAATTATCAATCAAATGAACACAAAAGTGACATTTCTGAATAACTAGAAATAAAGAACAAGCCAACATCAATTTAAAAAAAAAAAAAAAAAAACTAGATAATACTAAAGATGTCAGTGGAAAGATGTCACGTCATCCATCTATCAACAAATATTTACTGTACTGACTACCTACTGTGTGCCAATCACTGTCTTAGGTGCTGGAGGTAAACTCCTCCTTACAAGGCATAAGCTCTACTAAATAATTCAGTCAAATTATCGGGGGGGTGTGTGTGTGTGTGTGCGCGCGTGTATGTGTGAGTGTGTGTGTAAGCGGGGGACAGAGGGAGTGCTATCATTGGAAAATACAGGCAATTATAGAAACAGAGGAAGGGGTTCATACCCTGATTAGGATGGAAGGGAAGGCTTCCCAATGGAAGGTGAAATCTAAGTAAAAAGTAGGAGTCAGATGAAAGGAGGTTTGGAGAGAAAGAAGTTTCTGGCAGAGGGAAAAGCCTATATACACATCAAGGGTCCATAGAGAGCTTGGTAGTGTCAAAGTGAGGATGGTGTAGAGACAACAAGGATGGAGAGGTAAGAGAAGATGCCAATCAAATGGGCAGAAGCTATATCACAAATGACTATTCAAGTTAATTTAGGCAATCTTTTTTATATAAAATTAATCAGAATTTCAACCCTCTTCTATTAACATGTCTGTCACTTTGCACAAAACTGAAAACTGATTTGTTTTCACATAATGTGTGATCAGTTTCAGAAATACAATGAATAAACAGTTCAATACCACACAAAAATACCCTCATCTAAACTGAGTGTCTAGGAATCTGATTTGAGAAGCTACCCTTATTGGTATTCCTAGTTACTTCTGGCATGGGATGTTATACGGTGATGAATTAATCTTACCCAAAAAGATCGCTGGTGTTTGTTCTCAGCTACTGGGTGGCGATTTCTAGGCCCTTGGAATGTCATGGAATGTCATGCCTTATAGAAGGTTCTGCCTGAGGTCTTGGCCGCTGGACAGTCTAACAGTGTGATGTATGATGAGGGCTTTGGGCCATATTACCAGCTGTATCCCCAGAAGGGATTAAAGATCAGCCAGGTAGGCAGTATGTGATCAAACCCCACTAAAAAGTCTGGACAACAAAGCTTAGGTAAGCCTCGCTGGCAATACTCCATGTGTACTGTCACACATCAATAGCGGGAAGCTAATGCTGTCCTGATTCCACAGGGAGAAACAGAAACTCAGAATCTGGTGTCCTGGACTCTGCCCTATGGCCTGGAATAAACTGTAACTAAATATAACAGCATTCAGTGAGTTCTGTGAATTCTAGTGAATTACTAAAGCTAAGGGTGGTCTTGGGAACTCCCTAGACTTGTAGACATAAAATAGGTTCCTCTTTTTGTTAATAAGAGAGGCCTACCTACCTGCATCAGAACTCATTTATTGCAGCCACATCTTGATTAACACCTTCCCAATAGAAAAGCTGCATTTCCTTTTTCCTTCCTTCCTTCCCTCTCCCTTTTCCTTTCATTTTTAATCTGAGAGAAGGGTTAAAAATCAACATTTCAATAGAAAAATGATGTATTATCTAAATTTAAAGTTAGGTTTTTCTGTTAATTTCCTTTGGAAGTTTCATTTCAGATACAAAGCAACATGGAAGACAAGGTATGACAGATTCGAATAAATCAAGTAGTAAGACTTTTGACACCTGAAGAAGAGCACACATCCTGTATAATAACTAATATAAAACAACATAATTTATATGTGTAAATTATTCCAGCACTTACAACTCAATATCTAAAGATTTCATGTACCGAAATGCATTCATATTTCTCTTTATTAAATTAACCCAGGACTCTTAATCTAATTTATATGGACTACCCAGTAATGCCTTACCAAAGCCATAATGTCTGATATGACGAGAACAATGAGAAAAAGGCTGGAAAAAAAAAGAAGGAAAAATTACATATAGTACAACAGGTGTATTTTTCAAGCTCATTAAAATCCAAGTGAGACTAGGCAAATAACCTAATATTGTTGGTTCTTTTGCTTCTGAAGATACAACTTTCAAAGGTTCTTTTCATATTATCACAGGTGACCACCCCATAGAGATGAGCTGGACTGTAAAATGTGTTATTAAGTGCTCTGAATATTTATTTCAGTAAAATGAAAGGGACATACATTATGATTTTCAAAACTAAACTTTTGAGATAATTGTTAACGAATATGCAATTTCAAGAAATAATACAGAGGGATCCTCTGTACCCTTTACCCAGTTTCCCCCAGTGGGAAGATCTTGTAAAACCATGCTATAATATCCCAAGCAGGACATTGACACTGATACTGTCCAGATAAGGAGTGTTCCCATCATCACAAACATCTCTCATGATGCCCTTTTAGAGCCACATGTGTCCTCCCCTCACCATCCCTCTGCCTAATCCCTCACTTCTGAGAGCCACTAATCTGTTCTCCATTTCTATAATTTTGTCATTTTAAGAGTGTTTTATGAGTAGAATAACGTACATAACAAGTTAAACAATTTATATAACACTCTCTTACCTTTTGTAACCTTCGGGGATTGGCTTTTCCCACTCAGCATAATTTTCTCAAGAATCATCCAAGGTGCTGTGTGTATCAATGGGTCATTTACTTTTATGGCTGAATAGTACTCCATCATATGGATATACAATGGTTTACTTAACCATTCAAGCACCAAAGGACATCAAGGCTTATTTCTACTTGTGGCTATTGTTACAGTTTGCGGCTCTTACAAATAAAGCTGTTAAAAACATTTGTGTCTAATTTTTTGTGTAAACCTTTCATTTTTCTAGGAAAATACATCAAGAGTGCAATTGCTAGGTCATACAACAGTAGTATGTTTAGTTTCATAAGAAACTGTAAAACTCTTTTCAGAGCGGTTTGTACCATGTTACATTTCCACTAGCAATGCATGAGAGCAATTTCCTTACATCCTCAACAGCATTTGGTGATGCCACTATTTGTTTTTAACTGTTCTGATAAACTGTTCTGATATGTGTATAATGATATTTCTTTTTTTTTTTTAAATTCTTTTTTGAGATGGAGTCTTGCTCTGTTGCCCAGGCTGGAGTGCAGTGGTGTAATCTCGGCTCACTGCAACCTCCGCCTCCCGGGTTCAAGCGATTTTCCTGCCTCAGGCTCCCGAGTACCTGGGACTACAGGCACACGCCACCACGCCCGGATAATTTTTGTATTTTTAGTAGAGATGGGGTTACACCATATTGGTCAGGCTGGTCTCGTACTCCTGACCTCGTATCCACCCGCCTCGGCCTCCTAAAGTGCTGGGATTACAGGCGTGAGCCACCATGTCCGACCCACTGTGGTTTTTATATGCATTCCTTTAATGGCTAATCATGCTGAACAACTTTTCATTGGCTTATTTGCCATCTGTATATCTTCTTCAGGTGTTTTGCTCACTTTCTAATTAAATTTTTTTTACTGTTTAGTTTTGTGCATTCTTTATATATTCTAGATACTAGTCTTTTTTCAGATATCTGGTTTGTAAATATTTTCTCCCAGTATGTAGCCTATGTTCTCACACTCTTAGCAGGGTCTTTCACAGAGCAAAAACTTATAATTCTGAAGAAGTCCAGTTTATCACTTTTTCCTTTTATGGGTTACAATTTTGATGTCAAGCCTAACTCTTTGCCTAACCCAAATCCCAAGGATTTGCTCTATTTTTTTCCTAGAAGTTTAAATCTGTGGTCCACTTTGAGTTAATTTTTGAATAAAGTGTGAGGTTTTGGTAGAGATTTGTGACTTGTTTTTAAGAAATAATTGTTTTTCTAACCATTGGTTTGAAATAAAGACATGTAACTCAATAGTTCACATATGCAGATATATACCACAAGTCAGACCGATGATATCTTACTGAAGTATAATTTCATTCAGACACATAATAAAGTGTGTTAATCTGATTAAGAGTTTGTAGAGAATGCAATGGTCATCCAGTACAACCTTCTACTTAAAGCACGAATTCCCAAAGTATCAATCCCAATAAAGGCATTGTCTAGCACTAGTTTTAGTGGTTGCAGCAACAGAATCCACTCCATTTTCACAGCTCCAATTACTGCAGAGTTCTTTCTTCTGTGATTCAAAGCACAACAATAATTCTACCCTATGGACCCAGTTCTTCTGGAATAGAAAAATAATAAATACAATTCAAAAGACCTTTAGAATAAGTGTGGTGGCTCACGCCTGTAATCCCAGCACTTTGGGAGGCTGAGGTGGGAGGATCGCTTGAGGCCAGGAGTTCAAGACCAGTCTGGCCAACATGGTGAAACCCCGGCTCTACTAAAAATAGAAAAACTAGCCAGGCATGGTGGCACATGCCTGTAAGCCTAGCTACTACAGAGGTTGAGGCACGAGAATCGATTGAATCTGGGAGGTGGAGGTTGCAATGAGGTCACACCACTGCATTCCAGCCTGGGTGACACAGTGAGACTCTGCCTCAAAATAAAACCCCAAGAAAACAAAACAAACAAACAAATGAACAAAAAGACCTTTAAAAAACCTTTACATACCTTTTTCAAAAAGTTTTGATTTTTTAGAAATATTATTTTTATTTTTCTAAAGAAAATTATATTACTGTGTGACACAGATGATGTTCTGGGATACTTGTGAAATTAAGACACATCTGATTAAGTTATTTATTGTCTTCTCAGCCTCAGTTTCCTTATCTATAAAATGGTCGTAATAATATCTATATTTCCTAGTATCATTGGAAAAATTAAGTCAGGTAATATGTGGAAAGTACCTAATACAGTGCCTGACATATGGTATTTGCCTAGTAAATATTGGTTTCATTCTCATTCCTTAAACAAAAGCTTTAAATGAAATTAAAGATACAATCTCTCCCCTTATGGAGTTCACAAGGTGTGTATTAGCTAGAGTTGCCATAACAAAGTACCACAAATTGAGTGGCTTAAACAATATAAATTTCCTCATAGTTCTGGAGGCTGGAAGTCCACGATCAGTGTGTGAGCAGGGTCGGTTTTATTTGAGGTCTCTTTCCTTAGCTTGTAAATGGCCATATTCTCCCTTAGGTTCACATGTCATCTCTTCTGTGTTTGACTGTGTCTTAATCTTTTCCTCTTATAAAGACATCAGTCATATTGGACTAGGACCCACTCATATCACCTCATTTTACCCTAGTTATCTATTGAAAGGCCCTGTCTCCAAATTCAGTCATATTCTGAGGTACTTGGGGGTCAGGACTTCAACATAAGAATTTTAGGGGACACAAATCAGCCTCTAACTGGGTGTGAAACACAAAAGAAAGAAACAATTTTATCAGCCACAGTCTGAGTTACCTAACTGAGCCAGAAATTTGAGGGTGGAAGGATTCTGGAGAGTGGAGCAGTTGGGTAAAAAAAGTTTAACAGAGAATAAGATCCCTGAACTAAGTCTTAATTAAAAAGAAGGAAAAAGATTTTCCAGAGCCAATCTTCATATTCTTGAACCATTTTGTGGAAACTGAAGAACCCAGAAGTAAGCCCGCTCAGGGTCACACAGCTAGTAACGGTAAGTCATAGACTTATAAAGCAAGTCTGGCCGCAGAGCCCGTGCTCCAAACCATTACGCACACTGCCTCCCCATGGCTCCACTGACTCTCAGAGGCCTTCAGCATCTTCATCACGTTCCTGTGAATGTGTCCCCGGTTCCCTTGTTTATTCATATGCTGCCCAAATGCGAAGGCATAAATGTAACACACTATTCAATATTCAAGGTGATCTAATTTTAAGAAGGATAGGGTTATCATTCCCTTGCTGTGAATACAATAATTTTATTAAAGGCAGGTTAGTTATATGGTATTATTTGATCTCCAAGATGTTTTGAAGCTACTGTGTACCTAGATCCTATGAGTTTCCTCATAAACACATTTTTATTCAAGAAATAAATACCTGCTATTGAGTTTTTATCCAATTGATAATAAATATTACTTATCATCCCCATCGAGCCACTGTGATTGTTCACTTGCAAGACCCTTAACTGATCTCCCTGCTCTTATTCTTGTCCTCCTAAAGTTATTATCCATGCAACAGACAGAACAGCCTTCAAAACCTACCAAAGGCTTCTTGCCACAACTGAATAATACTGAAGTCCTATCTGTGGCCTAAGTGGCCCCTTATGTTCTGCCCCTGCCAACCTCTTCAACTTTATTTCCTACAATTCTTCTGCTAGCGCAGTCTGCTTAAGGCTACCTTTCTTGCTGTTCTCTAAATACACCAAGCATGTCTTCAACTCATGCCCTTTGTACGTTTCACTCCTTCCACCTGAGTGAACCATGAAACTATGTGAGTAAAGACTATGTTCAGGTTTTTGCATAAATTGCTTCTCCTTAGAGAGGTCTCCCTGGACCACTTCATTTTTTCCTCTGACATTTAACACTACTTAAAATTTTGTTATGACAAGCATTTTATTTTCTTTGTCTCCCCAGGTAGACAGTAAGCTCTGTTCACCAAATGTAACACCAGCGGCTAGTACAGTGCCCGGTATATTATACAAACTCAAATCCTATGTGCTGAATGAATAGTAGGAGTAATTAGCATAAACTAAAACTGAAAATGGCTAATGCTACACATTGTGAAATTTGCTTTAGATTTAAGACTGACTTAAGAACCTTTTCCTTTTGATTTCATAGAACACAAAAAATCTGATCCAGGAAAAATTAGACCTGGTAGAAACAACACCAAATAACATTGTAGAAGGCTAAAACCACACAGAATAAAATCTGTAACTAACAAAATAATGATGGAAGAAGCAAATCTTAACAATAATCAGATCTGTAATATCTAATCTAGGTGAATGAGACCTGATAGACATGATAACTATAGAAGAAAAAAAAAAACCACTGGGAGGAGCTGAAATCCATAGACTTTAAAATAAACAAAAACAACCCAAAATTTTTCTGAAAATTAATAAAAATAATTTTAATAAATTAAAAATCAAAATAGAAATACTTAAAAGTAATTTACTTCTACTTCATATTGATTTAAAAATTAAGCTGATTTAATAGAGTGCCCATAGGAAAACACTTTCCCAATAAAAGTTATTCAATATTATAATAATTCTGATTCAAATCTAGATTCCTAAATATGCGAGCATAACATTTTGGAGATAAAAACACCCATTAGAACAAAATGATATATTCAAAATTGGAGTAAAATTATTTTCACTTCAATTAATACAGGGCATGAGAAAACTAGCTTTTTGGCTGCTAGATCACATTGTTGACAACTGCTATTTCCAAGTTGTTTTTTTTTCCCCCAATCCCTGCCGGGTAGCCATGGCTCTTGTACAGTTGAGTATTTAATCAAACACAGAACTGAAAAATCATCCCTTTCAGATCTTACATGGTTGGTTGTTGAATACTTCTGTAATACTAAAACTTGTTTCTCTTTCTCAGCGGCCTTCTAATTTCTCTCATGCTTTGCTGCATTCTGAAGGTGACAAAGGTCTTCGTGGTCCATGTCATCTCAAACTGTGAAATGAACTGGCCACAACTGTGACACTTTTGGCAGGTTGTTTCACACCCCCACACCTCCCTTTTCCCTAACCCCCTTCCAGTTTACAATGAATGTGGGCCAGACAGAGTTCTGGTCATAGAGACACAGTCAGAAATCTGCTACATGGGGCCTTTGGGAAAGACACTGCTACCCTGACAGAAAAGGAGAATCAGCTGACCTATCTCCTTGCCTTTTTCCTCATTAGTCCTTTTCCCTTGTTCCTGTCTGGATGGCAGATGAGATATGATGGCAGATGGAGGCATGATGAGAAAAATACGAGGGTAAAAGCAACAATCTAAGAATCTTCCATTCTTAGGAATACAGAAAAGCAGGGTTGCTGATGGCATCACAGAGTTGTGGGCTGCCAACCTCCAGACTCCATGTGATATGAGGACATAAATCTCTATTTCTCTTAGCTACTGTTAGATTTTCATTGCTTACATCCATAAGCATTCTTAATGGATAAGCTATCAGGTAATCTTCATGCACAGCTACTACCTTTTTGTGGTCTCTACCCAAAATTTACAAGGTTTTGTTGATGAACCCAATTATTAAGACTGAGACACTAGATAAATTATTAATAATTAGAAAAGTAAATTTTAAGTCATGCAAAAAAATGTTAATACAACTTTTCTACCTCACTTTTGTTCCATACACATTTTAAGGAGTGAGTCGGAAGAGAAGAAGAATCATTTCACTGGTTTGTTATATTGAACTCGTCCTTGGCATTATAGATATAATAAATAAATAAGTCATTAGTATATATCTCCACCCCCATCTTAACCGTAGGCTTTCAACAGTTGTAAGAAAATGATTAGCAACATAAATAAAAAGACTGTAAAAAGGTCAACAGAAAGGAGAGATGTTATCAGTGATTATTTGGTAAGTGCTACGGCAGTGAGGGTGGCTGGACTTCAGCTTGTGTGATGGATTAAATAAAGAAAACAGGATGAGAAGCTAATTTTCAATAGGAAGAAAAGGCATCGCTGGGATCAATGTGTGACATTAAATTTGATGAGTCAGTGTGATATCCAGGAAGAAATGTCAGTAACTTCTGAGTTTAAAGGTCAAAAGAGACCTTTTTGAGCCACCTTTGCCTCAGTTCTCTCCTGCTGTGTTTTGTTTTTCATTGTACTAGTTTCTAGATAGCATTACTATACACATGTACAAATATAAGAATACATACACACATACACTTTGGTGTGCCTTCTATTTCTTATTCCACATGTCCCCAGCTCTTCTTATTTAAACCTTAATTAAAATCCCTTCTAAAAATCTTACCCACCAACAAAGATGCAGGAAAGTACATGTCATTCACCAGTTTTTATTGCATCTAAGTAAATATCTCTTATGTGATATTGACAAGGCATAAATACTCTCAATATTAAATTCATGTAAATATCCTGCAAAAATATACTAAAACTAGAAATGAGATTTCTAGTATTCTTAAGCAGTGGAAGAAAAACTTTTTTCTTTATGGCATATGCACAATACTATGCTAAACCCAGTTCTAGCTTATACTCATCAAGAAAAACATGCAAATTTATGCTAATATTAGTTATTTCTTTCAGCATTGAGTATGCTAGTTTGATTCAAGAATAACAAAACTGCTAAGCTTCATATTTATATCAAGTATTTTCCAGAGTCCCTGTGCTGATAAGGCAATTTTATTGGTTAAAAAAAGCAAATAGTTGAGTTGACAGCTTTTCTTCCACAGTCTTGATTGCTTAAGACGGACTGCTCCAGAAATTCCTCAAAACTCAGAAAGAATACTTCCCACTCCATTTGTCAGATGTGTAGAAATCATAACTGAGAAACTAAGTATATTTTTGACACTTAGAAAAGTTAATTTCAAGTCATGGAAAATGAAATAATGTTCACACATTTATCTAATAACATATTTAAGAAATAAACCAAAATAAGTTAGAGTATCTTTTGGTTTTTGTAGGCACAGTTACAATAAGTAATTAACTACAATAATTTAACATTTATGTTTTACTGTTTTCTAGGGAGGTTCTTCACTAGCTTGAATAATATTCTAATAACATTTTATTGCTGAGAAAGCAAGCTTGTCTGCTAGAGGCCCTAATCAACTAATTTCCTCTAATGAGTTGCAACACTGACTAAACGGGTGAACATTTTCTCATTTGTGTAATAAACAATCTACGTTACAGTGTCTTAATAGCAATCACATGAAATGTCTTCAAATGTTTACTCTCATCTCCTAAAAATAGGCAAATCAAATGTTTCTTAAACGAATTCATCTTACCTTTTTGACGATAACTGAGTAGTCAACTGAACCGCTTCGAAAGCACACATAACAAGAACAAAGGGGATTAAAATCTATAAAAGAACAATAAATGATGCCATGAATAACTGAAGCATTTGAGACACTTTTTGAAAAAACTACTATTTCTGCTTACAGAAATATTTTCAATTTCTCAAGTAACTTTTATATATACTAGTGAAAAGCAAACACTGAAATAAAAGCATGATACCAATGGCACATAGAACAGTGATGAAACTGACTTAAAAACCTACATTAATAAGCTATACAATGTAAAAGACAGCAAACATCAATACATATTCCAAATAAAAGCCTATTACAAATTTTGTTCCATTTAGTGTATTCTAATAATTAACAACAAGGTTCAAAAGATTCCAAGAGGGTGTGAAAAACACAGAATGCCCAAATCAAATAAATTATATAACCTGATAATTTGATTCACAGATCCTTAAACCCATCTGGTTATTTAAAACTATAACATCATAAACATGATTCAGCTTCTCAATCATTGCTTTTTGTTTTTTTAAAAAAATACATTTATTTATGATTATAAAATTCATACTCATTATAACAAATTTGAAAAAAAATTATAAAACATTTGAAATAAAGCCATAGCAAAATTTATGCTGGTTGAAAATCCATAATCCAGAGTGAATACTGTTAATATCTTGAGGTATTGCTTTCCAATTATCAATTTTGAAAAAATATATAACTTGATGTTTCAAAAAAGGGGGAGATATGGAAAATAAAGACTGCATAAAGTTATTTTTCAAGTGAAGGACATATGGATAAAATAGAATTCAGCAGGGCCCTCACTTCTAGACACATCAGTCAACAAAAGTCATCAAGTGTATTATGTCATTAAAGCTTACTGCTTTGTGCTAGAGACTAAGAACCCAGCATTTTAATATGAGCTTTGTTTTTCTCTCCCTCCCTCCCTTCCTTCCTTCCTTCCTTCCTTTCTTCCTTCCTTCCTTCCTTCCTTCCTTTCTTGTTTTTAATTAAAGGTCCATGGTCTTTAATAAATTGGGAAAAAAAGTCACCATTTTAAAAATGTGAATGAAAATTAAGGAAATAGCAACATGTTTTAAAATAACTCAGTAGAAAACAGGACATGAGAAAATGAACATCTTTTTAACATTTCTTAAACTTCCATTTGCATTAGTGTAGTAACAAAAAGTAGACATTAATCCTATTAAGATGACACCTTTAATCATTTTTATTTATAAATCTGAACATTAATCGGATTTTAGGCAAGTATCAGCTTAGTTTATTTAAACAAATATATACTAAATAAAATGTGTCAGGCATTATGGTAAAGGGAATAAAACAAGCATAATTACCTTAGAGAAGAAGAACAAGAATTACATTATAATGAAGAATCTGAACCCCTGGAAAGCTGAAAATTGTCATTATCTTTGTATTGTCAGCACCCAGCTAGTATCTAGCACATCACTGAATATAGCAGAAAATGACATTTGTTGAATGACTCGATCAATTCTAGGTACATGGATTATGAGAAAAGATTATGTTGGCAATCTCATAGGTAGAGAACATGGGTTCAGGGAACCTTATACTCTTTAGCAGCACTGCAGTTTGATCCATAGCTTCCCACAGGCTTTAATCACATCTGATAAGATCCTCTCAAATTAACAGTTGAATCCCTACTCTTTTGAAGTCCAATGCACTTATGAGTAAAGCAAAAAGATTAACTGTGGTTTGGAGTAAGGGATAGAAGGTCTCACCTCCAATTTAGCAGTGCCAACTATGAAAGGATATCTTCTTTCCATTGCTACTTAGCTCTGTCGAAATGACTTTATAATCTTAATTAATCAAAAGCTTAATACAAATAACAAAATAAGAAAACTAACCTTCCACATCATCAGGGCTCCCATCATGAAAGGACTGAACACAGTCAGAAAGCAATAGACAGAGGCAAGATCAAAGCTAGGGAATTATAACAAGGAAAAAGGATTTAGAATTCACTCTGTAAGTTTAAAAGAATGTTCTTCTAAAAAGATGTTTAAACTAATTCTCTGAAATCTACTTACTAAAACATAAGCAAACATCATATTATGAAGCCACTAAAATGAGCGCAGTAGATCTGAATGTGCCAATACATACCAAACTCCAAAATATATCATTCAGTATAAAAAGAAAGGTACAGGCTGGGTGCCGTGGCTCATGCCTGTAATCTCAGCACTTTGGGAGGCCGAGGTGGGTGGATCACCTGAGGTCAGCAGTTTGAGACCAGCCTGACCAACATGATGAAATCCCATCTCCACTAAAAATACAAAAATTAGCCAGGCATGGTGGTGGGCGCCTATAATCCTAGCTATTCGGGAGGCTGAGGCGTAAGAATTGCTTGAACCCGGGAGGCGGAGGCTGCAGTGAGCCGAGATCACACCACTGCACTCCAGTCTGGGCAACAGAGTGAGACTTTGTCTCAAAAAAAAAAAAAAAAAAAAAAAAAGGTAAGGTACAGAACAAAAGGTATAGAAGTCCCAGGTTGCATTATTTTTTGGTTATACATATGCCATTTTCATTTAAAATTACCTGTTAATAGAAGCTATATTTCCAGTTCCAAAAAATGCTGTCACTAAGAAGAAAACCTAAAGGAAGTCAAGGAAATGGCAAAACAACTCAGATTTCATACAAATTTCCTTTTCATTTGGAAAAGATATGCTAATTTTACCTTGAGAGTAATTTGCTTTTTTACTTGCATATTGACCATGAATTGTTTTCAGTGAACATTCCATTATATCTCCTTGTCAATGCATTTTAAAACAGCCAGACTGAAGAGGGAGTGTACTGAGAATAATGAGGCCTGAGAGGTCATCCTCACTCAGTCCCTAGTAACCTTAGGAAGGTTATTTTCCTCTTCCCTAACATGAGCAAGGTGGACCATATCTGTAGTTGGCTGCTAGTGATTTTTTTCAAAAGGAAAACATGGATCTAGGGTATAACATAGACATTTTCAGCTGAAAGACACGGTTATAGTCTATATATGCTTGCTGTAAACCCACCACATGTTAAACACATGCTAGACTGCTTGAAAGGCTCAGGAAGAAACAAGATATCATGTTTTAAAATAATTCAATAGAGAATGACACATGAAAAAACACTGAACATCTTTTTGACATTTCTTAAACTTCTATTTGTATTAGTAAAGCAATAAACATTGATATCAACCTTAGTGTCCAAGAACTTACTGCTAGCAAAGCACTTAAAATGGTGCCTAGCCCACTGAAAGGGCTTGGTAAGTGTTAGCTCTTTTATTACTATAGATACCCACAAAAAATGGTGAAGCAACACTGAAGAGGAAGTATGAATCATGACAATCTTCAGTGAAAAAGAGGCATTTGAGTTGGTGAGTTGAGCTTTAAATGTATTCATGGATTCAGTGATTCAACCAATCATCTAACCAACCAATGTTTATTGTCTAGTATATGTCAGAGATAGAGATAGGCACTAAGAATATAAACATAAACAAAATAGTCTCAAAATACTCCAATGGTGACTAAGATATGATGACAGAAATAGAGGAGAGACATTTTAAGGTAAAGAACAGTGAGAAAAAAATGACACCGCCAAGAAAGAGTAAAAAGGTTTGATAGATAGGAACTTAGACTTTATTGAAGGATATGGTGAAAGATGAAGCAAGAAATATAGATTAGTGGCATGTTAATAAAAAGCCTGAACTTGGCTGGGAGTGGTGGCTCACGCCTGTCCTGTAATCCCAGCACTTAGGGAGGCCAAGGCAGGTGGATCACGAGGTCAAGAGATTGAGACCATCCTGGCCAACATGGTGAAACCCCATCTCTACTAAAAATACAAAAATTAGCCGGGCATGGTGGCGCATGCCTATAGTCCCAGCTACTCAGGAGGCTGAGGCAGGAGAATCACTTGAACCTGGGAGGCAGAGGTTGCAGTGAGCCGAGATCATGCCATTGCACTCCAACCTGGCGACAGGGTGAGACTTCGTTTTTTGTTGTGGTTGTTGTTGTTTTTAAAGAAAGCCTGAACTTCATTGTGGATACAATGAAGAGTAGAAAATCTTTTAGGCTGGTGTTATAATCAAGAAACACCAGTAACTGTGTGATATTCAGATAAGGGAGACAAATAATTGGAGGCAGAAAATTCAAGTAGGGAGCAATTTCGGTAGTCCATATCAGAGATAAGGAAGTGTGAACTGATGCAGTGGGAATGAAGATCAAGAGTGAAGGGAGCCACAGGGACTTTAGAAGTGGACAAGGAGCAGTTAAATATGACAACAAGTTGGACGTCTTGGGGACAGGGAGCGTGGTGATGCCATTAAATGAGATAAGGCCTGCCAGAGAGAGTGACTTTGAAGAGGAGCGGCAGTTGTTAATCAGTTTGGGACACATATTTGGTGATGCCCAGCAGAATGTTAGACGTGTGGTCCTTCAGGTCACGAGAGAGGTCAAGTTTGGAAAAACAGATCTTAGAGTTGTTTGCAAAGAAGTGTCCACCAAAGTTACAGGAAAATATGGCATAAACCAGGCACAGTAAGAGAAGGTTAATGGTGGAGCATGGAGAAAAAAATATGACTGCAGATCAGGCAAAGGAAGCAGTTATAGAGAAGAATAGAAATGATATAAAAATCTTAGAAGAAAACTTGTACTGTGTCCTGGATGTGAAGGGAAAAGAAAGAGAAAACATAGACTTGAATGTTAAAGTGTGGTCAGGTAAACTGAAGAGATTTGAGGGATCAGGAAGCCCCTGCAGACCACTGACAGTACAACTTCGGCAGAGACATCTGACAAATACTGATAGAGCACTACTATGTGTCAGGCATTGTTAGAGGTCTGTGGACACGGTATATACATGGAGAGAAAATAATGGCAGCAACTATAAATTTTTCTTTCAAAAAATTAAACAGAAAGGACAAGATGAAATTATAATTTAGGGAAATGCAAGGATCAATGGGTAAAGTGCTTTATTAGTATTAGCTGATTGGAAAGAACCTGTAAAGAGAGAAAGAAAGCAAAACAGAGTGAAAGCGAGAGACAGAGAGGATGGAATATGTATTTTCTGTATCTGAGAGGTCTAGACTCTGCACCATGGACAGCTCAAAGGAAATGCCTCCAATACTTACAAGGGGCTAGTATCCAAAACATACAAGGAACTCCTACAGCTAGCAAAAGTAAAATAGTCACACTTAGAAAAAGAGAGTAGAATGATGGTTGCCGAGAGGGCTGAGAGGAGAGGGGAAAGGGGAAATGTTGGTGAAAGGGTATGAAGTTTCAGTTGTGCAAGATGAATAAGGTCTAGAGATGAAAAGTACAGCATGGTGACTATAGTCAGTAATATTGTACTGTATACTTGAAATATGCTAAGAGAGTTGATCTTAAGTGTTCTCACTGCAAAAACAGAAAGAAAAAACAGTATGTGAGGCAATAGATATGATGATTAGCTTGATTGTGGTGATCATTTTACAATGTATACATATATCAAAACATCAAAATATACACTTTAAATATATACAATTTTTGTCAATTATACTTCAATAAAGCTGAATAAAATAAAATAAAGGAAATACATCCCTATGATTTCTTGCAGCTAGTCAGTGAGCCTTTCCAAACTAAGACTTTCCTCTGCCATACTGTCTTTCAAACTTCTACTACTAACAACTTTCACAACATTGCCTCTGAGGTGATCCAAAAACCTTTGTGAGACAGATGTTATGTAATATGAGTTTAGAATAAAATACACATAAAAAGATATGAACTCATAATTGTGCTTTCTTCCAGGATGAGAGAAATTAGATTGAAGTTGGGAGTTGAAAGACTTTAGCTTTAGCTCTAATGTTTTAATTTCTTAAAAACACAGTTTTAAAAAAACTTATGTGACAAAACACTAATGGCTAATATCTTGAATAGTAGGAACATATATACATACGTATCATTCTTTATACTTTTCTATAGTTCAAAAAATGTTTTTATGTGAATTACATGAGAAAACTATAGTTCAGGGAGGTTAAACTACTTAATACCACTATTAAGTGATGGGCAGAAACACCTTCCATGTCTTCTTACTCCATTAAGTGGGAGTCGCAGCTCTTTAAACCAAAGTCTCAACAAAGGATACAAGGAAAAAGGCCCTACGGATGTCATCCAGATACAGCTGTCGAAACTGAGTTATATCAGTATTATAAGAGAACTGGATACTGGTAAGCTGTGAGATAATAAGAAAAATATTAATGCACAATAACAGTTGACTTATTTCTATATTTGAAGGCAAACTTACAATGGCTAAGTTACAATGGCTAGAAACATGCCCTGTGTTGACAAAAAAATAAAAAACAATAAATCTTTCCCTAGGGTTTAATTACACCTTAATAAAATCTGTCAAAAGGTAAAATAATATATAGAATACAGCTGTAGTGTTGCTATATGTGTAATAAAAGTGAGAATTGAGCTTTTTCTTATCTTATATAAATGCATCATTTTAAAATTACTATATAAATTCTTCCCTTTTCAAAGACTAATTTCTCAGAGTGTCCTGATCATCTTAAACCTAGATATGGTATCATATTAAAAGGCATGGTAAAATTAAATGTTTGTTTATTTGTCCCTCTATTAATTCTATTTGCAGAGAAATTTTCTTTCTGTAAAAAAGCAACATATTCCCGTCTTTGGTAGAACAGAAAGCCACTCAATCCAACAAGGTGAGTGCACTCTTGCTTAAACACCTTCCACAAATAGAACACTAATGGGTGAATTTAAAGGTAGACTTTCCCCACTCCTACTTCCCATGTAATTTTCTAGTAAGTTCTTGGGATGTTTTAATACTCTTTTCTAGAAAGAGATACATTTGCTTTCAGTTAAAAACATATAATTTAAAAAGTAACACAATAATCCTCAGCCTGATGAAATATTTAATATTAAGGGTAATCTCTGAGTATTTACATGAATCTGCTCAAAACTGCTTTTCGTGTATTACTTTAATATTCAAGGACTAAAAGTTTAAAACCAGTAATTATTAAATATGCCTCAACAAAGTTTCTTCTTTATTGAAATTAATCATTCTGAATTATCAATAACAATCTACAAACTCAACTGGAGCCAGATAAGGATGGATCAACTATGAAGGTATTTTCTGTAATATTCATTTTATGTGACCTTAGTAAAATTGTAAATAATCTATCACCAATTTCTCAGAATTACCATCAGCTCTAAATATAGACAAGAAACATCAATTTAATTCTATAGCCCACCATGATAAAGGTATCCTTAAAAATTGGTTGGATTTTAGCCAACTCAAAGTATTATGTGTTGCATAAACAATCTAAGATTTGGACTGAGGCCACAATCATTAAGGCAGCAGAATAAGCAATCTGGATTAAGATGACCAGAAAGAGAAAAACAATAGAAACTTAAATGTCACCTTATAATCAAATTCATAAACTGACTTGTGACAACATAAAAATTCTTCTAAGATAAATTGACGGAAGGAAAAATTGGATGTGAAATATGAAAAAAAAGTAAAAAGCATTCTTTTCTCTATTCCTTCACTTATATTGACATTTTTTAAAATCAATGATTCTCAAGTAATCACTAAGAAAAGCCCAACCTACACAACAACAAAATTGTGCTTTTCTGTGATAAGTAAAAAATCTTCCTTACCAATAATTAATGCCAAACAACCAAAACTTTTTAACACTAAAATTTTAAGGAGAAAGAATTTTTGAAATAACATTGCAACTTCCTTATAGGATAGAGACTAATAGTCTCAAATAAAAACAACAATGACTTCGACCAGTTACCTTTTGTTTACAGCAAACACCAGATTGTTGTAGAGTTTCTTGTTCTATGTTTATCCAGACAAACATCAAACAAGACAATACTAGTGGAAAGACAGCTTCATACCTAACAGGTGGGGAAAGGTAGAAATGAAAAGGAAAAAACAGTAAAATAAGTAAAAATGCAAATTTACACTGAGGTCTTTCTCAAAATTAAAATAATTTGATAATACTTCTAAGTCACAATATTACAAAACTTAAATTTTCTAGGCTTTCCAGAAGAAGAAAGTAGGAAACTAATATTTAAATTTTAACCCCAACATCATCTTTTTTGAGTGACATGAAATCTTGAGATAATTATGTGTTTAAAATAATAGAAATATATAAAAGCCATTCATAAAGCAAATGACAGATACACATAAAAGAGAAAGAAGGCATGAAGACAAAGGTAAAAAGATAATTCTTGAGGTAAAATTATTAACATACATAGAAGAGGAAGAGGAACACTCTAAATTTTCAAAAAAATGGGTACAACAAGAACACAAACATGAAAATTGACCTTATTGATAACATAGGGAAATTAAAACAATGGTGATATATCATATTTGCCAATATTAAAACAACAGTGTTGGCCGAGCATGGTGGCTCATGCCTGTAATCCCAGCACTTTGGCAGGCCAGGGCAGGCAGAACACGAGGTCAGGAGTTCGAGACCAGTCTGGCCAGCATAGTGAAACCCTGTCTCTACTAAAAATACAAAAAATTTGCCGGGTGTGGTTGTGTGCGCCTGTAATCCCAGCTACTCAGGAGACTGAGGCAGGAGAATCTTCTTTGAGAAGATTCTGTCTCAAAAACAAAACAGTGTTGACAAGAGGGCAATGAAAAAGGAACTCTCATATGCTCTCTATGGGAATATACACTTTCTGGAAGACCATCTGATACTATGTATTAGAATCTCAAAAATATTCATATACTATAATGCAATAAGGCCATTTCTAAAAGTTTACCCTGAGAAAATAATCAGACATGTGCTACAATGTCCATTATAAAGATATCTATTGTAACACTGGTTACAGAAGGGGGAAACAGAAAACAACCTACATGTCCACAGGGGAATGATTAAATGCGTGGCACACCTACAGGCTGGAGTGTAAAATGGACACAAAAACAAAGGAGAAGTGCTCATGAGACAACACAGTGATAGAAGCCTTTTCTAAACAGTTTCCGCTTTGTCTGGGGTAAATGTTCCACCTTCATAATCCCTAAATGCTCTATTATAGTACTTACACCGTCTTAATCACATGTTTACCTGTATGCATCTATTATTACTTTATAAAATCTTTGAAAACCAAGTCTGTGTCTGTCTCATCACCACTGCTGGCCCAGCTCACAAATATTTGCTGAGTGAGTTATTTATCTAATCAGAAGTTACAAAACAAAACAAAGACTTATTTCCTTTTTGAGTCTTTCAACTACCAAACTCTACAGCATATGGCATTATTTCCTAAAGATGAGAAAGTAAAAAAATTCCAAACACTTTAAACACTATTACAAATTATAAAATTATAACACTGAAAACTGGGCAGAAGAAAAGATTGAGGTTTCAGAAAACATACACAAATCACTTGATATATAAGACTTAGAAGGCCCAGGGATATGAACAGATACTACACACATGAGAAAATAGCATGAGTAAAACAAGTACAGAAAACTGTACAAAGCAGTGCCATATCTGACCTCTTAATATAACATTTGATATTCTTATTTAAAAATGGAAATACCAAATACTGTTACATATTTGTTACAGATACGATGAAATAGTACTCCTCATATATAGTTTGTTGTAGATATTATACATTGGCACTGTTCTTAAGACAATTACAAGTTAAAAAAAGAAAGTTCATACCCAATGGCCCACATACACTATATGAGAAGTGAACAAAGGAAATAATCCAGACTATGAAAAAGCTTATGCATAAAAACATAACTCAAAATATTATGTGTAATAATAAAAAGTTGAAATAAAATCCATATCATGAAATATTAAATATCTATTAAAATGGTGGCTAGGAAGCCTATAAGCCACCTAGAAAATGCTTCTGAAATAATGTGAATTAGAAAAAAAGATCCAAAATAGAACATGTACTGCAATTAATTTTATGTTAAAAAGACACATATGGGGGGGTAACACCAGAAAGAAATATACCAGAACATTAATAAGAGTAGAGTTAATACATGATTTTATCCCTTATCCCTACTTTCCATAATGTGATGACTCTATATGTCTAGTGATTTTTTAAAAATTGAAAAACAAATATTTAGAATGCTTGTATCCCTGGCCTTTCTTTAAAGTTCAGTTCAATGTCCTTGATGGCACTAACTCAGCTTTCCTATTCAAGCTCTTTCTCTAGTCAGTCTTCGTTTCATACAACACACAACTTCATTAACTCACAGTAACTTCATTGTTTGATTTTGTAATTGCCTAACACTGTAAAATACAGCTCTTATTTTATAGCAGCTTATAACTCTATTGTACACCAGTATTACACTAACTGTTCTCTCTGTGTGTCTGCAGAGCACTCTGGACACTGGATATATGAAAGAAAAAACAACTGTTGATTAATTGAATCAAGGTACATACTCTGAACAAAAGGGGACCATAATTTTTTTAAAGATTTGCAGTTATATATGAAGTTATTGTTTCCTAATATTTAAAAACATAAATGTCATAGTTCTACAAATAGTAGAATTTATTTCCTTTTAAAAAACTATACATTATGATCATTTTCTTTTGTAAAATGTAGATGAATAAACCAGATAATCTTCCTATGGGACTTTATCTCTTAAGACAATCAATATTTTGTATAAAGTCTGTATATCTGCATTAATAAACTGAAATATCAATGAAATGTCATCACAGGCTCAGGGAGAACATAATGAAAACTTACTAAATTAGGATCTGCTGGTTTGGTCTCTGTGCAAATTGAATAGGGCTGACAAGGCATTCAGCTTTGTATTATAGTTTGCTAAGCAAAGGAATAATGCAAAGAAAATTTCAAAGGGAAATGTTTAACCAGCACTAACCAAGAGAACAAGCTATTTTCAAGTATTACAATAGCTCTATTTGCATAAAGTAATTAAGTGCTGATTAAAAATGAATCTTCTTTATTCATTAAATCAAGAATGCATTGTAAGAATGTAGGATTACTATTGTTGTATTTCTATATTATAATATGACTATATTTCTTTTAAATATTCTGTAATTCTGAATATTCAATAATTTACACAGAGAACCCTCCAGGTCATCCAAAATGGGTGAGGCTGAATCATAACAGGTGGACTATGTTTTGCAAAACTGATTTGACACTGAGAAAATGTACTGATTGAAATGACTGAATTGTGCTATTTCAAGATACTCTTTTCAATTTTTTTTGGCAAAGCTAGATACACTTTCTGATGTTGAATAATATATCTCTTAATGAATTCATTAATAAGGTCATATAGTGCCTTATTCTGATTTTAGGTATAGATTTTCCCTTTTTAGATTTTCTTAAGTTATGATTCTGATTATGCTTATTATGATAATTTGTTTTGGCATCTCCTATGACTATTAAATTGATAATTTAAAATACTATGTAAGTTACATGATTAATCATGCTACCTTATGAAATAGTTTTTTTACTCAAAATTAAACTTCAGTTATCTTTGTTTCTTGATCTCCTTTTCTAATCCAGCAAATCAGATCTATTTTTATACTTGTTTACATTTTTTAATCAACTACACATCCCTTTAAATCTGTTTATTGTTTTAGAATTTGAAAGTTCAAAAAAGAGAAAGGCCTATTGATTAAGAGACTGTACAGAAGTTAGTACATATTTCTGGACACTTTCAAACATTTATTTCCTTAAATCAACCTCTGGGTGTAATCTCTTAATAAAATTCATGAGTCTCCCTGAAACGGTAGGTTAGAATAGAAGTTATTTTAACTTCTGCTTTCTTATATAGATCAAAAACTTGTGCATAGCCAAATTCATTTTTACTCTCATAGATTCTAATTTAATAAAATTATTTATCCTGAAATTTCACTAATAAAGGGGGAAACTGTAAAAGATTTTAAGCTCTCATGTTCATCACTCTTGAATAACAGATGCTCATAAATTTCCAGTTTTATTTTAAAGTTCTATTTCAAAGGTCTAAATCTCAAAGAAAGCCTCTCTTAAAATCTTGTTAGGTAGCTGGTAAAAAGTTCCATGACATTTGTATCACATCTTCAGAGCTGTGGCCCACATCTGGTTAGGCAGGGGGAAGGGAAACAAAAGGAGATAGACAGCTTTGGTGAAAAAAAGGTTTAGGGCCCCACTGGATCATCTCTTATATGAGACTACAAGAACTCCTGAGGTCTAGGTCACTTAGGGTGTTAGGGTCTACTGTGGGAAGACTTTGAGAACACCCCTAATTTTGAATTATGACAACTAAGTTTCCAAAAGGGAGAACCTGAGCCTTAGACCCCAAATGGCTTTACAAAATCATTTGAACTGTGAATAATCTCATAGCATAATGGTGAATCCCTAGGTTTAGTCTAACTTCAATCAAGATTCTGTATTTGGGCTAAAATTCAAACTGTTTATGAGTGGTGTTTATTCACTGTTTTTTCTAGTCATAGTTTGTTATAATGTGCACATTTCTTATCCTCATAAAGATTTAAGTAAGGACAAAATTCAAAAACAAGAAAAGAATTCTTCAAAGATAACGGACAGAGTACATCCCTGTCTTCACTGAGTTCTAGAAAATGCTTTGGGATTCACCCCAAGTCAAGCTGCTGATTTTTTGTTTTCTTTTGTTTTGTTTTGGTAAGCAAATTTCAATCTTAAACAAAAATCTTTAAAAGTTTTGGGAAAATATTCTGAAGGTTCTCTGAATCAAATGAATATTTGAATTGTGAGATGTGTAAGATTTAAAAAGTACTATATTCAAAGAAGAATGGCCAGATCAAAGCATAATTTAAGATGGATACAAGGAATGCAATAAAAAATAAAAGTCAATGAGACTTAAAATTCTTCCATAATCAATCAGAATTTTCTAACATTATAGTTAAGTGATATTTTAGCAACTTCAGAAAAGAGAAACACAAAGACAGCAAGCAATACTATGAAATTGATTTAAAAAAAAGAAAACAGAAGATTACAGATCAAGTCAGATATAGTTCTCACTGAGAAGTAAATATTTATAATGTATCCCTCAAGATTTAGAAAACATTTTTCATTTCCAGAAGTTAAACACTAATAGAGAAAATACCAATATATCATTTAAAACTTGCTGCTATAAAATTAAATTGTTAAAAAGTTTATACCCTGTGCTTAGAAGTAGGTAGGTTGACATCAATGAAAGAAGTATGCTGAACAATCGCTGAAAGACAGCTGGAGAACTCAGTAGTGGCACAAACAAGGAAGAGGCTGCAATGAAACAAAACAGGTCATTTGTCAGTACAAGAGACACAAAAAAATGTTAGTGTAGAGCCAGGCATGGTGGCTCACACCTGTAATCTCAGCACTTTGGGAGGCTGAGGCAGGTGGATCACCTGATGTCAGGAGTTCGAGACCAGCCTTGCCAACATGGTAAAACTCCCATCTTTACCAAAAATACAAAAATTAGCCGGGTGTGGTGGCAGGCGCCTGTAATCCCAGCTACTTAGGAGGCTGAGGTAGGAGAATTGCTTGAACTTGGGAGGCGGAGGTTGCAGTGAGCAGAGATTGCACCATTGCACTCCAGCCTAGGTGACAAGAGTGAAACTCCATCTCAAAAACAAAAACAAAAAAAGTTACTGTAGAAGCCCTGAATAATCTAGTATTTACGGCATTTATTGCTTTGTAACCTTGAACATGAGGCTACATTTCCCCTAATTATAGTCAAGCCTCACATTTTTTTTTTTTTTTTTTTTTTTTTTTTTTGAGACGGAGTCTCGCTCTGCCGCCCAGGCTGGAGTGCAGTGGCCGGATCTCTGCTCACTGCAAGCTCCGCCTCCCGGGTTCACGCCATTCTCCTGCCTCAGCCTTCCGAGTAGCTGGGACTACAGGCGCCCGCCACCGCGCCCGGCTAGTTTTTTGTATTTTTCAGTAGTGACGGGGTTTCACCATGTTAGCCAGGATGGTCTCGATCTCCTGACCTCGTGATCCGTCCGTCTCGGCCTCCCAAAGTGCTGGGATTACAGGCTTGAGCCACCGCGCCCGGCCAAGCCTCACATTTTTAATTAATATTACATTTCATTGTTTTAACTATGCTCAGATTTTCTCAATTTATATTCAGCTCAGATCACTGTAATAATATTAACTCAAAAATGAATTATTTTCTAATGAAAGAAAAGTATTACTCAAGATTTAGCACCCTTTGCTTAATTAGGCATTTATATCTTAGTTCAAAGACAACTTACTCCTCAGAAACTGATTTTTTCCTAACCCCTTCCTTCTCCAAGTTTTCCCACTGTAAAGTATGCACTGACAGCTGCAGTATGCCCCTTGGAAAAGAGAACAGGAATGAGTTCACCATGCATGAGAGTTGTATTAACTCTCCCCCAGGATAATAAAAGGAACTACCCAAGCGGAGGAAGGGCAGATGAAGTGGGTGGGGTGGCAAAATGTAAACTCCTCCATCCCTATTCTGGGAAGGAAATGTGCGTAACTTCCTAATCCCCCTAGTGCTCTAGAGTTTGAAGATAGACAAGTTGGGATGAAATCCCGGCTGAATCACTTACTAATTGCTCAAACTATAGGGCAAGTTCATTAACTGATCTAAGCAGAAATTTACCCACCTATCAAATAGAGATGACATTAAAAAGTTGTGAAGATTAAATACAATTTCACCTATACAATGTTCGCTGAGCATAGTGCCTAGCACATAGTGCTTAGTAACTGTTAACTGTGGTTATTATTATTAGTCAACATCTTCTAAATTAATTTACATGTAACGTCAATTTCATCTAAAGTCAAGTCACTGCAAGATTTAAGACTATGAAGTTATATTTTTAATACCCTTACATGAGTAGCTTCTGACTTTTTTCCAGATGTGTAGTTCCGATCATAATCAACTGATACATATTTTAACTGGAAGAAATAACATTTCAATATCTCTGATTTTAAAAGTCAGTTAATCTGTTGGACAAATGATGGTTGTTAAAAAATAAAAAATAAATAAAAAGTAAATAATAAAAGTCAGTTCAAATGAGACCTCTTCCGTAAAACTGTACACATTTTCTGTCCTTGTTCTACTTTTGTCTAAATGCTTGATAAGGTACTAAAGGGGAAATAAGAGTCTCTATTCTAAATGACATAAGTAGAACCAATTTCAAAACATACCGTCCATTTGGAGATCATAGCATATTAAGCAAAAATGCTCATTAAAGCTAGACCATGGTGTATCTGTGCCTAAAAGAGATCTTTGGAGATACTGATGACTTACCTATGAGTTAACTTTATTTCATGTCTTACATCATTTTGTAGGTATCCTCTAGAAGCTAGCTCTACCAATACCAAGAAGGAAAGATCTTGTTTAAAATACATGCCCAGAGAAACTTTCATGTTTGGAGAACAACAGCAATAAACTGATTCTAAATCTCCTCCTCACCATTCCAAAACAATAATCAAATAAACAAGGACAATTAAAAAAAACCATACAGGATACTCCAAATAGAGAAAGAAGCATATAAAACACTGCATAATGTATAAGTGTGCTCTACTACAACATAAGAAGATTTGACAGAATCTTATTGACAGAATCTTCAATTTGTTGTAGTAGAGCACACTCACACATTATGCAGTGTTTTATATGCTTCTTGAGAACAAGCCTAAGAGTCATGTTAGTAAACGTGAATGAGCTCAACTCACCTTTTTATTTAAAAGAAAAAAAATTGTGGAATTGGCACATAAAGCAAAACCTAACTCTAGGCAGAACACAGGAACTAAACTTAAAACACAGTGATTCTAAAAGGCTAAAAATAAAGGCTAATGGAAACAGTACAAAATCTAGAGTTGCAATCCTGATACCAAAGTATACTTTAGACCAAAAACAATCAATAAGGAAAAGAAGAACACTTTATGATGTTAAAAGTGACATTCCACAATGATAATGTAATAGTTATGAATATTTTGCTGCAAACAACATAACCTAAAACAAAATTATGACATCCTTCACAGAAATAGAAAATAAAATCCTAAAATTCATATGGAACCACAAAAGACTCTGAATAGCTAAAGCAATCCTGAGCTTTTAAAAAGAGAACAAAGCTGGAGGCATCATGAAGTCATGCTGAAGGCATGATTTCAAAGTATACTACAAAGCTATAGTAACCCAAACAACATGGTACTGGCATAGAAACAGACACATAGGTGAATGGAACAGAATAGAGAACCCAGAAATAAATCCACACATTTATAGCCAACTCATTTAGACAAAGGCACCAAGAACATACATTGAGGAAAGGACCGTCTCTCCAATAAATAGTGCTAGGAAAATGGAATATCCATATTCAAAACAATAAAACAAGACCCTTATCTCTTACCACATAAAAAAGAAATCAACTCAAAATGGATTAAAGACTTAAATGTAAGACCTGAAACTATGAAACTACTAGAAGAAAACATTGGGAAAACACTTCAGGACAGTAGTCTGACAAAGATGTTTTGGGTAAGACCTCAAAAGCACAGGTAACAAAAGCAAAAGTAGACAAATGGGATTATATCAAGATTAAAAGCTTCTGCATAGCAAAGGAAACCATCAACAGAGTGAAGAGACAACCTACAGAATGGGAGAAAATATTTGCAAACTACCCATCTGACAAGGAATTAATAAACAAAATATATAAAAAGTATAAACAATTGAACAGCAAAAAACCTATTAATTCAACTAAAAAATGGGCAAATGATCTGAGTAGACATTTCTCAAAAGAAGACGTACAAATGGCCAACAGGTATATGAAAAAATATTCACTATCGCTAATCTTCAAAGAAATGCAAATCAAAACCACAATGAGATATCATCTCGCCCCAGTTAGAACTGCTATTATCAAAAAGACAAAAAATAGCAGATGCTGGCAATGATGTGGAGACGGGGGAAACTTTGTACATTGTTGGTGGGAATGTAAGTTAGTACAGCCATTCATGAGGGGTGGGCCCCCATGACCCAAACAACAAAAATCATCAAAAGATGTAAAAAAGCGTATGTCAAATTATTCACTGGCATTACAAAGTGTCTTCTCTGAACAAAAAACTTGGGCTCAAAACTTGCTCTTGTCTTCCAACTGGAAGGGAAAACCTAAGTCCTAAAATTACATGTTTGCTTCACACATACATTTCAACATTCTCAATTAAGAGGACTACATAGAAAAATATGCTTTCAAATGTCTAACTAGCTTTAAAAAATATGTAAGGTATACTAGTCGATGTTATTTTCAGGAAGGGAAACAGATAAAATTTAAACATTTCCCAGTCCCTGTGTAAGAACAGAGAATTTATAAATTGGCATGAAAATGAAGCATAAGATCCTCTTCACCCTTTTCTCTTTTGGAATCACTTAGTCAACTCTTATAAGACGTTAATAAATACATAGCTTTATTATCAGGTCATAAATATTCTATCCAATTATCTTAGTAACACATGCATGCACATGAGAATTCTCTTTGTTAAATTCCAGCAAGAGTTAGAAATAATAGCTCGTTATTATTATTTTCCTGCAACAAAATTATTTCTTTCAATAACAATGATACAGACATAAACAGATCATTTAAAAATAACTAAGTTGATATCAAATTACCTCACTTGGTTTGAGTGGCCTCTTACCTAATGTTGCCCAGCTAATAATTTGATTCATAAGAGGCAGTCCTTGCTTCCTAAGTAGACTACTCTGGGTGCTATACACAACATACATGGAGAGCACTGTGCTCAGCACCTAAAGACAAAGATGAAATAAGTTAAAAAAAGGGAAGGTAGTGAAAGACTATAACTAGCAAGAACGTAAGACAGTCTTATTTCTGAGATGTTAAAATCTGGAAAAAATGTGTATCTTGGAATCAATGAAATACAGTGGACAGTAGGTGATGCAAGTTAATAAACCTAATGCAAAAATGAATTTTGTAACAGAGTTACCTAATACTCAGGGGTATGTCTAACAAAGCACGTAAGAATGTTAGCATGATATTCTTGGCTACCCTAGAGAGAGATCCAGAAACATTCACTTCTGTGGAAGCACTCATTATTCTGGATACATTCTGTCAAAGCTACTACGGCTTAAGTGTAAAGCCAGTCAGAGTACCATTTAAAAAGAAACATATGTTTCAATGGCTTGACAGGATTTTTGACAAAAAATTTCTTCTCTTTTTATAAGTTCCCTGTCGCTCTCCAAGAATGAATTTAACTTGTGATGTAATCTTTCAAATGTTGTGTATTTTTATTTCAGAGTGTTCTTGGAAATACCATCTACTATCCCAGCTCTATTCTTGAGGAAATTTTTTAGAAGACTCATATGAGTTTTGCTTGTTGTCTGTGATCTAAACATGGTTATTTATTTATTTATTTATTTATTTATTTATTTATTTATTCGGTTAAAAAGAAAAACAGATGTTTTCCATCCTTATCTATGGAAAAAGTTGTCATTTTATAGACTATCACATGATACGATGTTCGTCACAACCCTATTAGATATTATCTCTACAGATTAAAAACAAACTGAAGTGGCTGGGTGTGGTGGCTCATGCCTGTAATCCCAGGACTTTGGGAGGCTGGGGCCGGTAGATCACCTGAGGTCAGGAGTTCAAGACCAGCCTGGCCAACATGGTGAAACCCCGAGTCTACTAAATATACAACATTAGCCAGGCGTAGTGGCTCATGCCTGTAATCCCAGCTACTCAGGAAGCTGAGGCAGGAGAATCGCTTGAACCCAGAAGGCAGAGGTTACAGTGAGCTGAGATTGCACTACTGCACTCCAGCCTGGGTGACAAGAGCAAGACTCCATCTCAATAAACACACACACACACACAGAGAGAAATCAAATTACTAAAAAGTACCCATCTAGTATGCAGCGTAACTGGGAACTGACTCAATTTTGAAACATCAAGTTAAAAGTTATTTTCACCACACCAAAGCCACTAACCATGCTGAAGTTTATTTTCACCTGGGACATTAACTGAAGTCTTAAACTGGCTATTCTTAATATAAACATACCCCAGGCTGCTTTCACTTCAAAGAAGTGACCTTCCCTGACCCAAATGAGGACAAGGTAGAATCTCAGTCCAGAGGAAGCCCTTTTCAGTTCAACTTTTTATCAATACAGGTGTCCCTTCAGTTTCGGCAACCTCTGCTCTTCAGGCATCACTGGGCTGCCTCTTATGGACCTTTTGCTATTTCATACCTCTTAAAGAACACATTTCCATGTAGCATCTTAAACGGAAAGCTTTCTTCTCAGCTGGCAGATACTAAGTAGCATAAAGGTAATGGCATTTTATGAACATAATTAAATATAACCATAGGATATATTTTTGGTATATCATTAGTATAACATAGTATTGAAAATCTGTAACAGACCTGTAATAGATGTACCAACAGCTCTTCCTTTCTAAAGCTATCTTTTCTTTTCATGAGAGATGTTACAACACACAGGGATAGCAGAAGAACCAGCAAGCCTGCACCCATCCTGTTTTGAAATACAATTCACAATTTTAAATTTTCTTCAGATATTTACTGAATACGTAACAGATGGAACTATGAGACATCTAACTCTAATACAGAACCTCTCAGTCATTTGGCTTAATTAAGAGGAAGTAGCAAAAGGGTACATTTTAAGATTTTTAAGAACACTTTTAAATTTAAGATTTTAAGAAAACTTAAAATCTTAGGATAAAGATACTGCTGGATGTGGTTATTTGCAACTTCTCCCCACAATTTTTTAAGTATGTCTATCTTACTTCTATAATTTAATTTTTAAAAATTTTAGGCATATCAAATACTATAATATGTAGCCTGAATTGGGCAAATTCACAAAAATTTACAATATAAAGCATAACTAAACAAGTATATTATCAGTATCTACAACATGTATTTTGTGATTATGAAACTTACTCATGCAAAAAGTATCTACATATATAACCCATATTATTTCTAGCAGGAAAAACAGCTCCCTTCTGTGACAGACCTTGGTATTTTCCTCAGCTGCTCCTGGCTGAGGGAAGAGGTAGGCAGTGGTCACATGGGTGGCATGCAGGTGAGGTATTTGTACAGTAATGAAACAACAAATTACACCTTTCAAGAACACCAGGTATAGTATGTTTCCTAAAGTCAAAGGTGACTGATCCCAGGGAAATAGGGCCCTACTGTTGAGCTCTGTCTCACCTCCTTAACATCTGAATAACATAGTACAGCCAAAATGATGCTGAGGATGAAATCCGGAACCCAAATAGAACTAAGAGAAAAGGAATTGGTTGAAGAGAAAAAAGAAAGAGCAAAAAGCAGAGCTGGACACCTAAGAAGAATGCAAAGCAGGAATCCCCAGAAAAATGCTTGATGGTTGTTGCTGATGCTTCAAATACAATCTTTGAGAATCCTAAGGAGAAAGGTAATCATATATTCAACATGGGTTATCATTAAAATTTAGGAAAAAATAGTCACATATGACCAAGATTCTTTGCTTTTTCTTTTTCTCTTTCTTAAGTTTTAAAATACTTTGGTATTTAAATTTATTGGCATATATGTTTTTACTTTAGAACACTGGAGTACCAGACATTACAACTATGTTGTACACATGTTTGCTTTTTCCTTTAATTGTATCCTTAAATGTTTCATAAAATGACATCTTTGTAATTTTCTGAAGAAGGGAGATGCTGTGACAGATGAAAAGGAGAGTAGAAGTTTCCCCATGAACCAGGAATCAAAATAAATAAATTGCAAATATAGCTAGTAGGATAAACTTAAAATCACTGAGCAATTTAAATTTAGAGGGAAACAATATAATTTTCTAAAATATAAATTAGATTTCTCATATTTTAACAAGTTTATTTGCTTCCCACATTCATCCTTAATAGAATATGCAAGTGGCAAATTTATACAATTTCCTTCCCTTTGAGCATATGTTAAATTCTGCTCAACTATGCCAATACTGCTTGAGCAGGACTGATAGGCAGAGACTGATGAAGGGAAGGAAAGGGGCTTTAGAGAAACGTTACAAGAGCTTACAGAGCAATCTGAAGCAAGAAATAAATGAAAATATTTGAATTCATTTTCTCACGTACTACTTGTAGGTTACGAAAGTTGCAAAATATTTTGACTTAGTAACACTCTAATAAAGTATGGCTTAGATAGTATGGTGTTAGAATTCAATACAATTATTTTGAGCTCTGCTAATAAATTGACTTCCTGGGATAATTCCTGATCTATTCCATATTGGTAGTCTCATATAAATAGGAGAAAATGTATAGAATCTCATAAATCAGCACATATTTTTACAAAATATTATTTAGCTAATCTTCCTTGATTTAAAAATATATACCCGTATCCATCACAGATTTGGTTAAAATGTTTTTAAAAACGCTTATAGCGTTCTGAAGAAAGTAACAAAGATGATTTAATTTCTAATTCCCATGATTAGAAAATAAGAGAGGAAATGTTAAATGAAATAATGATCACACACACACTCAAACAGCCCATAATTTACTTGACAATAAAGTGCAGTTAAAAGCAAAGGTAACCAGTTATTTTATAGATTTATTTAGGTCTATTGAAGACAAATAAATATAGCAGCATAGTAGGGAATTTAGGTAAGATATGCAGAAGAATTTTCAAACAATTTGAGTGGTTAAATATGGGAAAGCTGGCAAGGTAAATAGAGTTTCCTCCCACATAGATCTTTACATTCAATTTAGAATAGCAGAAAATTTAATTTTTACATGACATTTTAGTGTTGACATGATTGAAGCAAAGAGGGCTAACACAGTATCTTTGAGACCTTTCTGTTTCGGCAACAGAACTTTTTTTTCATATGAAACTAAAACTTTCACTGATTCCTCCAAGTATAAAAGAAAGAAAACCTTCTAGACTTAAACAAACAAACAAAAAAAAATGGGGAGCATTTTAAGTTATCAGTGGCACAATTTCATTATGAAAGCCCGGAAGCATCTACTAGGAGGTTTAATGACTCTTAGAACTTAGGCTAAACTCATGACTAATGGTTTGATATTGGTATTTTAAATTCCCATTAGTTCACATGATTTTAAATTCTTGACTAAGATTAGGTTCAAATTTTACAGTGTTAATTGAGGAAAAAAAGAAACTGTATTGAAAAGAAAAGAAAATACAGTATTATTCATACACTAGAGAGATGTCTGGCTTTCGACCTACAACCGGCATCAGTGGGAACACCGCCAGGAGCACAGAGAAGAAAGCCCAACTCAGTGAGGTCACCTAAAATCAAGAAGAAAGTTATCTTTAGACAAACAGGGTATAGAAAACTATCATCAGTGTTTCACAGGCTATATGACTGTGAAGGTAAAAGGAAAATGCAAAGTCTTACAGCTATTTATTATTTTATTTTTCAAATACTTTCTAGCAGAATCAACAGCTAACTACTTTAAAAAGTAATAGTTACTATTTGTGAAGGACCTGTTGCATAGCAAGTATAGTATTAGGTGTAATATGAGCATTTCCTCATTTAATTCTCACAATAACCTCCAGAGGCAGATACTATTCTTCCCAATGCATCAGATGATGAAACAGAGCTCAGAGAAGTTAAAATATAAGTAGTACCAGGTCCATGACAAGTAAATAAAATAACCAGGATTTAAACCTGCATAAAGTGCTTCACTCAATTTATGTTAGACCATGTACTGATGAAGACATCTACAAAAAAGGGGCCTACAATAATCATCAAACAATTGAGCCCAGAAGGAAAATAAGTAAAACTACTTTTGTAATTAGATTAAGATCCCTCACAAATTAAAAGATCAATAATCCCATTCTTTGAAGTTTTTTTATAAATTCTCAGAGTAGAAAGAAGATCTCTTCCTGCTACTTCTATCAAAAAGTATGAAAGTGGAAATAGGAGAGCATTCTTTGTAGAAGCACATTGTAATTCCCTACCTAGCTGAAGGAAGAAAATCAAGACTCAAAATATTTTAATAATTTAATAATTATATACCTATAATAAATACACACTTCTCCAGGAAAAAAAAAAAAAAAACAAAACAAAAACTGAGTGTTTCAGAGTAAGGAGGGAGATGTCTCCTGTGACTCAAGTTCAGAGTGCAGACCCCTAAGCCACTGGGCTGTGCTGGGCTACTCCTCTCCTGGTCCATTATCAAGATATTTGAAGCTAAACAAATCCAGGAAGTGCTTCAAAGATGGACATATCAGTACAACTTATATAGCACCTCAATTACCACATAACTGGCCCATTTTGATGTGAAAGTCTAAGTGAATTACTGAAACCTTACAGGTAATGTCAGTCATCCTATCAATATGACTAGGCTCTTTTATGTAAGAACACATTCTACCCTTTTCTTTAAAAATAAACAGTTCCTTAAGTTACATACGTGTCAAAACAAAGTAGTTACTAATCTGTCCTATGTCAAAATGAGTACTCATACCTTTGCTCGAGTCCACAGCCGAGTGAGAAATGGCCAAACCGCAAAGGCAGTAAGTCCAGCGGTAAGCATATAGCGGTAGAAAAAACTGAGAACCTAGTAATGCATTCCAAAGAAGGAATGAAAAATAAGGTCATTTAGTACTAGTTACAAATATATAAAAGAAATTTGCAAATGTTTTAATTTGATAAGTTACTTACTAATACTTCAATGCCCAAGGTAAAAACTAACAGGTACCCAACAAAATGGCTCAGAGGATAGGTCAACAGTGATGTGACAAGGTCCTGAACAACTTGAAATCTGTTTCAAATAAAAAGACTGATTGAATTTTAAAGTCAGGTCATACATAGTATAAAAATACAAACTTTGCACAAAGCTAAAAAACTAGAGAATTTTCCATTTATAGATGATTCAAAAACTAAAATAAACTCTAACGGATTTGTTTCAACGGCTTTACTTACCTAATTTTTTTTTTAATCTAGAAGTATTTTAGGGAAAATATAATTTCTTAATTAATTTGAAAATGATCGGCCAGGCGCAGTGGCTCACGCCTGTAATCCCAACACTTTGGGAGACTAAAGAGGGCGGATCACCTGAGGTCAGGAGTTTGAGACCAGCCTGGCCAACATGGTAAAACCCCATCTCTACTAAAAATACAAAATTAGCCAGGCTTGATGGCACATGCCTGTAATCCCAGCTACTCGGGAGGCAGAGACAGCAGAATCGCTTGAACCTGGGAGGTGGAGGTTGCAGTGAGCTGAGATGGTACCATCCATTGCACTCCACCCTGGGCAACAAGAACGAAACTCTGTCTCAAAAAAAAAAAAAAGAAAAAAGAAAAGAAAAGAAAAAAGAAAATTATCACAAAAGTTTGCTTGGTTTTTATAAGCATTAATGACAATAAATGAATCTTGTTTGATCTTAGTTTAAATATGGGTTCATACAATTACAGATGCAACATCAGATATAAAACACAATGAATCCAAATGCATATAAACTGAAAAATTTTTAAAAATTCACCCAAGTAATCCTATATTTAAATCTTAATGAAATAAAGGTAGGGTTTCCTAATCCAGTTAGGGAAAAATCTTAATTACACTTTTTAACTGAGCTAAATAACCTTTTCTAAACCCAATTTAAGATGTCACTAATTGTACACTAATTACAATTAGGTGAACTCATCACCATCAAAAATGTATTACATACTTGAGTACTTTTTATATTTTATCACTAGGAAAAAAAAGTTAACATTTGTAGTGCATTATTAAGTAAGTAATTTTAGAAGGTCAGTATCATTTGGTTTATGACCTTTCTCTGATTGAAAGCAATGGCTACAGAATTTCATCAAAACAATGAAGGTGCCATGTAGGAAAGAAAAGCTAACACCAGTCAAAAGGGAATTTTTCTGTTCTTCTTAACAATGAATAAGCACAGAGAATCAAGAGATAATTTTGTAAAATCATTTAGAAGATCATGAATTTTTATGTCTTTTTTCCTACATAATCTATCAAAAAGATAAAGATAGGACACAACATACTTTCAAAATCATGTTTTCCCTTAAAATTTAAATATATATGTTTTCTTCATATAGGACATTTAATAATTCAGGAGAGGTTCTGTACTAGATACGATTTTCTGCAAGGACAAAACATTTTGTTCTAAAAGTTTAAAAACCAGACTAAATGACATTTTTAAAAATTTGAAGTAAATATGCATATGCAACAATCCTATTCCTTTCAAATGGAGAGGTAGCAGTATGTTATTTGATCAATGCCTTTTTGTCTTATAGTTAACATTTTAAGCATTTTAATATTAATATTAATTTTTGATATTTTTAAGTTATTATTATTATTTTTGGAAACAGAGTCTCACTCTGTCACTCGGGCTGGAGTGCAATGGTGCAATCTTGGCTCACTACAACCTCTACCTGCTGGATTCAAGCAATTCTCATGCCTCAGCCTCCTGAGAAGGAATTACAGGTGCATACCACCACGCCCAGCTAATTTTTGTATTTTTAGTAGAAACATTTTGCCATGTTGGTCAGGCTGGTCTTGAACTCCTGACCTCAAGTGATCTGCCTGCTTCAGCCTCCCAAAGTGCTTGGATTACAGGCATGAGCCCCCGCATCCAGCCAATTCTGAAATATTTTTAATATGTCATGTTTTAAAAGATGGAAGAAGTAGTCAAAGTTAAAGTTAAGAAAAATTAAAATAAAAGTATGCATAGTGTCAAGATGCACGTGTTAGGCCAACCTGGGGGATACCCTTATTATATAACAGGCTCTCATTCTTTCATTGACTTTAGGGGTCTGGTTTGCTCAGAAAATACGTTTATATCCACGACTAAGTTTAAATTATAGATTACTGGTGTAAAAACAGAAACCAATAAGATCTGCAGTGTGACTCTGGCTGCCAGTGAGCATGAACTAGTACTCCCTTCTAGTGGTTTTATTAAAAGTATTTGAAACTGGCCAAAGAGCCTTACTTCTAATTTTTCTACAATGTTAACAATACATTCTATTTTAAGTACAACCTGTGAGGAAGTACTTATAGGTAAAACCACAGCACATGTGAAAAATATAGACTAATTTCTGTGTGTAAATATTACCATATTAGGTTTAACTACAAAGTTTAATTTATCTATATCTATAAGATCGCTAGGAAAGGAGGAGTCAAAATGTATGGAAATAAAACATGCTAATATCTTTGTCAAATATGAAGATATATTGGAATCTGAGATGATGACACAAGTTCAAAATGCAAGTTAGTCTAGGCATAGTATGATCAATATTAATCGTTACTTCTATTCCATTTTTTCTATAAAAGATACACAAATAAGTGAACACTGCCACTTCAGAAAAATAAAGATGAAGTCAAAAGGGAAAGGTATAACTAAAATAATGTTTATATCCTATCCAACATTTATCAGTTATAAATGAAGTGAGAAGGATTGGAGATTTGAAAGTACAGTATTATAAATATCTTTGATGACTTACAGTATAGAAATCTAATGCATTTTAAATACAGATTTAACTGTCAATGAAGTGAAAAAATAAGGCAGCAAGATGCATTACTTACTCTCTTAGAACCGCATACCATATTGGCACTGGCAACAAACCATATACGTAATATGTCCAGGGACAGGCTTGAATCAGCAGAAAAAATGCTACTAAAATGCCAATAGCTACAAAACTGCATGGCAGGAGATGGCTTGGTTTCTGAAAAATCAAACAAAACATTGAAATACTTCCAAACCAATGGTAATTGATAGGTTTTAAAAGATTTTATAAAGTGAAGAAAACCTATGACTTTCTTTCAATGGTTATACAACTAGATAATTAATCAAAGAGCTGCATTAAGACAAGGAAAAATATGTTATTTAAGGAGCATATTAGAAAGGAAAAACCTAGATAACCTGGAATTGTTGCAATTAAGCAATTCTCAACTTAAAAGTGACTATGGCCTTAAAGTTTGTTTGCAAGTAACTTGTTCAGAATTCTGAACATGTTTCCTTTTAGGAATAATTTTGTAAATGTTGATTGAGTTCTCTGGATAACTTGCAAAAGCCTATTTAATCCGTAATAAGGTATGGGACTTAATTTTCATTTGGAACAATGTCCTATCTATTCAAGCTCCAACGTGACATGCTACCTAAGCTTCTCTCTCTATTGCCCACCGAATAGAAACTTCATTCACTCATATGCACTATTCCCAATCATCTGCCAAAAAAGAGAATTCATCAACGTAATTCACTAGTGATAGTCTCCATGGTGTAAGGGTCAGGGACTTTAAGTACAGGAGATTATCCTAGATAATCTGGGTGGGCCTGATTCAATCCGTTGAAAGGCTTTAAGAGCAAAACTACAGGTTCCCTAAAGGAGAAATTTTACCTGTTGAGTGCAGCTTCAGCTCCTGCTGGCGAGTTCAGTCTGCCTTTCCTGACAGCCTGACCTGTGAACTTAGGACTTGCCTAACTAGGCCCCACAATCACATAAGCCAATTTCTTATACTACATCTCTTAATATATATTGCCTCCTGGTTCTTTTTCTCTGGTTTTTATTAATTGACGTACCAACTCGTCACTAAATAAAGTATAAATGCTATAGTCCAGCATTTGAAGCCTTTGATTACTTCAGCCTAATCTATATTGTATTATTTCTTATCAGTCCCTCGAACAAACCTCCCACATTCTACACAAAGTGAACTATTTATTTTGAAGGAAGCATGGCGTAGAAAGAGAAAGAATTCAAGTATCAGAAAATGTGGGTTCTGTCATTTAAAACCCATGTGTCCTTGTGGAAAACATGTAATCTTTCTGAGCCTAAATCCTTCCATCTGTATTATGAGAATCATAACCACCGATATTTAGGGTAGTGTTAAGCCTAACTAAATAACTTATGTAAAGCACCCAGGGCAGTCCCGGAACAGTGGGGCTCAATACATATTACTATTATCCCAGCATAATAGTACATCTTCCCAAATCTGCCTCTGTTCATATCATTCAATTTGCTTTAATTCTCAACCTCTCCCTAGATTCTGACTGTTAAACTCCCACCAAGACTTACTTTTTCCTGTTATTGACACCCTAAAGTCAGCTCTCATATTTAAAATGTGATAGTCTTTTTATTATCCCAAACACTTAACACATCATCAAGTTTTCTTTTGTAGTCGAGTATAGATACAGTGACCTATGCCTGGTAAGGTGGTCATATGTGTACATCTCTTACCTACTTTATTAAATTCTAAACTCCTTGATGGCAGATTCTGAATCTTATATTTCTTTTATAGCCTATACAGCAAGCTTGTCCAGTCTGCAGCCCACAGGCCATGTGTAGCCCAGGACAGCTTTGAATGTGGTGCCAACACAAATTCATAAGCTTTCTTAGAACATTATGAGGTATTTTGTAAATTTTTTTTAAGCTCATCAGCTATTACTAGTGTATTTTATGTGTGGCCCAGGACAATTCTTTTTCCAATGTGGCTTACGGTAGTCAAAAGATTGGACACCCTTGCCAGCATCTCGCATTGTACCATACACTCAATTAAACATTGGCTGTATTATCAGATTAATGAATAAAGAACTATCAGCTATGAAATCTTGTTAACATATCAATATAAAAACATATTTTTTCTCAATAAACTGAATATCAGGATAAACATGAAAAGGCAATCTCTGGCCCAAGACTGCTCTGGATTGAAGTCTCAGTCCCTCACATGCTAGCTGAGTCGCCTTTAATAAGTAACTTAATCCTCCTCAGCTTCAGCTTCCTTTTTTGTAAACATAAATTATATCTACTACTAGCACTGTTATGAGTTCTAAGAATGCCTAGATATAATTCCCATTCCAGCCAATTTCACATACACTCAAATAATTAAAATTACTTGGGGGAAATTATTTAAGATACATTAAAGCATTATACAAAATTATAATAAACACTAATGGCCTTACTTCCATTACAGAATAATAAAATATAAAATTGGAAAAGTTACCACTGGAAATATCTGCAGACTATTATTAAAAATACACCACCAGGATATATTACTTTTTAGAGAACTTGAACATGGTAATAATCATTAAAGAGAATGAAACAAAGGAAATGAAAGAGGCATATTCTCCCTGGTAAATGATAGTTAGAAATATATTTTAAAAGAGTAAAGTGTTTTAATGTAGCAAAACCATATATGTACTGTTGCATTGTCTCAGCAATATGAAGTATCATTAAAGAGATTTTTTTAATTTTTATTTTTTCACTGAAAGCATAAAGTAGGAACAAATTCTTAAAATAAGAATACATGGAAACGTCTAGAAATCTGCATTTTGAGAAACTTCAGAAAGTTAAAAGAAGGTAAGAGTAATTTAAAAATGTATACATCTTTTAAGAAGAAACACTATGAGCAAATAATTTTATTGCTTTTTAGCTCCTAAACTTTTAATATCAGATAAAATTAAATACAGTTTTGAAATAGTTTTCTGACCACTTGTACTAGAAAGATATGGAATACTTACAAAATGCTAGTTATAAAATAAAACAGAAGATCAACACCATTAATAACATAGGAGCACTTAAATTACTTACACCTCTATCTTTATAGCTTTCTTAAGTTATAGGATCATTATTATCAATATATCTTTTTCTCAACTGAAGAAACAGAGATAACTGAGGAAAAATCCAATACAATAAAAGCAAATGAAAGATAAACAAGAGTTATCTTAGAACAAGGACTTGCACATCCTATAAACTCATTACACTGGATTCAGTACTAGTGATTTTATATCATCATCTGAATCTTCACATTTTCTAAACGTACCTTAACTTCTTTACTAACACCTTTTATAAGGTTGGAATGAGACTTGATGATCAACAAAGAAGCATAGGATATCCATCCCACAAAACCAATAACAACATTGATGCCCAAAAAGAATCTGTCATATGTGTGATAATAGGACAATCCTTTCAACGCTAGATGAATTAGCTCCTTGCAAAGGGAGACCTATGGAGAAAAAACATATATAACTTGCTAACAGAAAGAATAAGAAAAACTACATTTTAAAGAAAGGAAACTTTTAAATTCCTAACAGCCAAACCATTGTATTAAAATTAGTGAATAACTGTAGACGATGGATTAAGAATAGATTTTAATTGTTCGAGGATCTTCTTTTAAAGTATGAGAAAAATTCGGAATAAAATGAACTTTTTAATCTTAGTAAGAAAGGGCATTTTAAATGTAAACTATTTGTGTTGTATATGTGTGTTTGTGGAAATGATCTTCAGATAACTCATAAAAGAAATGAAGGCTCTCTAATGTAGGTCCCAAACAATGATGATGGCCATATTTATAATTTTTACTTTCTCATATGAGAATACTCAAATCAGTTATAAAACATCATTAAGTAGCTTAATATTTTACAGGAGAAGAATAGCTTATCATTTTAAAACCATCAAAAAAAAGCATTAGAAATGCATGAATTGGCAATTATTTAGGCAATTTTAGAAATGAAAACAGAATTCTTTTCTACTTTAAAATTAAATGACCATTTAACAGAGAAAAATTAACGAAAAACATAGTGAGATAGGAGTTTGGAAGAGTCCAAGTTTCAGTATGAATCATTAGACTTTTAATAATGTATAGATAATTCTGAGTGGCAAACATATAGTGTTCTAAAATATTACACATAAGTAGGGTGACAAAAACTTGGCATCTATTTTCTCATTTTAAAAAATGGTAATAGTTCATTTCTAATGCTAACCTAAAAAAATGTGGGCTGGGTGCGGTGGCTCACGTCTGTAATCCCAGCACTTTGGGAAGCCAAGGCAGATGGATCACCTGATGTCAGAAGTTTGAGACCAGCCTGGCCAACATGACAAAACCCCATCTCTACTAAATATACAAAAACTAGTTGGGCGTCGTAGCGCATGCCTGTAATCCCAGCTACTCAGGAGGCTGAGGTAGGAGGATTGCTTGAACCTGGGAGGCGGAGCTTGCAGTGAGCCGAGACTGCGCCACTGCACTCCAGCCTGGGCGACAGTAACTCCATCTCAAAAAAAATTTTTTTTACCCATAATATTAGCTGAAAAAAGAGAGAGATGTCCATTGCTAAAGCAGCTACTCAGGAAATGCAATCCTTCCTTGAGGGCTCAAGAAAGCTCCCTGGCCTGTCTACTTTGCTCTCCATTGCCATATTTTTCTCCTCCCCATCCCCAAAATGATAATCAGCTATTTATGTCTATAAGGCCAGTATACTTACCACTTCATCAAACTTTCTGTGCTTTATATAAGATCTTGCTTTTCTTAAAATATTGAACTGTTTGGAATCAGAAAGCAGTCTATTAAAAAAAAAAAAAAAAAGAATAGGTTTAAAGGGTTTCCTCATTCCAAGTATATATTTCTTTTCTTTCCCTTAATTAAAAAAGACAGTGAAAATTACAAAACAACAAACAAAACAAAACAAAAATCAAAGAAAAAAACCCGAATTGTATTGCTGTAGGTTCTCTGAAGTCTTCTAGAAATAGCTTATAGTTAAATTTGGTTTTCTTGACTCAAAGTTTCAAATGCCAAACTACATTTATGAAAGTCAAATAATCCATCATTCTGAAGAAATGTAATACTCTGGCTAACAAAGAAATTCTGATTAAATGGAAGTAATTAACAGAACACCAAATGTATGGCATGAGCTCTGCCACTCAGTTGTCCTGTGCTCACGACAGACTTCACATGATTGAGGACAGATCCATCAATGTACTTTTTATCCCTGAGCCAAACACGGCCTGAGAATTCTCATTATCAAAGAGCTCCAGGCAGAGCCTAACCATCATTGGAAGTTAACGAATAATTTGAACCCATTTGCTATTTTTATACTATATCGTATACCTTTTTCGTTCCTCTTTCATTTCTCTTTCCACCATTTCCCTGTCCTGTTTTACCACAGTAGAAACGTTAAATACACAAGAGAAATACTCCTAAAAAATACTGCATAACCCGAAACTATATAAAACAAAAGTCATTAAGTTTATGGAATGTAGAAATTGAGGAAATATAACCAGAATTTAATTGCCTTAATGAAATAAATCAATACATTTAAATTCAAATTTGAATATATGCTGCTTAACTAAAACCTACATGTCTAAAATGAATGCCTTTACATTTTAAAAATGCATGCAAAGTTATTTAAGGCTATATTAGGTTGGATCACATGACATTGATGTTTCATAGGCCAAAAACTACTAAATTAAATATTGGCAATTGCACACGGGTCAACATAATATAATCACTTATCTTCTTTCTACTTGGCTCAAGCAGTCTCTGAAGAGATAGGACTGAGACTTGTACAAAGTAAATCTTTTAAGCAGTAATTATTAATTTGGGAGGGGGAAGGTCAGACACTTCTTTCAGAATCTGAAACTCTTGTCTAGAAAATGTACATAATCCAAAATTTAAAATATAATTTCAGAAAATTCATAAACCCAGAAGCTTATCTATGAACTCCCTCAGAGTTCCATGGGATACTCTGATTAAGCATCTGTGCTTTGGCTTGGGACAGTGGCTCACGCTTGTAGTCCCAGCACTTTGGGGGACCGAGGTAGGAGGATCACTAGAGGTCAGGCGTTCGAGACCAGCTTGGGCAACAAAGCAAGACCTCATTTCTACAAAAAATAAAAAAAGGATCTGTGCCTACTCTAAGAGCTCCCAGATATTCCAAGTCATGGGAACCCAACCACCCTGGGTTCTCATGTTGCAGACTGCAGAAAAATTCCCCACCACTGGACTCACTGGGATTTGGAGGGAAAAGGTGCCAGGAGGCAAAAACACATGAAAAAAAAAAACCAAGTTACTTTAAAATGTTGCTTTGATCCAGTTCTCTGTCCCTTCAGACACCATACATCTTGAAGTGTTTTCCCAGAAGCCTTAGTATAGCAATTACTGTGCCAAAGTGCACAGGCATTTTTTGGAAGGCTATATCTAAGTTGAGTTTCCCAAATTTCCATAAAAGCTTTCTAGTTGACCTCCTTCTTCTTGCTCTGATCCACTCAGCTTCCTAAAATACTGATTGCATCCTCTCACTTACAATTGATATGGGCATCTCACGGTCTACTTCATCAATTCTAATCTTCCTGGGCATCTCACGGTCTACTTCATCAATTCTAATCTTCCTGGACTACTGATGACCCTCTGCTGCTACTTCACTTAATTTCCCATTATCATAAATGTGTACCCTCAGCTGCATAATGGTGAAACTCTTCAAGCTTCACTTATCTGGAATCGTAAAGATCTTCCCCTCTTTGCTTTCCAAAATCAAATATTCACCATCCTTTATGGTCCACTCCAAATCTCACTTCACATCATTAGCACTTCAGTTAGTGATCTAATGATCAGTTTATTTCTCTTCAATTAAATTTTAACCTCCACGTGGGCCAAGGTAATGTCTTATATTCCATTAATATCCACAATAATACTTAGCAAAGTGCTAAAGCACATAAAATGAATCAATAAATCTTGATTACAATGCTATCAAAATATTGCAGACCTAAAAAAGGAAGAAAAATAAGAGACTAACATACATTGCCATTTGTAATGTACCTAAAATTTTAAATAAAAAGAAAGAAAAAAAGCTTGTTTGAAGTTAAATTATTTAAGCTAATTTAACAGACATTCTGTTAAGTGAAGTCTTATGAAGAATGAGAGAAAAAAAATCTTAAGGAGAAATATTTACATTACATATTATGCTATGTTATATTATACTGGAAGTACTAAGGTAAAGAAACAGGAGTCAGGGTAATTTGTAATTTTTCCTAAATGCACTATTTATAAACCTTGGGACATGCCAAAGGTTTGCAATATATCTGGAATTCACCAAAATGTTCTACACAAGCCTCACTGTATCACCATGACATCAAAGACTCTCATACACTTGTCCCCAAATATGTTTTCTGTTTAGTTTTCCATCAAATTGAGAGGGTATATAAAGTAAATTTTCTTGGTATCACATACTTTAAACATCAAGAGGTTTTGTAAGAAATATAAAGTCTAGAATATAGAGTAAAATACGTTCCGATTTACGTAAGCAAAACCAAGTAACAACAAAATTAATGGGGGTTGGCAGGGGAGTAATTAAAAGAATGCCATATATGAACTAAAATGAACAAGGGAGATCTACACATATAAACATGGATAAATCCTGAAAACCAAACTAAATAGAAAAAAGAATTGTTAAATAAAATAGATTTTTAAAATAGGGATTCAAGCATATTACACCATTTTATTCCCCCACCCCCCCCCAAAAAAAGAATCTAAATATGGTAAAATGTTAACATTTTCTTAAACCTGAGTTGTGGGTAGAAAAATTTTTATTATATCCTCTATTCTTTTCAGCATGTTTGAAATATTTTATAAATAAAACTTGAAATATAACAAGAAGGATATACATATATCATGTATACTTATGTATTCTTATGTACTTCATCAATTATATTCTATCAATTCTTATCTACTTCATCAAAGCTATTTTTTTTAGCTCCCACATATGAGTGAGAACATGTAAAATTTGTCTTCTGTGCCGCTCTTATTTCACTTAACATAATGATCTCCAGTTCCACCCATGTTGCTGCAATGACAGGATTTCATTCTTTTTTATGAATGAATAATATTGCATCATGTATATATACCATATTTTCTTTATCCCTTAATCCACTGATGGGCACTTGGATCGATTCCATATTTTAGCTACTGTAAAGTAGTACTGCAATAAACATGGAAGCGCAGATTATCTTTTCAATATACTGATTTCCTTTCTTTTGGATATTATTGGATATTATTCAGACTGTATTCTTGTACATATGTATACGTGATATATATATAGATACATAATAAACTGCAATTTTGCCTCCAAAGGAAAAGACTATAAGACTGGAACACAGGAGGAAAAGTGACTTTTTATTATTGTTTGTATAAATTTTATTGTGTTCATGCATTACTTGTTCATCAACACTTTAAAATAAAATGACTAAAACACTAAGATTTAACCATAGCTTCTGGTTATACCAGAGAAGCTTTGGGCATAGCAATGCTCCCACCAAGAAGAACTAGAAAGCCCAATAAAATAAATCTGAAGGTACCAAAACAATCAAGTAATGAAAGGCTAAGATCCTAGAGAGAAGGAAACCACAGGGAAGTAATCCAAAATTCTCCAAGTGTAACACTGAGGGAATCTACCATTTTTATTCTTGGCACAAAGCAAAAGGCTGAGAATTAGGGGATATAGTTGCTGCCAGGAAGTAGAGAATCCAAGAGTCTTTGGCAATCTTGGAGGACTGGAGAGATAAAAATTAAAGTTTTTAGCTGCCAATGCAGCCAGAACTTGAGGACCTAAAAAGGAAGAAAAATAAGAAAATAATGTACATTTTCATTGTGGATTTTTAAAAAAAGACATTTTAAAAATGCATCTGGAATTTTAAACTAACACATATTCTGAGGTGAAATCTTAAGAAGAGTGAGAGAAAGAGCTTTTATAAGAAAGAAATACTGTGTTATACTATATTATTTGGAGAACTCAGGTAAAGAAAGAAAGGCCAAGTCTTGGTGAGAAAAGAGGTGAAAAAAAAGGTAAGTCTGACACTTATTTGTGTAGAACAAGAGGACAAGAAGCTAAGAAGAATGCTCCTGAAAAGCAGACAGAAGTTTTGGTAGTCTCAAGATGTACAAGAGACAAAAATTGGTATTCAGTGACCACCAGAGAAGAAAGGTTCTAGATAATACAAGGTCTGTATTGGGATCCCTGAGATACTACACTCTAAGAACAGAGATAAACCAGAGATCAGAGGAGGCTTAAAATTGCAGCACAGCCTTGAGTCAGCCACTACTCTTTGTGGCCATCAGAGGATAAAGTAAAATCTCTCTGGAGAAAAATGAAATAATCCAGAGATTCTAAAACTTTTAATATATAAAGATAAGCATTCATTTAAAAACTACCAGACTTAATAAACAAGACCAGCTGAAAAAAAAGAATAGAAACAAACTCACAAATGATTTAGTTATTGGCATTATCAGGTACAGATGCTAAAATAATTATGGTTACTATGTCAAGAAGACAAGACAGAAAATTGTACCAAAGAACAGAACCTATTTTTTTTTTTAATAATCAAAATGGAAGTTCTAGAATTTAAAAACATGTAACAACTTAAATTAAGAATTCAATAACAGCAATCTAGACACAGCAGAAGAGAAATCTGATGTAACTGATGACAGAATCAGTAGAAAATATCTTGCCTGGGCTGGGCACGGTAGCTCACACCTGTAATCCCAACACTTTGGGAAGCCAAGGTGGATGGATCACTTGAGGTCAGGAGTTTGAGACCAGCTTGGCCAACATGGTGAAACCCAGTTTCTACTAAAAGTACAAAAATTAGCCGGGTGTGGTGGTGCATGCCTTTAAACCCAGCTACTCAGGAGGTTGAGGCAGGAGAATCGCTTGAACCTGAGAGGCACAGGTTGCAGTGAGATAAGATCATGCCACTGCACTCCAGCCTGGGCAACAAAGTGAGACCTCAAAAAAAAAAAAAAAAAAAAAAAAAAAAAGGAAAAGAAAATATCTTGCCTGAAGCTTGAAGAGCAAAAAGACAGAAGAATACTGAAAAAGATTATACAAATAGAATGCGATTCATGATGAAACAGGTCTAATACGAATATAATTGGAATCCCAGAGAGGGAGAGATGGAATATGACAGAAGCAATATCTGATAAGATAAAGGCCAACAATTTTACAAAACTAATGAAAGATACTAATCCACAGATTTAAGAACATCTACAAACTCCAAGCAAAATAACTACAAAGAAAACCTTGTATATGGACAGGGCAGTAACACTGCTGAAAACCAGTCAAAGAGAAAATCTTAAAAGCAGCTGGGGGAAGAGGACAAATTGCCTTCACACAAATGACAATAAAACAGTTGGTCACTGAACAGGAATGATGGAATGACATCCTTAAGTTGCTGAAAGAAAATAACTGACAATCTAGAATTCCACTTGAAAAGATGTTTCAAAAGTAAAGGTAAAATAATGAATCTTCAGACAAATAACAACAGAAAAATATCTTTCATTGGCAAATGCCCTTGAAAAGAAATGTCATGTCACAGATAAGAAATACAGAAACGTGGAAAGGAATGAAGAGCAAAAGGCACAGTGAATATATGAGTAAATCTAAATAAATGTTGATAATACGAGGCAATAATAAGTTGAAATGTAGCAATATACTTATAATTAAAATATATAATAACAATAACATCAAAGGTATGAAAGAAAGTTATTTAAAGTATTCTAAAGTCCTAGCAATGACTGGGAAGGGGCAGAGTACTAATTTACATTAATTTAATTTATATTAAACTAACAATGAGCCCAAAATGCTTGTTATAATCTTTAACATAACCATTAAAAGGATGTATAAATAACAAGCCAATATGTGGGCAGGGGAGGGCTGGAAAATTAAAATAATTTAAAATAGTTAATTAATCTGCAGAAAACAAAATAAAACAGAAAAAGGAACATAAAACAGATGGGATAAATGGAAAACAAACGCAAATATGTCAGTTATTATAGTAAGTATAAATGGTCAGAAAACACCAACTAAAAGAAAAAAAGTAGAATACTGGATAAAAAAAACAAAAACTACAAAGTCAATTATGGGCTACTTAAGGAAGACATATCTTAAATGTTAGAACATCAAAATGTTAAATGTGAAAGGATATAAGAAAAGACATAACACACAAATACAAACAATGCTGTTGTCGTTATACTAATATAAGTCAAGGCACTGACTTTAAGGCAAAAGTCTTAAGGTAGGGTTAGGGCATTGGCAAGGGCATTTGCCAATGACACACTAGAATGCAAAGACTAAGGTAATGCTGAGAGATGCAAGGCACAATAGAAAGCCAAGGATATTTCTGAAGAAGAAAAGGCTACAACAGCAGCCAGCAGTGTCATTTTAGTCTTAGGAAAAGTTGTTCTAGTAAGTCACATAGAGAGTTGGCACCACACTTCCTGTGCCCAGACCTCAGAATTCACCCATCAAACCACAGAAGTAAAAAATTCCCATTCTAAACCTTATTCAGGCAATAAATCCAAGCACTTTACACATTTTTATCACTAAAAGCTGATAATTTATTGAATGTTATTCAATAAATATTGAATATTGTATTGTTATACATGAATTAACACATAAATTATTTATTCCATGATACAGAAAAGTTTCTACTTCTGAAGGGCAAAACCTTTTGCAGGGAATTCTGTTTATCTGAATGGATGGTAAGAACATTTCCTATCTATTTTTTTAGCTCCCACATATGAGTGGGAACATGTAAAATTTGTCTTTCTGTGTTGCTCTTATTTCACTAAACATAATGATCTCCAGTTCCACCCATGTTGCTGCCAATGACAGGATTTCATTCTTTTTTAATGAATGAACAATACTGCATCATGTATATATACCATATTTTCTTTATCCCTTAATCCACTGATGGGCACTTAGATTGATTCCATATTTTAGCTACTGTGAGTAGTACTGCAATAAACATGGGAGTGCAGATTATCTCTTCAATATATTGATTTTCTTTCTTTTAGATATATATACCTAGTAGTGGAATTGTTAGATCATATGGTAGTTCTATATTTAGTTTTTTGAGGAACCTCCATACTGTCTTCCATGGTGGTTGTACTAATTTACATTCCCACCAATAGTACACAAGGAGTAGAGAGTAGACTGGTGGTTACCAGAGGCTAGAAGAGTATGGGGAGAAGGCAATGAAGAGGGTGGATTAATGGGTATAAATAATACAGTTTGATAGAAGAAATAAGACCTGGTGTTCAATAGAGCAGTAGGATGACTATGGTTAACATTAATCTATTATACATTTCAAAATAGCTGAAACAGAATAATTAAAAAGTTCCTGGTGTACAGAAAAGATAACTATTTAAGGTAATGGACATCCAAATTTCCCTGATTTGATTATATGAATGTATCATGTATCCCTAAAATATGTACATAATGTATCAATTTTACAAAGAAACTTTTCAAACTAAAATTCCTAGATTACTCATATAAACTAAATTTCTACTTAACTTCCTTATTTTATTTTTATTTTGATTAATATTTCTTTTATAATATTCAGAATCCAATAGCACATTTTTATCAGTCCCCTCTTAATGAATGCATATGTCTAGCACTTCCTTGCTTCTAGGTTGATAGCACAAACAGTGACAAGGACATCTGGAATGGATTCAGAATAGCAGCAAGATCAAATACAGGGTTGAAAATTAACTTTCCCTAAGGGAAGGCTGAAGAAACTACATAATTTAATATGGTGAAGAGAAGACTTCTGGAACGAAAATATGTTCTCAGATGCTAATAAAAAAGACCCTGATTAGTTATTCTTACTTGTGAAAAGTAAATTGATTTACTTGGTACAAGAATCTTTGTTCAGAGAACAGGTTTTCTTTTCAAGAAAGAAGTTTAAACATTGACACGAAAGAGTTTAGATTCTTTCCAGTTCCCTCTAGACCTATCTTTCTTCTTTTCCTAAAATAATACAAGTTTTAGATATAATATAGTATAATAAAGATAAATTATTCATCTATAAAGTCTCTGGGATATTTGCAATGTTAATTAACTCTCATGCTCTTATAAAGAATAAGCCAGCAATGGAATGTAAATTTTTGATTAACATAAATGACCATAATAGAGGCTGGGTGCAGTGACTCAGGCACTTAGTACTTTGGGAGGCCAAGACAGGAGGATTGCTTGAGGCCAGGAGCTCGAGACTAGTCTCGGCAACATTAGCCAAGCATGGTGTTGCTCACCTGTAGTCCTACCTGCTCAGGAGGCTGAGGCAGGAGGACAGCTAAGGCTCCAGTGAGCCATGACTGGGCCACTATACTGCAGCCTGGGCAACAGAGTGAGACCCTCTTTCTAAAAATGAAATTTAAAAAAATTAAAGACTATAATAGAAAAAAATCCTTAAAGCCTTAATAATTGCTGAAAAGTTACATAAGTGATCAAATCTGCACTTAAATGCCTACAAGATGGTGGAAAATGAGGATAATAAAAACATAAAAAGGAGGGACCCACTGTTCTACTGATGAGAAAAACCAAAGTACGTCGAGTGAAAAAGAAGGCACGTTAAGAACTAAATGGCTGGAAAAAACTTATCATGACATTAAATTGCTGATAAGAACTTTCAAAGAATATTATCATTTATTCCATAGACCAAATGGACTTCCTAAAATCAGGATGAAAATAAGAGTGAGGAAACTGAAAGATATTAGAAAGTAGTTGTACCATGAATATCCAATTCATTTCAGCTTTTGAATTAAGATAATGAGAGTCTGAGAGCAAGTTAGTTTAACAAGAAAATATGGTATTATCCAAATCTACTCAGTTTTTGAATTTTAGATAAAAGGGAGAGTTTGAATAGTAAGGGGCATCTAAAATATTAACTGAATGTTTGGTTCCTATGTGAGGAAAATTCGTTGGCATAGTGAGATTTCAGATAGGAAAGGATACTTGAATGCAGACAATGGGAAACTTAGAAGGTCAGAGAAAAAGGAGATCCACTAATTCCGTTGCATGCTATAGCTCATTATATCTTTTGTGACTATAAAAATGAAAAAAAAAAGTGAGATAAAACTGTATAGAAAAGGTTTCTTAAAGTTCTATTTTTATGAACTAATTATGAACCCTAATGCATGAAGGAAGCATCACATAGAGAGACTGAAACACTCAAATTTTCACAAAGGTGTTATGACATGAAACTTGGCTTACCTCCCTGACAACTCCTTATTCAGAAATGGAATAACTTCTTAAGAATAAAAACTTACTATGTCTATATAATGAGCTGCCAGTAAGATCCGACTTTGAGAAAAATGATTAAATAAACCATAGCAACATGAGTAGACCAAGCATTCCACACAAATACCATTATTTACTATATTACTGAACTATACACGTGATCTAAACCTGCTTAAAAGAATACTTACCAATTTCATTAAATTTACGAATTTACCAAAAGATCTGATGGCATTCCCTTTAAAAACATAAAGGTACTAAATTACATAGCATTTGAGGCAGAAGGAATGGCAAAAAAAGACACCAGATTAGGAGAGAGACGGTCCAGATTCAAGTTTCAGCTGTAAATCTCACTAGCGAATCTCACTAACGAAGGACTTGGGAGTTTCAGGTTTTTTATCTATAAAGTGGAGGAAAACCTGCTTCCCACAACTCACAGGTACCAGTGAATGACATGTGTAAAATGCAGATCTAACCATGCCTTAAAATCCACACTACTTTGAGGACAAAGTACAAATGCAAAACCTGCCTGTGAGGAGAGATACGGTCCCTGCCCATTCCTCTTTTGCTCTTTCTTGCACTTCTTCAAATACCAGACATCATATGCCTTAGGGCTTTCTCCAACATGCTTTGAAATTTTTGTGGTGTTTCCTTTCAATGTGTGTGCATGGGAAAACAGGCAAAATTTATTTTGCATTTTGCCTATTTTTCTTTGCTAAAAATCTTTATGTCTCTTTATGCGCCTTTATGTAAACCTATTTCAGAAAACTATAAACTACAGAAATACTTCTCTTATAAAAATATTTTTCTCATCAAAAAACATGTAATTATTTTTAATAGTTAAATACAAAAAAGAATGAGTAAAAAAAAAAAATCACTGCCAGAGCACATATCTTACTAATGTTAGCATTTTTGGTTAAATTCCCTTTATATATATATATATATTATTATTATATATATATTACATTATTATATATACTATATTATATACATACACACACACGAATTTTTAATGTAGTTGTAATCATACCGAATGTGTAACTTTGTAAGCTGCATTTTGTTGATGATTATATTAAAACATTATTCTAAGACATATTAGAACCTGAAAACAGAACATTTAATAGTCGCATAGTCCATCTAGTAGACATGTTATTATTGTTCAATTATGTGGTTTTCCATCTTTTTGATTATAAGCAATCCTAGGATGAATACCTTGGGGCAAATAGTTTTTCACATTCACTTCCTGAAGTTCTGTATCACACAATGGAATTACTTGGTTAAAGATTTTAAATACTTTAAGGTTCTTGATAGAGTGGAATTTACTCTCCAAAAGAGTGATTATATACATGTATACTACAACAGCAATTTGTGTCCATTTAGCGACATAATCATATAAAAATCATTTTTGCTAATATCAAAAATGAAAAAAAGTATTTCTAACTTGAATTTGTTTTTCTTTGATAAATACTATGGTTGTATTTGGTATATATTCTATTACAAAAATACTTCCTTAAGTCTTGCTTTAAAATGGGATGCTAAATAAAGCTATAAAACTAAACTATCTTTAAATATTTTAAAATATGAATGAAAAACATGAAAATCAAGTGTTTTCACGACATCATACATAACTCACAAATAATAATTTGGAAAATCTGAATAACAATTCTGAAATACAATAAAGTTATAAAAGTTTTATGACTTACTAGTTGGTGATTACTAGAACCCACCAAGGGTTTTAGTAACCCAATTTTATAACAGTTTACAATTAAAACAGCATGAGAAAAAAATCTGAAAACAAGAATATCTGGATCAGTCACTGTATTTGTTTTTTGTCCATGCAATTTCTATTTTTATTAACAAACAAAAGCAGTTTCAAAAATATTATATATATCACAAAATCCCATAAGACTTCACCTGTTTATCCTAAGATTCTTTCAACATATATAACATTTAAATAATAATTAATTTATCATACTTTCCAGTGATCAATACATTTTTCTACATTCTTCCAGATAAACTAAATATTGATGCCACAAATTCATGGTAAACACTATAGTGTTTGCAAACTGACAAGTTTATGTCATTTTTCTAAAATTTTACCACAGAAAATATCATTTTATATTACAGGTGCTGAATGATTTATTAGGCTGGAACAAAAGAACTAGTGTAAACTATGATTAAGGAACATAAAAATCATTGTAATGAAATGCTTACATGTCCTTAAAAGAGTCATGTGAACTTTTTAAAGTCTCTGCATCCCAGTTTCATCATGCATTGAAAATCCATTTTATGAAATGTAAAAATAGGGAAAAACAATACTAGCACTTCTTATGCTTTCTCCCTGTCCTTGCCCAGTATTCCAGTCTCTAGTATCCTTGACCGAGGGATTTCACCCAGCCTCACAGCGTCAATTAATACTAGTGTATGGATAATTTCCAAAAGCTACATTGAGAGCCTGATTCCTGCTCCTGAGCCTTAGACTCAGATTTCCAACTGTCTATACAGTCACACCATGATGCTGTTCTACAGACAGCTCGAACTCAGCAGATCCACAACTGAACTTGGCCCTCTTCCTATGAGCAGCAGTTTAGTAAATCATAATGTATGTCCAACATCTCCCAAAACAGGAAGTTTCACACTTCAACGCTTCCCCTTTCCCTTACACCTGGCCATTGCCTAGGGCTTAATGATTCAACTTCCATTATACCTTAAATCCCTAACTTCCTTCCATTCCTATCTTGTCAATCCTAAAGCAGTATTTCTCAAGGAGGACACTGGGAAGGATAAATCTCACCCTGGTTAGTGATAGATTCTGTGCCAGACTGCCTGGGTTCCATCCCAGCTTCAATGTTCACTAATTCTGTTATTTGGGGGAAGTATCTTTCTGATTCAATTTCCTCATGTGAAAATGAGATACAGGTGCTCCTCAACTTAAGCTGAGGCTACATCCCAATAAACCCATCATAAGTTGAAAATATCTTAAGTCAATGTCCATTTACACCTAACCTACCGAACATCATAGCTTAACCTAGCCTATCTTAAATGTACTCAGAATATCTACATTAGGCTACAGTTTGACAAAATTATCTAACACAAAGCCTGTTTTATAATAAAGTGTTGAATATCTCATGTAATTTACTGAATACTGTTGCTGAAGTACGGTTTCTATTGAATGTGTGTAGCTTTCACACCATCATAAAGTTGAAAAATCCTAAGTCAAACCACTGTAGCCGAAGTATCTGTAATAACAGTACCCACCATATCCCGCTGTTTTAAGAATAAAGTGAGCGAACACTGATACATTATTTAAAACAGTGCCTTGCATACACTAAGTACATAATAACTGTGAGCGGGTAGTCACTGAGGAAAGTAATGGTGCAAGACCTCATCATTTGCTTGAACAACTGCAACAGTCTGGGTTTGTTGTTGTTGTTGTTGTCTGGGTTTTTTTGAGACAAGGCATTGCTTGTTCACCCAGACTCATGCAGACCCAGACTCATGCAGACCCAGACTCATGCAGTGGCATGACTGAGGTTCACTGGAGCCTTGACCTCCTTGGCTCAAGTGATCCTCCCACATCAGCCTCCTAAGTAGCTGGGACCTATATTCTGTGGCATTTTGCTTACTCCAATTATCCAGGCCCTAACAAACATACATAATAGTGGAAGGAGAAGATAGGACTGATGATGGAAATGGCAATTAAAAATACATGGCGCTATTTTCCCAACAAGAAAATGCATGGGAAACTACACATGGAAAACATACCGATAAATTTATAAAAAAAAAATCCCTATGAAATGTTCTAACTCTTGATTTAGGATATTTACCTTCTAAATTATTTTTTATTCCCACTTTTATAATGTCAAAAACATCTTATTATTCCCACAAGAATTATTCCTAAATTTAAAAATATCATATATAAAACAACTATACATAAAAAAATCACTATACTATTCATGACATTACAAAAATATATATATAAGATTCCTGAATTTCAAACTTGGGGAAAAAGATTTGATTATTTTCTCCCCCTCCTTTCAGACACTTGTGACTGGTGTGGCAAACTGAGGGCTTTCAGAGAAATCATCTTTGGAGATGATGAGATTTGCTTGTGGTAAAAAGTATAAACAAAAAAATGGCTGAAGGCCAGCCAGGAGGAATGCCAAAGAAACTCCTAAATGATCAGACCACAGAGCTAGTAACATAATTAAAACCACTAGGCCACAGAAGGTATTTTACATTTAAACAAGGAACTTTCGAACAGATGGGGTCCATAAGAGATCAGGAGGAAAAAGTACCCAACTCCAGAATCACTGCATAGATAACAGTGTTAGCTCAGGGCACAGCTGAATACTTACATGCAGCCACAGAGAACAAGACAAAAAGAAAAGAAAGGTAGAAGAGTTCATTTAGGTTGATATAAGGAAAAAATTCTCCTTTGTTTTCACATTACCAAAGTGGGTTTTGAGTCATTAAAATATTTTAATAAAATGTTTAAAATATTCATTAAATTCTATAAGCCCATTATTTCTAGAGGGCTATCATATTTTAATATTGCATTTGCATCTACTGTCCCTTAGCTAAAATACATTTTCTTTAATATATTTAACATGAAAAATATAAGGCAAAAAAAAACCCTATTAAATTTCTTCTATTTGGCTTTAAAATAAGAGTCATCATAAAAAAATATGAAAATATAAGCATACAAAGATGTCTCCCTCCCTCAGTGGTGTGCTGAGTGCTGCGCACACCAGCTCCCAAGGGCAGATAGTGTACAACTCTTCCCTTTCTCTAGTCGCATCATCCTTGGTAGCTTGAAATTGATCATAGTGAGCGTATTTATACCAATGAAATTGGCAAAGACTATTAATGGTAGTCTTTCCCTCTCTCAGAGAGCTGAGCCTCTTGCTAGCACATCACTGCCATACTTTCCCACTTTAAGTCCACGTTCTTAGCTGTCTCAGACGACTGCAGCCTATAGCAATTAGTGTCAGTTAATGAAAGCTGGTATATTGGCTGTTATTACCTCAGAAGTGTGATGAGCTTCTGAGACTTCTTGCGTCTCCATCTCAGCTGCTCTCTGAGGTATCAACAAATCAAAAGTCCTCTTCCCAACACTGCCTTCACTGAAGTTGTCTTGTTTAACTTCCCTACTTCCTATAAATTTGCATCCCTCATCTGTGGGTTTGGTGCTCCTCAACTGTTCTGACAAAAACAGTCACTCATAATACATTGAGCTATCCCTTATCACACTGTATCATTTGCTATACTGCCTATATGTTCCTATCAGACTTAGAGTCCAACAAGGGCAGGCAGCACTACGTCTATCTTTTCCAACACCCAATATAGTGCCTGGAACACAGTAGGAAAACAATAAATATTGGTTAAGTGAATCAATGAAGCATTGTAAGATAATTACTCTGCAATAGCTGAAATGATGACAAATGTAAACTATTAATTTCTGTTGAGAGTCAAATTGTGTCCCCCAAAAATATCCTAACCCCTGGTATCTGGGAATGTGACCTGATTTTGAAATAGTGTCATTGTAGACATCATCAAGCTAAAGCACATTAATACTAAATTAGGGTGAACCTTAAATCTAGTGACTGGTGTCCTTGAGAGGGAGATCTGGAGACAGAGACACAAGGAAGAAGACCACTGATGACAGAGATAGACAGTGGAATGATGAAGCTACAAGCCAAGGAAACCGAGGATTGCTTGCAGTCCCCAGAAGCTAGGTAGAGGCAAGGGAAGACTCTTCTCTAGAGCCTTTGGAGGGAGCATGGTTTTGGTGACACTTGATTTTGGACTTCTGGCCTTAATTTTGGACTTTAGTCTCTAGAACTGTGAAAGAATATATTTCTGTTATGCTAAGCCATGTAGGTTGTGGTAGTTTGTTATGGCAAACTACCTAGAAAACTAATATATCTTCCTATCAACTGCCCAAATTCAGATTGCCCACAAGGAAAAGTGATGGTTTTACCATCTATTGTTCATTTTCCCTTTAATCGATGTATAGTTACAGATATGAAAAAACTAACAAAGTATTAACTTAAAAAGCAACATGTTTGAAATATAACATTCTACATAGAAATTTGTGAGGAAAAATTTCCTTTATTGACTAAATCATCTTTATTGAAAATATCAAGTTTTAAAGAATCTATAAACATGTTATGTTTAAGTTAAAAAAAGAGAGAAATGAGTTGTCTTAATCTGTGCACATTACTTTGCTGTAATTGTTACTATTCACTTCTTCATGGTTTCTTGACTACTATAGAATAAAGTAAACCACATTTTAGGATTATCAAGAATTTTATCAATTATTCAGGGTCAACTAGTGTTTAGAAGACAAGATCTCCTAAAATGCTGCCCTTTACTTACTATGATTTTTGTTACAAAAGTTTTTTTGCTTTCATCTACACATGACCTAATATTTTAGTGATACTTGTCTACTTTTTAGAATGTCTATTTAAAGCAAAAAAATACTTTTAAGAGTATAAAGACAGAGAAAGCAGGATAAAAATTTATTTCTAGAATAATTTTCATTCCTTTAGCATGACCAATGATATAGAATCATATCACCCTTCATGTCATAAGTGAATGAATAATATTTTTCTATGGAGGTATGTGATGCACAGAAGTTTTTTAAAAAATAAATTTCAGTTTTGAAGCATAAAATTACATTTCTTATAAACAGTGAGTAAATCAGATAGGTAAACTGGTAGAAAGGTTCACATACAAGCTAGTATTTAAATTTTGTCTACGACAAGGGCCTTTATCAGCTAAAAGAAACAAATTTTATTAGAGAAACCAAGTATTTGTTGTCATTTTAGTAGAAAATACAATTTTTTGTTAAAATTTCTTTAAGTTGTCCAAATTTGTATAATAATTTTCAAATAAAAAAGTAACAAATACTTTTGCTTCTATTGGCAAGGTATATATCGCCTTCCCAACTCTATATTTTTCCCCCTAAGATATCTCTTAAGAGATCTTTTCTGCTTTCTTCTTATTCTGTGGCATTTTTTCTTTTAAATTATTTCTTGTCATACTCCAGCCTCTACAATACACAATTTTAAACATAAAGTGTTTTTCCACTTTTTGCAGATGGGCGAGCCTTATATGCTTCTCCTGGTCATGTAGCTCCACCTGCTGGTCATCCTTCAGCATACCATCACCAGGGTCTACTGGACCCAATTTTAGCTTTAGGGGTTTTTTTAGTTTTTTTTTTTTAGCAATTCTATTTCTCAGAATGGATGTTTTATTACTTTTATTCTTTTTAGAGGTCTTTAAAATATCAAAGAGAAAATTTACTTATTTTTGCAAAAAATAGGATATGCAATTACCACATGGCCCTTTTAGACCCTTTCATAAGCCTAAGAATCTTGGCAATTTTATTTTTCCTATGTTCTGAAACATTTGCTATTATTTCATTATCCTAGGAATTATTTTATTATTCACCAATTACTCATAACTATGCTAGAAAAGACTGAACAAGACAATGGAAAAATGGTGAAGATACTATAAACTCTAATAATGCTGGTGAAATTAATCATGTCAGGAAAATTTCGATACTATGAATTTTCAGATGCCAATGTCCTAGATGAATTTTCTCAAATTAAGAACAGACAAGTGAACAATATACTTCTAAGAACAAAAAAAAATACTTATACAAAAAGAAAGACTTTATTACACAATAGTTTGTGAAAAGAACCTGGGTTACCTTTTTTGCTAAAAGCATGTGTGACAACAGTATTCTTTGATCTTTTACGTTTATAGGCCAACATTTACTTGATATAGTTTCTAAGAAGACATGCTGACATTATGTGCATATATAAAAGTGATTAAAAAGAAACATATGATGTTAATGTGAAAAAAACCCACTGGACTAAAGAAATAAAGGGCCTATGGTACTCAGTAAATGGTGATAACTGTTTTTTCTGATAACATCAAACATTAAAGACTTGTAATGCAGAGCTAACAATTAGTCAATGCCCTCAAATATATCTGTTTCAAAATACCTCAAAGGAGGAATGAAATTAATGGGTAAAAGTAAATACCCTTAAAAATAATTTAACACATAATTTCTGTGGTTCACATCTCCCTAAATGATTAAAAAATAATTTTCAATTTAGTATTCCACCTGGTTCTGGTATATTTTCCAATTTTATATAACTAATATAATTAATAAATTCTGATTACAGTCAGGTACAGTAGCTCAGGCCTGCAATCCCAGCACTTTGGGAGGCCAAGGCAGGTGGATCACTTGAGCCCAGGAGTTCAAGATAAGCTTGGGCAACATAGGAGATCCCATCTCTATAAAAAGTAATAATAATGATAAAATAAAATTCTGATTATGATGCTAGCTAATATGTTTTCCATATGACTGTTAAATTTTATGTTTTATAGACCTCACACTTTTGATTATTTTTAAATATTTAGTTCTTTAATCAAAGTAGAATTTAGTTTTGTGAATGAAATGAGGTTATGAGAGCTAGCCTTATTTTTTCCAAATAGTTAATTTTCTTAGTACAAATCCTTCTCCTACTGATTTGAAACACTACCTTTAGTCAAAACCAAATCCCATATACTTAAGATAGTCCCAAACTTATGAGAGTTTGACTTAGGATTTTGCAGCTAGCACGGAAGTGATATTCATTCAGTAGAAAGCATACTTTGAGTACCCATACAATCATTTTGTTTTTCACTTTCAATATAGTATTCAATAAATTACATGAGATATTCAATACTTTATTATACAATTGGCTTTATCTTAGATGATTCTGACCAACTGTAGGCTAATATAAGTGTTCTCAGCACATTTAAGGTAGGCTAGACTAAGCTATGATATTCAGTAGGTTAGGTGTATTAAATCCATTTTGTACTTACAATATTTTCAACTTAGGGATGTAACCCCATCATAAGTCAAGGTGCATGTTGTAGACAAGTGAATCTTGTCTTTTATGTACTCACGAATCAGTCCCACTAAATCTATATGTTTAGTCTGCATCAATATCACATTTTTTAGAGTTATAATAGCTTTAGAATGTATTTTGTTATCTAGGAGAGCAAATCTCTTGTTCTTCTTTCTCAAAACTAATTAAGCTATTCTTGAGAACTTATTTTTGTTATAAATTTTAAAATTATGTTTTTGAATTATACAAAAATCCTTTAGTTATAATACCATATTCAGTAAGTAATTTGGAGAGGACTGACATTTTTACAATATTGAACAGTACTATCCAACATTTGTTTATTGTCTGTTATGTCCTTAATAAAATTTGATAGTTTTCTTTACAATGGACATTTCTCATCATTTTATTGCTGAGTATTTTATTTCTATTATGAATCCTTTTCCAATTACATATTCTACTGAATTTGTGCCAATGATTAGAATATCTATTTATTTTGATAAATATACTTTTAAAAATACATTTTATCAAAGCAATATATGCACATATTTTGAAAAAAATCAAACAGTACACAAGGGCATAATAATTCTTTTTCATTTCTCAGTTCACCAACCCAGACCAAAAACTTTTACATGTGTTTGTTTTTAGTTATTCCGGTAGTTGCCTACATTTTTAAAAAACATGTTCTTCTTGCTTTTTCTTGACTTGATGACTGGGGGTACTTTTTGTTGACTCCCTGTTGTCTCTGGCTTTCCTCGCCACTCAATTTGGCTATATCACATTTTTACCTCCTTTTTTGGTGACCTTGGTTACTTTCATAATCTAATACCCAAGGCTGGGCGTGGTGGCTCATGCCTATAATCCCAGTACTTTGGGAGGCCGAGGAGGGCGGATCACGAGGTCAGGAGTTCGAGACCAGCCTAGCCAACATGGTGAAACCCCATCTCTACTAAAAATACAAAAATTTGCTGGGTGTGGTGGCACGCGCTTGTAATCCCAGCTACTCAGGAGGCTGAGGAAGGAGAATCGCTTGAACCTGGGAGGCTGAGGTTGCAGTAAGCCGAGATTGAGCTACTGCACTCCAGCCTGGGCAACAGGACGAGACTCAGTCTCAAAACAAAACAAAACAAAACCAAACCAAACAAAACAAAACAAAACAAAAACTAATACCTAAACCTCTGACTAATTAAACTAAAGATAAAATTCTCCATATTCTATTTCATGAAGACAATAGCACCGCCACTATTCCATGTACATTTCCTTCCCTCTCTGCCTTCCAACCTGTTAACTGTACTTGTACATTTTCAAGGCTGCTAACATTTGCATCATATTCGGTAATCATAATTCATTCTTCCCTGTTTTGTCCAAGGATTGACTCTAAAAGCTGAAAACCAATATTTATATCATCATGACTATTTAAATACTATCCACTGAAAAACAAAGTTTTATGCTACAATTAGATTTTCTCATCTATTTCTTTAAAGCCTTGACCCACACGACAATGTTCAAAGGAATTCCCTTTCTCACAGTCCTAGCAACTGTCCAAAATCATGCCACATCTGAGGGTGCTTTATATTTGAAGCATGCTTTCTTATAAAGTTTGAAATGTTTCTTTCTCCCTTTTCTGATTGTCATTGTTTTGTTTTTTTGGGGGGGTGGCGCAGATGAAGAAATGTATGCTTTCTATGTATACATCATGTCCTTAATTTCTTTCAGCTTCTTACTCAATCTATCTATTACTTAAAATTCATTTCATTTAGTTTGAGGTCTACACACTTCCTATTCTAATTTGGAGGATCTGCCTCTCATTTGGACCATTCTTATACAATTTATCTTTCTTTAAGTTTTTTGTTGCATTCTTCTTATGAAATATTTATTTTATTAAATGTAAGAGTTATTTTTAATGCATCTAGTACCTATCTACATTTTGCAAAGTTAATGCTGCTTTTGTTTTATGGATGCAATAGTTTCTTAAATATTTCTGAGAATTTTAATGTTTTTAGGTTTGGTTCTGTTCCTTGAATTTCATATGACCTCAAGAGTCTATTTCTCATGTTATCTTAGATCTTTTTGGTCATATTGCAGGCTTTTAGCAAGTGGTGATTTTTAGCCAGACAGGTCTACAGGCAGGGCTGGTCACTACACTCCAGGGTGGGTGAGCCAGTACATAGGAATCAGCCATCTTGCCAGGCCCCCAGAGGACACAAAGGTAGTAGTGGCTCTAAATATGTATGTGTAGGCAGACACTGAACATCAAAGTAGGGGAAGTCTATGATCAGTTACCATGCCACATGGAAAAAGGGGGAGCAGTATACACCTGAACCCTTGCTGAAGAGTCCTTCCCTAACCAGCCTTTCTTTCTTTTCTTTTCTTTCTTTTTTTTTTTTTTGTTTTTCAGACAGGGTCTCACTCTGTTGCCCAGGCTGGAGTGTAGTGGTGGGATCTTGGCTCACTGCTGCAACCTCCGCCTCCCAGGTTCAAGTGATTCTCATGCCTCAGCCTCCCGAGTAACTGGGATTACAGGCAGGCGTCACCATGCCTGGCTCATTTTTATATTTTTTGGTAGAGGCAGGGTTTCACCACATTGGCCAGGCTCCTAACCAGTCTTTCTAAAGTGGTTGGTCTAAAGTAACCCTCACTTATTCTCACTCTCAACAGCCCTTGTATTTTCTTCATAAAAGGAATTGATAATGTATTTCTTATTCACGTCTTCATTTGGTTATAGTTTGCCTGTGACACTACTGTACAAATAAATTCTATGAATGCAAAGCCTTTGTCTATCCTGTTCACTGCTATATCCACAAAACACATACCAGTCAATCAATATTTCTTGAAAAAGGTATGAACACTTACATATTCCTCAGAACCAATTCCACTAACAAATCTCAATTCTATACTACAATAAAAGAAAATTAGAATTAGCATAAGAGATGTAAATAACATAATATCCTAACGATATATTTAGGGTAATCAATTTTATATGATTGTAACTTGCAAAATGCTAATTTCATTTTATTTTTACTGTCCTATACACACATATATACACACAAACAAAGTCAAGTATACAACCATATTATTCAGAGGGTAATACAATATTTATGCCTTTCTTTTTTGTTTTTGAGATGGAGGCTCGCTCTATTGCCCAGGCTGGAGTACAGTGGCATGATCTCAGCTCACTGCAACCTCCGCCTCCTGGGTTCAAGCGATTCTCCTGCCCCAGCCTCTGGAGTAGCTGGGATTACAGGCATGCGCCACCACGCCCAGCAAATTTTTGCATTTTCAGTAGAGACAGGGTATCACCATGTTGGCCAGGCTGGTCTCAAACTCCTGGCCTTGTGATCCGCCTGCCTCGGCCTCCCAAAGTGCTGGGATTATAGGTGTGAGCCACCGCGCCCGGCCGCTTTTCTAATTTATGAATATCATACTAGTGCAACAGAAGTTGTCAAAAATAATTCCAATGAAGTCATTCAATCACATCCTTAAGATTCATAGATAAAACAATTTCTATTTAATTGGTCAACAGCAAAATCCTTGCTAATTGAATGTGAACCTCAAAGATGCAAGCCCAACACAGTCAGTAGTGCAGAGCCAGGTCTGTGATCTAGATCTTTCCTCTCCTGATTCAAGGAAAACACATCTTCCTGGACCTGGGGGCTCTCTTCTTTGCCTACTGTAACGGTTAATATTGAGTGTCAACTTGATTGAAGGTTGTAAAGTATTGTTCTTGGGTGTGTCTGTGACATTGTTGCCAAAGGAGATTAACCTTCTGAGTCAGTGGAGTGGGAGAAGCAGACACACCCTCAATCTGGGTAGGCATCATCTAATCAGCTGCCAGCACAGCTAGAATAAAGCAGGCAGAAGAATGTGGAACGAGCAGACTTGCTGAGTTTTCCAGCCTCATATTTCTCCTGTGCTGGATGCTGCCTGCCCTTGAACATTAGACTCGGAATTCTTCAGCTTTTGGACTCTTGGACTTACACCAGTGGTTTGCTAGGGGCTCTCTGGCCTTTGGCCACAGACTGAAGGCTACACTGTCAGCTTCCCTACTTTTGAGGTTTTGGGACTCAGACTGGCTTCCTTGCTCCTCATATTGCAGACGGCCTATTCTGGATGTCACCTTGTGATTATGTGAGTCGATACCCCTTAATAAACTCCCCTTCACATATACATCTATCCTATTAGTTCTGTCCCTCTAGAGAACCCTAATACACTCACCCAGTAGGATTTGATGTCTCCTAGAATTCTAGAGCCTACTATATGTGTAGCAGTTCTCCAGGCTCAGCAACCCAAGTAGCTGGGACTACAGGCATGCGCCACTATGTGCGGCTAATTTTTGTATTTTTAGTAGACACGGGGTTTCACCATGTTGCCCAGGCTGGTCTCGATCTCCTGAGCTCCAGAAATCTGCCCACCTCAGCCTCCCAAAGTGCTGGGACTACAGGCATGAGCCACTGCACCTAGCCTATCTTTATTCTTATGGCTTCAAAATCTTCACAAGCAGCATACATCTTCTGAGATCCAAGCCCCTCTTTCTAATTAATTAACTGATATCTTCAAATGTAAGTTGAACTTAGTAACATTCATCTTTGTCTCTTGAACTAGTTCTTCTTTCAATAAGCCATATGGAACCAGCATCTTCCTAATCAACCAAGCCAAGTGCCAGGAAGTCACACTCTTTCCTGCCCCCACACCTTCCTAGCCAACCAGTCAAGCCCTGTGGAGTTCATCTCCTTAATATTTCTCATGTATCTCTCCATTCCCCCATCCCTCTTCCAGCCAAAGTTATCTAGCACCTGGCTCATTATTTAACAACAGTAATAGAAGAGGATTTCAATTTGGAGTTTATACTAATGTATATAAAATGGCAAACTGTATAAGTAAACTAATCCTATCACTCAGTGAAAAACTGCAAACTCAGTGGAAAATTCTTTCCTTCAAGTTAATAAAAAAATGTAAGGGACTTACTTAAATGGTGTAAACAAAAATGGTAAAGTAACTTCTTTTTTCTGAGTCATTTTCACCTGGGAACCAAGTATGAAAATATTACAAATGAGAAAAAAATGAATTTCATTTTGAAATATAAACATCCATTAAAGTGATTCTTCAGGGATGATTAACCACTTTGAAAATAAATGGAATTTTATGTTACTATATTGTTTCATAAATATTTAAAGAAAAATTTAACATTTTCTTACTATCTCAATAAGCTGAGAATTAAACATATCAATCTTGCAAAATAACATACTGTAATTAAAATTGTACTTCCTTAACTCTGAAAATAAAACAAGCCAAACTGCTTATTCTTAAAAGTGTTAAGAATAACAGAAGGTTTTAGTCAAAGAGTCACCTCTTTAAACTCTTAACGAATCTCATAACGTACATGGAATGACAAGAAATGTTGCAATCTCTAATAAGACTTCTATGGGGCAAATTCTAATAGTTAAAGAATTGGCTTGCAGTCGTTGTAAGCATACGTGGTAATCTTACATTCAGTCATTCCCCTCAAAGATAATTTGATGCCCTCAGACTGAGCCATAGAACCTACACTTCAGAAATGTGAAACAAGTCAAATACGTAAAATTTAAGGGTAAATTACAGGGAAATAGTTAAAAAACAAAATCAAGTATTTTCCCTTAATATATTCAATATTTAAATTGTAGTACTGTCCATTTTTGTGCGTGCCTTTTTAAATTTTTTTTTTTTTACCTTGAACTGTTCAAGAATCTGTACTGCATTTGTAAACATGCTCTCTGCTTTGAAGAGATCAGTGTTGTTAAGATAATCCACAGGAAGGATTCCCTGCAAATAACAAACACCAGCTTATGGATAGTATTCAGACAGCTCAGGCTATTCTTATAAAACAAAACAGACTGAAAAGCAATAAAGATAAGGCATATGGACAAATAAATAATTGAAATAGTTAAATGAAAAATCTTTTTAAAACTATAACTGAAAAATGTTCTATTATTTTTCTCATAAAGTAGATGTATTAAGATAAGCAAAGCAAGAGATGAATTAAATTCACTAACACCTGGCATTGGCTGAGAGATAACTATGTTCTAGGCAGTGAACTGAGTGCTTCACACAAAAAAAACAATTACTATGGTAGGCCACAGCTAGCATACTTAAAATGAAAGACTTCAGACATATCAGAGTGTACCGTACATAATAAGAGTAAGGACTATTCTGGTAAACTTTTGTTTCATTATACACATACACAAATACTATGACTGTTGGGGTCATATTACTCAGCATTCTGGGTTAAATAACATTATTTTTTAAGAGTACATTTGATTTTGAAGAGCTAATAAGAGTGGCTGGTTGAAATAGTTATTTTCGGCATTTCGGTATCCAGGGCCCATTCTTAACAGCATTACTATTTTCTGTTGAGAAATCTTGCCCATTAGATACAGCATGTTAGGTTTATAATCTAGGGAACTGCTGATCTGGAATTTGACTCCTGATAGTCAAGGGATAGAAACTAAGGTATAATGCTACTCTACCCTCATATCAATGCCCTGAGAACAGCTCTGCCATGGGATCATGGCTGTGGTTCGTTCTTCCAAGTCTCCAGATATCCTGGTTCCAGGTTATTCCAAGCCTGGTTTTCAAGCACCACTTTGTTTCAGCAAATCACCAATACCTTTTCAATAACTACCCTTTAAACGAAGTCAGTTTTTGCTGCTTGTAATAAAAAAATTACTTACACATTTCTATCACTTATAACCAGAATACAAAGATATAAATCATACACATTTTAGAAAATTAAAGTACTTAAAGAAAAGCTATTTGGCTCATGTTCCATGTTACAGAATATAATACACAAGCAATTATGAGGTACTGCATATTTAGAAATAAATACACAGGAATATATAGTTATAAATGTAATCAAAGATCATATAAGCTGGAAGCAGTGGTGCATGCCTATAATCCCAGACACTTGGGAGGCTGAGATGGGAGGACTGCTTGAGCCCAGAAGTTCAAGACCAGCCTGGGCAACACAGCAAGACCCTGTCTAAAAAAAAAAAAAGAAAAAATAGACTCCCAGATTATTCAGAAACACATAAAAAAGAGTAAATTTTACTGTGCAATAGTTTTTTTTTATACTGAGAGTTGATAATAAAATTTTATTCCTTACCACTGAGTTAAGAGGAAAGGGAACTCCAATAAGAGAAGTCATCAATGGTGCAATATCAGCCTACAAATAAAAAAGCTCAATTCTAAGAAGTCTATGGACATCAACAAAGAAATTAAATAATGTAATACAACCATATTTTGGAATATAACCATGATATTTGTTATAATCAGTTACCTTCAAACATGTATTTAATACAAAAAGATATTAATCTCTAAAAGTGTCATTTGCTAGACGTATATGAATCTATAAAAAAAAATTGAAAAGAAACCAGTAAAAGCCCTAAATGTAAAACATACTAAAACAAAAAAATTACTTATCCTATTAGCTAAGAATTTGACCATTTTATGTAACAGTTTTTCAGTATTATACAAGGATGCCTTATTTAGACATAAAATGAATATCAAGAGTAGACTTTAACTGGAGAAATGTATATATTAACTAGAAAAACAAAGTATCAGAAGGATACTTTGACCAGCCAGTGATGTTCAGAAAAGACATAAACCAGAGAAGAGGCTCTTTAGTCAAAAGATCCCAAATACCATTTTGGATATCTCCTCTTCAAGGTCATTTTCTCGGAAGACTTGTTCATCTTTTTTCTATCTTCACTTCCTCACCTTCCCATCACTCTTCTGCCCACTGTGGCTCACTCTGACCTTTTATCATTCCATAGACTGCTCTCTCTAAGAGAGCTAACCACCCATTTTCTAAATCTAATTGACTACGTTTATATAAGTCCTTATAATTTTTCAGGCAATGAAATACTCAGAATTGAGAACACCCAGCTTCAAATTTTCAGGCAGGTTTTTTAACCCTCCAATTGCTCGATTTCTTTATCAGTTAAAAAAATAAATACAAGTTTTTCCCTTAAAGAGGTATGACAGGATTAAATGAGATAAAACTTATAAAGTACTTGGCACATAATAAGCCTGTGACAATGACAGCTACAAGTGTTGCTGGCATTACTAGACCTTTCAGCAGTATGGCATAGGCCACTCCTTTCTTGGCCTCAACACCACACAGCTGAGTTTCTTCTATCTCACTGGCTCCTCCTTTTCAGATACCTTCACTACTCCCTCACTTAAAGTTGGAATTCATCAAGTTTGTTCCCAGGCTCTCAATCTTTCTCACTTGCTACTATTTAGACTGTCCTCCAGGTGCCATCCTGCAGAAAACTGGAAATCTCCAAAGTCTTTCTAGTCGCCTTTTCCTTTTCCCTCAGAATCCACTGTCAGCCACCTCTAATCTCTTCTCCACGCTGCAGCCAGGGGGATTCTTCCACACACAAAAAACCACATCATGTCACTCTCTAGGCTTCAAACTCTTCAAGGATTCTTTGAACTTTCAGAATTAAGTTCAGAAGGCCCATGAGACCCTGAAGGGTCCGTGCCTCCCTTCTGCCTCACACCACCCCATGGCTTCTATTGCGGTATAACAGCTTTCTTCAAGACCCTTTAATATACCATGTAACCTCTCACCAGAACTTAGTGTATGCATTTCCTCTGCCTGAAAAGCCCTCCTCCTACTGCCTTGGCCTACTAATTCCTGCTTATTCATGAATCTTAGCTCAATCCTTGACTTCTCAGGAAGACTTTGCTGACCACAGTCTATCACATACATCCACTCTACAGTCTCACTGCTGCACAAATCTCTTTTGTAGTAGTTACCACAGCTTCAAGTTTACATGTATTTGTACAACAGACTGATGAGTATCTGTTCTTACCCCTAAGGTATAAATTTCCCAGGACAGGGATTAAGTCTGCCTTTACTCACCACTAAATACTTACACTTAGTACAAAGTTGAAACACACCACAGACACATCACAGTGTTAGTAGAAGGAATGAATAGAAGAAGAGATTCTCATTTGATGGAGATCTGAAGCAGGAATGTTCGCCAACAGACTGACAATTCAGAGAGCAGTAACTGAATCTATGTTAAATTGCTGATTATGATCTGGTCTGGCTATGAATACGAGATGTTCTTGTTTTGTGATCTTCAAGTCATTCCTGTCTTTTTGACAGTGATTTTTAATTGCAAATTAATAAATTGCTATTCTGACTTAATATGTTCATGTTCATTTACTTGGGTAGTATGCATCTATCCTGGGAGAAGACTATTCTTATTATGCTGGGAAGAAACAAGTTTCTACAACCACAGGTCTGAAAGTGAGACCCTGGACCTTGATTTGTCCACCACAGTAAGTAATCTCAGCTTGTGTGGTGACCTGGAAGGCAAGATACTCCTGCCACTTTGGAAGCCATATCCCAATGATGCTATACCTTCTATAAATAGCGAAAATGGCTATTAAAGTAGCATGTTTTTAACAATGACAATTATGTGCTTCATATTTACAGACAATGCTACTAGTCTAACTTTATCAGACTGGCTATACATTTTCCTCTAACAGAGGGTTTCTAGCTGAGTAATTTATAATCTCATCACTTTTTTCCCATTGCATTTGTAAGGTTGCTGGTTAGAAGTAAAGGTAAAATATGTGTTAACAAAAAGAAAATGTAACTGATATACTATAGGAAAGGAACCCATAACAGGAATTTTAATAGATCTGTGCTTAAATTAAGCAATACAATCATGAAAAGCAATCACAGAAATTTAACAGGCATGCGAACTTCAATTTACATAACAAATAATTATCCAGTGTTATTTGGAAAAAGTCTTTTATTTTCACTTGAAGTTTTGTTTGTTTTGCCACGACAGATTAGTTGAGCTAAAATATTTGCACTAAAAGAATTCCCCTTAGTAACTGAAATGTTTTGAAAAAGAATTTGTCAATATTATCTATTTTTTATAGTTTTTGACTAACCTCCTTATAGAAGATAAAATTAAATTTGAATGTAATAAAATCAAAATGGATACCTGATTGACATCTAGCCTCTTCCAGTTCTCCAATCTCCACTCTGAAAGATAAAATCAGACACAAGATCTGATGTTAAGATTTAAAAAAGAATAAATCATTTGATTTTTAGGAGTGCCCAATACTTATGGAAAACATAGGTATTAGAAATGTCTATTTTAAGCCAACTATGAATAAAAATCATGCTTAAAGGCAAAGGTATATTTTTTTAAATAATTTTTTAAAAAGTAAATATTTGGTGTTTCCTGTGATGGAAGCATTAAGCTTCTTAAATGCTCTTTGGGAGATAATTGTTTCAAAATATCAGAGGCTGAGGAAGGAAAGATGGAAGTGAAAAAGCACAATGGTAACAACTGTCAGCATTGAAAACTCATTACAATCCTGTTCGAGAGAGTTATTAAGGCAATTGATAGGAAGTTAATTAATTCAAGCTTCTCTTTTTTTCTGTGATGGCAGTTGCTCCCAAAACACTTAAAACTGTAGTTGTGATATTCCTGTAGTCACTAATCACAAATGTTAACATAGTATATTGAGTTATTATTAAAATTGCCTTCAAAGATAGGCTCATTCTTTCATTTTGCTACACATAAATTCAGAAATTGCATCTAACAGAAATCGAAACAAGTGATTATGAGAGACCAAGTTTTGATTTAATGGCTTTAGGATATACTGCCAAAAGAGTTATAAGATATTGTATAATAAAATTTCATTCAATAAGCTAATTAAAGTTTAAAAATATGTTTCTGACTCTACTAGTCAACTGCCAAAAATTCACAATAATCAGTTGATGAAAAAGTGCACATTCCTTCTCTCTAAAATGTATATTTAATATTCATATGAGAAAAAATGCATTTATTTTGTGACAATTCTTGAAATCATGTGATTCTAAAACATCAATTCAGTGAGAAATCAAATGCCAAAATAAAGTTAAATCTCATAAATACAAACATACTATTTACCCTACTTTCTATTTTGATCCAATCTAATCCATTTATCACAGAGCAGTCAGAAAGGTAGCTCCTATGGCAAACTGGAATGTTGGCAATGCTCTAACAGGTTTTAACGATAGAGCACTGCACTCAGAACATACTTCATGCTCTCCTTACCCAGGCTTTGGTGCATCAAATGATCTACCTCTTGTTTACCTCTCCAACCTCTCAACTCATTATACTCTGCTCCTAGCTGACAGTGCTCAGCCACATCAGCCTTCCAATTCTGTTCCTCGAACAAGCTAAGCTCTTTGTATTTTTTGCCTCTTCATTTGCTATTCCCTCTGCCTGAAACATTCCTGCCCTAACCTTCATATGAATGGCTCCCTCTTATCCTAACTGTGAAGAGACGTACTATTAGCCCACTCTATAAAATGTATCCTGCTCCATAAGGGAAACTTCTAGGGTACTGCAAATGTATGGCGAATCTGGGTGGAGATTACATGGTACATATATATGCAGGTAAAATTCATAAAGCTATACATTTAAAACTAATGCATTTTGCCTCCTTTGCTAAATATCTTAATAAAAACATGGGAGACTGAGTCAGGCATGGTACACACCTGTGGTTCCAGCTACTTGGGAGGCTGGGGCAGGAAGATTGCTTGAGCCCAGGAGTTCTAGTCTGTAGTGAGCTACGATTGGCCTGTGAACCTGTTAACAGTTACTACATTCCAGCCCATTCCATTCCTTTAGAGACACAGCAAGAATCTGTCTCTAAAGAAACTATGGGGGACAGGGTGGAGAAAGGAGCCTGGTCCTACCTCCTCTTTTATCATATCACCCTGATTTTCTTCATAAAATTATCATAATGTGTAAATTTTGTTTATAATTGCTTTAATTCTCCTACTAGAATGCTAAGTTCTGAGAAAGCAGGGGCTATCTCAAAGATATACAGTAGATGAAAAAAAGAGTCCTCTAGCTTCTTTTTCTTTCATACCTAAATAAATCTGGAAATGATAATGACAGTGTACTGGTTGCACTGTTGTGGCCCCTTGTCAATATCTCCTCTGTGGACCTGTGATTTGGCATGATGCTCTCCATCAGCACTTACAAACATATAAGAAATCGCCCTCTGAAAAATGCACCATTACTTACTGAAGACATGCTATTGAGTGCATTATTCACTGTGCTCTTCTGTCTTCATTAGGGCCTAGGGTTGAAATAGCTCAGTACTACCTCTTGCTTTTTATCTAATAGAGATATTTTGCAGGTTGTATGATTTTATAACTGATAGTATGTACTTTGCTTGAGTTGAAAAATCTCAATCAAACTGATAATTTACCTCTATGAAACCTTAAATTTCCTCTTATTTAATTTTTATTTACTCTACCTCACATTCAAATTAATTAATAAATTAATAAAAGAACATCGAAAGTTCAGTTTATCAGTTGAGACATTCAGAAAGGTCTAGTTATTAGCAGTGGTGTGCTGGGAAGGGTTCAACAAATGGCTCTTTGAGAAGAGAAAAACCAACAATCCCTTGTAGTGTTTGCATAGAAACAGTAATGGCACAAATGTCAAAATGAGGGATTTACAACTAAAATTTGAAAAGTGATTTCTTAAAAAATTAAACTTTGTTTTTATTTTAAGAGGCTGTGTTTATAAACACAGTAAAGAAATGCTTGTACCTTTCAAAAATGAATCATCAAACTGCTGAGCTGATACTCTTTGGGGATAATTGATTCCAGCTCCCCAAGTGACTAAAGGAGTTAAAGTCTCTGAAGGATGACCAGCCCCATGGGAACCTACAAATAAGATACCAAGAATAATAAGACAAATATAGAACAACTAACTTACAACTAAATATTTTTTAAATAGTTTGTTTTGAAGAGTTGATCCATATATAGTTAATTATAGTGACTACATTGCCAAATGGTTACAACCTTTTATGACAATTAGTTTGGCAATATTCCTATAAAGCGAGTTAGAGAAACAACAACAAACAGGCAAAAACTAAAACAAAAAACCAGAATGCCTGCTGAGTAACTATGTTTGAAAGAATAGAAATAACAATAAGACATGGAAGAAGTGTTGCTGCTGCCAGAGTAGCACTGCAGACAGGAAGAACAGAGAGCTCCCTTGGGCAGTAACCACCCAAGCTTGGGGCAAGCAGTAGAGACTTGGTCTGTTCTGGAGAAGATGGTTAAGGTCTCTTGATCTTTTTCTTCCAGGCCACTCTGGCAGGTAGAGCCAAAAGAAGTCCTTTATAAAGTGGAATTCAAATCACTAGAAATTCATATTGTGATTTAGGGACAAATTTCATCTTTGCTTAATTTTGTTCTCTGTGCACACATTGCATTTGCCGTGGGAATCTTATGGGTGCACAGGCTTATCCGGGACAGAATTTCAGCAGCCATCGGTCCCTCAGTAATACCATCTTAACACCACTCCCTCTGCCAACATATACACTTAATTCTCTGTAGATAAATAATAGTTACTTTTTATTTTCTTCTCCACTTTCCTCTAGTTTCTCATTTGTAAATGAGAATATATTCGTTTTTTAGTTAGAGAAAATATTTTTTATATAAGATCAGTTGTTTTTTAGGCTAACATTTTAAGCACAAAATTATGTGCTAGACACTTTGTATATACCAAGACATCTAATCCTCTCAACATCATAAAATATTTGCCGGCTACATTTATCACTACTTTAATTGTAAGGTACATATCAATTAAAGACACACTAACCCCAGTCTGTCATTCCATGGTCAGAGGTAAAGATAAATGTTGTTTTCCCATCATTTCCATAGAAATGGTTAAACATAGACACGATTTCTTTAACTCCATCATCAACTTTTTTAATATTATCCTTGTAGTCTCTATGTATAAAGAAACAGAGGAACAAATTAAATTAATTTGGAGAAATCAAATGTATTCAATGTGGATTTATTACATTCAAAATCAGTAACTTCTGAAATGCTTTTAGATTTCATCTTTAATATTTTAAAATCAGAGCACTCTAGAATGTTGAAATAATTTTTTTTCTCCTTTTAATGAAGCAAAATAACCCAAAATAGTTTTCAAAAATGATTTAAAAGGGGACTGATTAACAAATACATTTTAATAAACTTTTAGGTCCTAAATGAGATAGATGACTTTCATGTCTCTCACTCTCACTACATAAACTATACTCTTCTGGCCACACTAAAAGTATCATTTCAAGTATAGAATATTTTCATTCCCTAAAGTGCTTGTGATATAAAATATAATAGCACACTCTGAACGCATTATATTTGAGATTGCCATACAACTGAACAAGGTTCTTTCGATACGAATATTCCAGCAATTACAACAGTGCCTCAAGTTTAAGAAGCGGATTGTGAGGTATTCATTACTGGTAGCTAACCCAATAGGCTTTACAGCTACTGTTAGGCTAATCTAAACCAAATGCAAAATAAGAAATAAGAGTATAACATGGTACCTTCCCTTTACTTGTGGTCTTCAAAAGTGAGAAAAATCTTTGCTGTTATATATAAGGAGTGTTACTGAATTATGGTATACAAAAATTTATACAATTTATGTGCTAGATACAATACTAATTAAATGGAATACACAAGGAATAGATAATTACATCTTTTGGTGATATAAAAGTTAATACCATAGAATGCTTTTATTTTCAAGATTCACTGAAAATATTTCTAAAATATATAGATATTTTAGATCATTTTTTTCTCTGCTTCAGTAAATGAAGACTATGGAATATGTACAGGATATATTTTACTTATATTAATGTGTCATCTGGATACAACACATATGATTTAAACCACTACATCAGAAATCTCATATAATCAAGAACTTAATATACATTACAGTAGTTATTTAAAATATTAGCTCTGTTGTTATAATTCCAAAGAAAACATTATAATAATTTAAAAGTTCAATAGAATAGATGTTTCCCCTAAAAAATACAATTAAACATAGCATGCATTAAATTACCTCGAGGATGGTCGATGAGCATGTCCATTTGTATCTATTCCTAATAAATGTAAGAAAAAAACTATTTTCTCTTCATTTATTTTAGAAAACAAAGACTGGTTGTTCCTGGCATGACGAAAGAAGTCCTACATATAACAAATGAGTTAAAAATATTTAGTTCATTTGTTTTATTTTAAAAGTAATACTGATGAAAACATTTAAATTTATGCATAAGTACAAAATTAAATTATCTCACATTATTTAAATCTGTGACCTACCAACACAACGTCTTTGCTATCAGCTCAGACATCTATGTTCAATGAATTAGCTGTTTGTTATAGGAAGGCCAAAAAAAGGTGTTAGAAAGGGGATCATAATTTCATAGAGATCTCATAATGTTAATCTCACATCTAACTTAATAAAATACAGCAGATTGAAGACATATTTTGGCAAAAGCCAAAAATAAAATAGTAATAGTGTTATCAGTTTAAGAATCATTTATTATTTTTAAATATTTCAGAACTGGACCACTTCTCATTGTCCTGTGTACTACCAACCTAGTCCAATCGTAATCTCCAATTTAGAACATTGCAAATAGCCTCCTCATTACTTCCTTTGCCCCAACTAGAATGTGTTCTTCAAATCATGTAACAGAAAAGCATCAAATTCATAAAATGCCACTTGGCAGGGTGAGGCTGGGAATAATTAATAAAAATAAAATTTGAAGATTATTATGCTAATTTAATGATAAACTAGATTCATAAACCCTTCTAAGGCAAATGATTCATCCTGTATCCATATATGCATGAACATGGGTTCAAAACTATGAAGACTACTTTTAAATTATTTTAAAATAAGTTAACAGGCTATCTAAGATACATCTTTGTTGTTCACATAAATGCCTTTAACTGTAGAAGATGTTAACTTTTAACAAGAGATGTTTAATGTTTCAACAAAAGTCTGAAGTATTTAAGTATTTTTTTCAAATAATTCTTCATTACTATGTTAAAAAATACAAATGGTGCAATTAGAGAACTAGCTATTCAAGAATAGAAATAAATTAATATAATATGTAACCTGCTATCATCTGTCTCAAAAGTATAAAATTGCCCCCTAACTTTCATATACATTCTAATTAACTCCTAAGAAAATTTAAAAACTAGATAAAAATGACAAGTTCTTTAAGAGAAAAGAATTAAAAGTTAAACACATAATTGAAAGCTGACAAAAACAAAAAAACTGAGCAAATGACTTGAATTATATCTATAATTTGTTCTATGGCTGGTACAATATATTCAGCTACGTAATCCTTTCTTGGAGCTAGATGTGCTCATCCTATCCTTTCTTGCAGCTAGATGTGCCTTTGTGGTTTTGGCCAATAAGATTTAAGTCAAATATTTCAGTCTTAAAGCTATGTGGATCTAAGGCTCTTTGAAATAAATATAATTCAGTAGGAAAGATCCTTTTTTCTTCTTCATACTGTTGACCTAAAACACTAACATAAGGGCAGGAACTCCAAGGGTATCTTGAGTCATGACATAACCTTGAAGATAAAACTCACGCTCTGAGGTTAGAGGAAGACTTCAGGAGACTGAGTGTCAATGACATTGTGGAGCCAATATAGCACCCTGGACTGCATCAATGCTCAGCTGCCTACTGCTGGCATTATCTTTACGTAAGATAGAAGTAAACTTTTATTTTCTTCCCTATTACACAGGTATGATCTAATCTAAGTTAGTATACTTATTCATGTACCAAACAATTCCCTGATAGAGGAATTATTGTTGTTGTTGTTATTGTTGTTTTGTTGTTGTTGTTGTTTGAGACAAAGTCTCTATCGCCCAGCCCAGGCTGGAGTGCAGCGGCACAATCTTGGCTCACTGCAACCTCTACCTCCTGGGTTCAAGCAATTCTTGTGCCTCAGTCTCCCGAGTAGCTGGGATTACAGGCATGCACGACCATGCTCGGTTAATTTTTTTGTATTTTTAGTAGAGACAGGGTATCACCATGTTGGCTAGGCTGGTCTCAAACTCCTGGCCTCAAGTGATCCATCCACCTTGGCCTCCTGAAGTGCTGGGGATTACAGGCGTGAGCCACTGCGCCCAGCCTCTGATAGGGGTTTAAAGTTAACAGTGTGAAAAAGTCAGTATCTCTGCCAACAAGATGTATATTGAAGGGGAATATGTCAATGTATGAACAGTTATAGTATAGCACAATAAAGTATTAAGGGAATATAGAGGAGGGTTATCTAAGTCAAAGTGGAAATAGGGTAAAGCAAAGAGAAGTCACAGAAGACATAATAGAGAAGATGATGCACGAACTGAGATTTTTAAAGTGAATAGATTCAACCCAGGTGAACCTTTGAGGCCATTATACTAAGTGAAATAAGCCAACCACAAATAGACATAGACTGTATGATACCACTTATGATATAAGGTGCCTAGAGTAGTCAAATGCATAGAAATAGAAAGTAGAATGGTGGTTGCCAGGGGTTGGGGGAGGGGGAAATGAATAGTTTTGTTTGTTTGTTTGTTTGTTTTGAGACGGAGTCTCACTCTGTCGCCAGGCTGGAGTGCAGTGGCACGATCTCAGCTCACTGCAACCTCCGCCTCCCGGGTTCAAGTGATTCTCCTGCCTCAGCCTCCCGAGTAGCTGGGACTACAGGCATGTGCCACCACGCCCGGCTAATTTTTGTATTTTTAGTAGAGAAGGAGTTTTACCATGTTGGCCAGGATGGTCTCAATCTCTTGACCTCGTGATTCACCCACCTCAGCCTCCCAAAGTGCTGGGATTACAGGCGTGAGCCACTGCGCCCAGCCAGAATTATTGTTTAATGGGTACAGAGTTTGTTTTGCAAGATGAAATAGTCTAGAGATTAGTTGCACAACAACATGAATATACTTAACATTACTAAATTACAGATGCTCCTCACTTACAATGGGGTTATATCCCAATAAACCCATCCTAAATTGAAACTATTGTAAGTCAAAAATGCATGTAATATACCTGTTACAGGTAGTGAGACAGGTATGAGTGGGACAAGAGAGGGGTCTTCCCTAACCCACCAGGAATGTCAGGTGATGATTCAGCAATTATCACACTGCCTCTCTAAAAGTAGTAGATTGGCAGCTGGCACCAGGGAGAGGCCATTTCCTGATGGTCCACACTTGCTGCACTAAAGTGTTAACTGAATGCAAGCACCAGAGAGATGCATTCCTGGGCATGTGCATTAAGAGACCAAATGGTGAAGTATGCCCGTCAGGGGGCACTCCACCAGAAAAGGAAAGAAAGCCTCGGATGGGTGTGTGTACAACTTTCTAAACACACTGCATGCTCACCTTCCAACGTTAAGGAGGGCACTGCGCATGCGGGCGCCCCACCCTACGGGAAGAATCATGGAAAGGGGCCAGCCTATAAAGTCCTAGGATCAAGATTAAACACTGCACTTGACCTCGGTGCTCACTTCTAGGCATACTTCCCATTCTTTCCTGTTCTAAAGCTTTTGTAAATAAAATTCTACTCCTGCCTTGGTCTCTTCTTCTGCCTTATGGCCCTAGTCAAAGTTTTTCTTCTGGGGAGGTAAGAATTGAGGTTGCTGCAGATCCTTACGGATTTGTTGCCAGTAATTCAGATACCTTCCGCCAGTAACATACCTAACCTACCAAACATCATAGCTTAGTCTGGCCTACTGTCCACGAAGAGTCAAACTCTATAAAATATTTGAAGAGATTTATTCTGAGCCAAATATGAGTGACCATGGCCCATGACACAGCACTCAGGAGATCCTGAGAATATGTGCTCAAGGTGGTTGGGGTGTAGCTTGGTTTTATACATTTTGGGGAGACATGAGACTTCAACCAAATATATTTAAGAAATATATTGGTTTGGTTCAGAAAGGTGGGACAACTCAAAGTGGGGATTGGGGGGGAAATTTAAAAATTTCTGGTTGGCAATTGGTTGAGTTTCTCTAAAGACTTGGGATCAAAACAAAGGAATGTCTGGGTTAAGATAAGAGATTGTGGAATCCAAAGTTCTTATTTGCAGAGGGACCCTTCAGATAGTAGGTTTCAGAGAGAACAGGTTGTAAAATGTTTCTTATTAGACTTTAAGGTCTGTGTTGAGGTTAATGCCAGAGAGGTATAATGAGGCATGTCCGACACCCACCTCCCCTCATGACCTGAATCAGCCTCTCAGGTTACATTTTTAAAGCTTTTAAAAGCGCCCTGGCTGAGAAAGTTCATTGAGATGCTTGCGGGGGTGGTGCTTAGAATTTTATTTTTGGTTTACACTACCTTCAACATGCTCAAAACATTTACATTAGCCTACGGTTGGGCAAAATCATCTAACATAAAGCCCATTTTTTAATAAAGTGTTGATAATGTGAGATAAGTGAGATAATAATTACTATTTCATGTAATTTTTGATACTATACTGAAAGTAAAAACCAAAATGGTTGTATGGGTACTCAATGTATGGTTTATACTAAATACGTATGGCTTTTGCACTGGTGGAAAGTCAAAAGAATCGAAAGTTAAACCACTGTTAAGCTGGGGACTGTCTGCAAACACTTAAAATGCTTAAGATAGTAAATTCTGTATTTTGCATATGTATTTTTTTTTACCACAATTACAAAAAACAGGTGAGTAGAAAACTGCATGGATCTGGAAACTGTTTGGTTTGAATTAAGCATGAGTCTCTAGCCAGGATATGAAGTAAAACCCTTACCTCACTCTCTAGCCTCTTCTGAGACCTGGCTCCCAGGCAGTCCTCCTGCCACACTAACCTCCCTTCTTTCACTTCCTCAAATCCATTATGCTGACTCTTGACCAAGATTTACATAATGCTGCTGGCCTGAAATACCTTTCCATACCAATCCATCCCTACCCATTTCTTTGTCTCCTATACCTGTTCTGAGATTATCTCAAACCTCTTAGGCTTCCCCTAACTACCCAGTCCAGATTAGAATTTTCTGAAGATACATTCTTGGTCTGTATTTTTCCTTCACATCACTTACCAATGCTGATGACTTCATATTTTCATTATAACTTGATTAATATATATCTACCATATTTTATGAAGAAGTCATGTGCAAATCTTTTTTTCTGTCCACTATCATGTCAAGACTAGTAGTGTTGAAATAAAGAAAGGAAGAAAGACATGAAATCAGGCCAGCTACCAGCTAAGTATGTACATTCGCAAGGAATCAATTCCATGATTTTGGAGAGATTTTAGCTACACACACGAAATTAGAAGCCAAAGGCTTTCATGCAGATATTAATATTAGTACATTATGTTAAGAAGTGATGATTAGCAAAATAATTTGCTAATCATTTTCTCAAAGAGATTTTATTTAAGATGAAAGTTTTCCCTGTTGACAAAAGTATACATTAAAAGTAAAAAGAAAATTTCAAGGGAAAAGATCCTTGGAAAAAAATAGGGTTTAGCCATGAATTTTAGAGCACTCAATTTCTGCTAAGCAAATACAAAGAAAAAGGCAGATATATACTGAGGAGTACATTCACAAACAAAAATGGCTATATCATGGAGAAGTCCACAAAGTCAGTTCAAAAGACACTATTAGAAAAAAGAAGTGTCAATCAAAGCCTCTTATAATGGATGAATTATGAGTTGTTATTTGGAGATGAGGAATAATGCACTGGTAAAAGAAGAGAGACAATGTCCACAATTGAGATTTTCACACAATTTTTGAGAATATAAATTATATTGTATTCCTCATGAAACTATGATAATTGTCACTATAAAATGTTCAAAAAACTCTAGTACTTAAAGAAACCATAGATTTTTATTATGATCAATTTGCTAATTTGTTTTTGCTTATATAATCTGCTTATCTAATTTTTCTTTAAAGTATAATTTTTTTTAAATCATATACTTTGTTATTATAAATGTATTATATTTGAACAGCATTTTCCCAAAGGCTTTCATATATCTCACATGGTCCATTACTACAAGAGAATGATTCCAAGGTCAATGAAAGATCAAAATTTACCCAGGATGAATCACAAACTAGAAATGAAAAACAGGTTTCCTAAATCCTAATCTAGGGCTCATTTTACTAATAGAAACAAAGAAGTTTAAAACTTCTCTTGTTTATTTAGAATGTGTAATTTTTTATAATTAAATCTTAGAATTCAGAACAGTATGCTACAATATAAAATTTTTAAAGCTCATGCAAACAGAAAAAACTTGAAATACAGTCTCCAATACTTCAGATAAAAATATGTTTTTTGTATATTAACCACTCAATAGCACAAACCTTAACATTATCAAAAACCCACGTATCCAGTTTTGTTGCATCTTGAGCACCAAAATCCTCTCTTTTAGCATCATAACTGTATGTATAAACGTGGTCTCCACTAGCACCTGAAAAGGAAATTTGGAAAAAACAATTTTTTTACAAAATCTTTTAAACTATCATAAAGTATGAGATAGTCATTCACAGATTTTTGTGAGTAACCAGAATTTTCACAAAGCATTGTTCATTATGATGGGGAAGAGAAAAATGGGAGGAATAATTAACATTTATGTATATTATGTCCTATGGACCATGCTACATACTTTAATGTATACTACTGCTTTTTGTCCTCAAAAATAACATATTTTAATTTCACAGATTCACTATATGTTAATTAACACACCAAAATCACAACTCTAATAAGCAATATAACAAAAATAAGCACAATAGTTGTCTCCCTTTAAGGATTAAACCATTCAAAACATGTGTGCCCCTTAGAATGCTACAATCTAAAATAGATGAAGATGTGTGGTGTACAAACCTTCTTAACATAAGAAGAAAATTCAAATATTTCACTTCTCTTATTCATAAACTATGCGTATTTTTCTCAACTTATAAGAGAATAAATATTGCTTATTGCCAAAGAGTTTGAAGGGGTCAACAGATATAATAATCTCATACATTTGCAAGACTGTATTAAGAATCTAATCAGTTTAGTGAATTTCTGAGTTTGATAGGCTCTTGCAGGTGATAAGAAAGAGATATGACTAGCGTGATGGCTCACACCTGTAATTCCTGTATCTTGGGAGGCCGAGGCAGGTGGATCACCTGAGGTCGGGAGTTCAAAACCAGCCTGGCCAACATGATGAAACCCCATCTCTATTAAAAATAGATGTGGTGTGCGGTGTATGTGTGCCTGTAATCCCAGCTACTCAGGGGGCTGAGGCAGGAGAATCACTTGAACCGAGGAGGCGGAGGTTGCAGTGAGCTGAGATTTTTCCACTGTGCTCCAGCCTCGGCAACAAGGGCAAAACTCCGTCTCAAAAAAAAAAAAAAAAAAACAAAAACAAAAAGAAAGAGATACAATAAACTAATACAATCTTTATAGCACCAGTTCAGCTCTAATGACCCTATTCCACAGTTCAGCCATTCTACTTCCCACATCCCAAATAAAAAGGTCTGACTGGGTTTGTTGTTTACCATAAGATATGGAACATTCCTATTAGACTATCTCTAATTCAATTATTGGTCCTGTCTCATCCATTGTAGCCAGAAACAAGAATGTTAGTTTGATAAGCCATAGCAACTTAATCTACCCTTACCACCACCAACTCCCAAAAAAACTAAACTGCTTTCCAAAGAAGGCAATATATAAATGGCAAACAGTTTGGGGCTCTTTGGTCCACCCAGCATAATAATGTTCTATGACTATCATCTGTAAAATTCTCAATACATATTTTGCTTCCTGGACACGTAATAATCTTCAATAGTTCCCATTATTTTAATTACACTCATGACTAAGTATGTTACAAATCCTTTCTGATAAGTGAAATGATCAATCATTCTGTTTCCACTTAAAAGCATTTAATGACATGAAATTCATCCAACTGATTTTAGAAAATAATATAAATGAATTTTCTAATTAAGAGATGTCCCAATGTTTGCAGAATCATGCATATAAACAACAAATCTAAATGCTATATTCAATATATTAAATATCAATTTAAATAAATTATATGTTAAATGCCATCTATATTAAATGCCAAAATATATGGCATATTCAATATATTAAAATAGGAATTATAACTATACATTTTAACACTTAAATCTTTTGTTTTTTTTTTTGAGACACGGTGTTGCTCTGTTGCCAGTGCAGTGGCATAATCATGGCTCACTGCAGCCTCAACATCCCAGGCTCTCAAGTGCTCTTCCCACCTCAGGCACCTGAGTAGTTGGGACTACAGGCACATGCCACCACACTCAGCCAATTTTTTGTTTGTTGTAGAGATGTGGGTCTCACCTTGTTGCCCAGACTGGTCTCCAACTTCTGGAGCTCAAGTGATCCACCTGCCTTAGCCTCCCAAAGTGCTGAGATTACAGGTGTGAGCCACTGTGCCCGGCCAATGTTTAAATCTTCATATGAATATCCACTAACTTTTAAAATGATTTGCCAAAGTATAATGAACCACGCCTCAACATCACCATTTATAATGAAGTTATGTGAAAAGTGCTATGCTAAATATTTCACATGAATTACATAATTTAATTCTAAAAATAAATCTATGAGACGGAAACTAATATTATCACATTTTATAAAAAGGAAATTGAACCTCAGAGAGATTATATAAATTGCTCAAGATTATATAGCTGTTAAGTGATAGAGCCATATACCATTTAATTGAATCCAAAATACTATCTAACTGTATGATGTACCAATATTTCAAGTATAACTAAGAAGGAAAAAAACAATGCCAATTAAACAGACACATCTATCACTGTAATTAAATATCCCTATTTCAGAAATGTTAAACATGTAAAAATATGTGTAAAAATTAACAAATACAGTATGTATATAAAAACAGAAAACTACCATATTGACTTATTCCCTATTTACTATCGGAGGAAACATAATCAGCAACTCTTACCTTTGGCAAACATAGGCAGGATATCTGGGCTTCCCCAGCTCCATGTGTATTTACTTTCATTAAAAAGAGAATCAAATTCTACAGGATTTTCCTTCCATCCTTCAGAAAGCAAGCAAGCAGTAATAGTAATATATACATGGTACAATAAGCCCCTAAAGAACTATTCTTCAAATAATAACAATTAGTCAGTGAAAAATGCAAAACTAATAGTAGATTTTATATTATGTATATTACATCACTATTTTAAAAAAACTAACAATAGATAATTTACTTCTTAATGAAATATAAAATTATTTTTGAACTTTCAAGAATAATATCTAGGAAAATTATGCTTCCATCCAACCCAAATTCTTTCAATAACACAGGAGAATGAAATACTAAAGCATCATTCTGGAGTCAATACCAGTGGGTGTTCATGTCAGTAAGGCATGCTAAAACATTTGTCCAAAGTATCTCAAAACATACCTTCACTTTGTGACATGATTAAGCGGTAAAGGACTAATATTTATTTGACAGATGTTTCATTTAATAAGATTGTCCAAATACACAATACCTTTGGCAACTGCGCTGACATCTTCATAAAACCCAGCTATCAGAGCTACATGACCTGGCCGAGATTCTGTCGGCACACGTGTATGAGATATGCCCCAGCTGCCTTCATGCATTATGATATTCCTAAAAGATATTAAAGACAAATAGTTAACACAGACTATGATTAGATACTCTCATATAAAGCTTTAGAAACATAAGATTATTAGAGAAGGAATAAAAAGCCAAAAAGTAAGTCAAAACTTAAGAAGGAAAGGAATCTTTCAAATTCCAGCTGAGCCCATTCCAAGCATCTACCAGCTGAATGAAGCAGCATGAATTTGCTGATGTAAGACCAAACGAAGAACCACTCAACCACGGCACAGAATCATGAAACAAAATACATGATTGTTGGTTTAAGCCACAAAATAGAGATGGCTTGTTATATAGAAATAAAACATATATTATGATATCAATGTTAAATTGCATTAGGTGTGATAATAGTATTGTGGTTATTTAAGAGATATAGGCTGAAGTGTTTGGGGTAAAGTTTCTTGCTTTCAAATTGTTAAGGAAAAAATAATTAAAACTAGGTACATATACATGGGCACCGCTGTGGTGGGGGTGGCAGAGGGGCCAGGAGAGGGTGAACGCAATTATGAAAAAAGGTTAAAATTGTCATACCAGGTAAAGGGTATACAGATGTTCATCACATAATCCTTTCAACTTTTGTTTAGTTGAAAAATTCTTAAAATAAAAACTAAGAGGAGGGAAAATGGCTACACTCCTAATTAGGAGTTAAATTATATCCCCAAATTTGAGACTAAAACAGGCAGAAAGATTATTTTGCTAAAAGATGTCAACATTATTTAAGTTGTATCACAGTGATTTGCAAAATTTGGGGAAGAAAGCAAAACTACAAGTGATGCTATTACAGGTGAAAGGCCAGCAGAGCAATAAGTTATAAAATAGTAAACTCATCACTAACATTTTTCAATATAAATATCTGCCTCTCAATACATTCTAAAGTAAAATATTTATAACTACTGGTGTCAGTTCTTTTACTACTGACTTACCTAATAATAAAAGCAGTTTTGGTGAAATACATACATAATAAGTAAACAGTTTCAAAACCACTGGACCAAATATTAACAGAGAAATATTCTTTAACTTCTTGAGTTATATAATGAAAACTGGACTTAAATAGAAAGGGGAGGTATAAAGAAATGTGGATACTCTATTTAAAAGCATTAGTTTAGATATTGTATTTAAAAACATTAGTTTAGATCACATTTTTAAAAAACAAATTTTGAGCCAGGCTCAGTGGCTCACACCTTTAATCCCAGCACTTTGGGAAGCCGAGGCAGGTGGAGGTCAGGAGTTCAAAACCAGCCTGGCCAACATGGTGAAACCCCATCTCTACTAAAGATACAAATATTAGCCAGGCGTGGTGGCATGGGCCTGTAATCCCAGCTACTCAGGAGGCTGAGGCAGGAGAATTGCTTGAACCTGTGAGGCAGAGGTTGCAGTGAGCCAAGATCGCACTATTGCACTCCAGCCTGGGTGACAGAGTGAGACTCCGTCTCAAAACAAACAACAACAACAAAAAAAAACCTTTCAAAAACAGGCTTAGAAGAAGCTAGAAGATTCCTGACATTGTAAATATACAATGGCACACAACACAAAACATCAACTGTTTGAGCCCACAGAGTTTCCATAAGATCCAAAGGAGAAACAAGTGCTACCAGAAAAAGTTGACTATATTTTACCAGTATATTTTCATCATCTTAATTTTGAAATGAAGCATATTTCTCTCTTTCCTTTGGCAATTAAGAAATTCACCCAAATACTTCAATTATTTCTGAAATTTGTTACACATTTTTGTGTACTGTACTTAACCTTGGTTTGATCTTATTTTCCCACAATATTCCTCTATTGACTTGAGTCACTCTTTTATTTATTTTTATCCCTCAATATGTTATGCATCTCTTTGAGCTATCATAAATTTAGTTCTGAAAATTCAACACAGCATTCGAGTTTATCCATTCTTCTAGCTGTCAACAAATATTTGTTAATTGCCCATTATGTTATAGGAACTGGAGATAAAGTAGTGGATAAGTTCCCAATCTCATGGAACTTTCATGATTGTAAGTACTATAAAGAAAAATAAAACAGGGCAGGCGTGGTGGCTCACACCTGTAATTCCAGCACTTTGAGAGGCTGAGGCAGGCGGATCATGAGGTCAGGAGATCGAGACCATCCTGGCTAACACGGTGAAACCCAGTCTCTACTAAAAACACAAAACACTAGCTGGGTGTGGTGGCAGGCACCTGTAGTCCCAGCTACTCCGGAGGCTGAGGCAGGAGAATGGCGTGAACCTGGGAGGTTGAGCTGGCAGTGAGCTGAGATTGCACCACTGCACTCCAGCCTGGCTGACAGAGCGAGACTCCGTCTCAAAAAAAAAGAGAAAGAAAACAGAGTAAAGTGACAGTAGGTAATGATGACAGATGAGGATGGGGGGAAGACACAACATGTTAGAGAAATTTCCTCTCGAATTTGATTTTAATCTCTCCACAACAGCATTAGAAGGCCTTTCAGGAGTTGCCACTAATCAGAAAAAGAGCAATTGTTTGTAGGCCCTTTGTAAGTCCAAGAAATTAAATATTTCTTTTTAAAGTGACTTAATAGAAGCCAAAGTTACATTAAACAGTGATATAAACATGAAAGGGCTCTATATTCTTTTACGGAAGGTTGTGTTTTTAATGTGAAGTCTATATTTTCTACTTAAACATCGTTGAAATTAGTGATTCATTAATATTTATGCTTGTCTTTATTTTGTAAAATCAGCAGATTTTTTTCTGTTTTGGTTTTTGTTTGTTTGTTTGAGATGGAGTTTGGCTCTTGTTGCCCAAGCTGGAGTGCAATGGCGCCATCTCGGTTCACTGCAACCTCTGCCTCCTAGGTTCTCCTGCCTCAGCCTCCCGAATAGCTAGGATTACAGGCATGCGCAACCACGCCCAGCTAATTTTTTGTATTTTTAGTAGAAATGGGGTTTCTCCATGTTGGTCAGGCTGGTCTCAAACCCCCGACCTCAGGTGATCCACGCGCCTTGGCCTCCCAAAGTGCTGGGATTATAGGCGTGAGCCACCATGCCCGGCCAGCAGATTTATTTTTTAAGAAAAAAATAATATAGTGAGTCCTGCGCCACGTTTGGGAAATTAGGACAAGTTAGCTTAAGCAGCTAAGCCTATCCATTTCAATTCGCCGTTATCAGCTTCAACAATACCAGAAATAACACCTAGGAGGAAATAAAGTGGCATCTAGTGCTGATCCATAAGACAAAGGCAAATGTACAAGTGCCCTATTCTTTCTCATCATCACCCCTGTGCCCAGTATATGATAAACAGCAAGATATTTTGCAGTTGACTTAACTCAGAATAACATTTTAAGAGATGTCTCTTATGAGTGTACATGCTTACCTAATAAACGGTGCTCTAGAGGTCCCATTTTCATCTAATTCGTAAAGTGTGTCTGCTCGAAGGCCATCAGCAACAAACAACACTAATCTTCTCGCTGGAGGGGGCAATGGTGTAAACTGAGGAGTCATTCCATGAACCAAAGGAGATGTAAAATAAATGTCAAAGATGGAGGCGAAGAACACAAAATGTATAAGCAATCCCAAAGTAAAGAACAGCAGCATAGCCAGTGTAACTAATTAGTCTTCAAGGACAGCTGAAAGAGGGAACAAAATTAAATTGGGGTAAATCTTAATGCAATCATATGTATTTTCACATATTTTGATGATTACAAGTAGATTAAACATATATTTTTTTTTGGCCGGGCGCGGTGGCTCAAGCCTGTAATCCCAGCACTTTGGGAGGCCGAGGCGGGTGGATCACAAGGTCAGGAGATCGAGACTATCCTGGCTAACATGGTGAAACCCCGTCTCTACTAAAAATACAAAAACCTAGCCGGGCGCGGTAGCGGGCGCCTGTAGTCCCAGCTACTCGGGAGGCTGAGGCGGGAGAATGGCGTGAACCCGCGGGGTGGAGCTTGCAGTGAGCCGAGATCGCGCCACTGCACTCCAGCCTGGGAGACACAGTGAGACTCCGTCTCAAAAAAAAACAACAACAACAAAAAAAAAAAACAAAAAAACATATATTTTTAATTATTATATAACTCACAACTTTACTTTCATTTGTGGTGGTAACAATAAGCACTATTTAATAATGTGACATAATACTGAAATCAAATACATAATAAAGTACATCCAAGCAAAAAGAAAAAGTTCAAGTATAATAAGTAATTGGGACAAATAAATTCTAATGAATTTAAGTCCATAATAAGCTCATAAAAATTAACACAGAACCAAAGAACAAATAAATAATTAAATCAGTCCTAAAAAGAGTTAGCGTTCAGCCAAGTCAAATCGTACAAAAAGAAAATATAACTTGTGCAACTCTTGGTTGTCCATATGACAATCATTACCAATAAGGGATTTTTAATTATTTAAATCAGTTATAATTATTTAGATGTTTGTGCATTGATTTAAATTATTCAAATATTTGTGATTTTTTCTTCTTACTTTGGTAATCAGCTCAGGGGTATTCTGGCTCTCTTGACTATTACCACATTGAGCAGGAAACGTGCATTCTATCACATTTGACAGAATCATATGAAGTTAAATTTCATCTGTGCTTCAGAAAATCTGTACTTATTAAAGAATCATTTTATTTTAGTTCCCTGAATCAATCAAAAAGGTTACATTTTGTCCACTCAATAAAAATGTTTTGTGCATACATCACATGCATAATTGGATGCTGGGGTACCATAGAGAATATCCAGTTCTCTGTAAGTTCATCACAGAGCTGATGAACTTACAAATACTTAAGGAAGAAAAACAAAGCAATATGAAACATTTAAATAATACTGTAAAAGAAGATACCAATGGAACATGGGAGTGTTTTCCAAGCCAGTCTGTAATTTGCTATTGTTGGTGAATCTCTGCAGGTCAAGGAGGAAAAAAAAAAAGTATTGGAACTTGTCTTACTTGTAATGTAATGGCATTAGTTACATATAGTGATCCTAGACTGAAAAACACCAAGGATGAGGTAATTTTAACTACAGACACATCTTTTTCTTCTTGGCCTGAAGAATCACATCATGGAAGGAAAGGATGGCAAAATACCTTGCAAAAACAAATGAAACATTGGAAAAACACTCATCAAAGTCAAGCAGATTATAAAAAAGAAAATATGATAGAGCAAAAGGTCAAATTACAAGCCACTTATTTTCTGAGAACCAAGGGTCAACTAAATATCAAAGATATTCTACGAAGTACAAAAGTTCCTTAGTGAGCAGATGCTATTTTGCATCTCATAGCTAACCGACAAAGAGAAGCTTTACGTGTTATATAGCATATTCCCTCCCCTCTTTGGTGCTACTACAAATCAATGTTCTATTTTCTGAGGCAGTTTAGAATAATAATCACTGTACTTAATTTTTTTAAAAAGTAAACTTTATGTATTTTTACTAAACAACCTAATGAATATTAAATGCTAAACTATCAATGTGAATGTAAAATAATTCTGAATATATTTGTGTTATTTTCTTAAATATATTCTCAATGTAGAATTAAAGATTCAATGATTGTGAAAAATTCTTCAAATTTCCAAACCAATTTAAAATTCCATTAAAAACGTGTAAATAAATGTTTACCCAAATCTGAAAGTTCTGAACATTGACAGTAATCTTTTTAGTGCGTCGGTCATATTACGGTACTTTAAATTTATATCCGTTTTTATTTGCTTGCCTGCTAGCCAGTAAGGGTGTGTACTGATTTCCTAGTTACAGTTTTTCATGGCTTGCTCTTTTGTTTTGATTATTATAGCAGAGCTCTTTTAGACATTAGACCTTTTCTATTCTAGAGACAACACAGAGGTCCCAGTGAAAAAAGGACTATGGTACACCTAATAATAAACCTGACCCAGTTGTATTTTCCTGTTGGAGATAAACTTTATTACGTTATTTTCAAAGCTAATATTTGCAGGGTGTTCTGGTCCCCGAAGAAATCTAGATTAGTTACCTTTGTGGCACATGGTATTTTTTGTTTTCAATTTTGTTTCAAGAGCATTTTGTTGAGCCAACTACTTAAAATTCCCTCAGAGAATACGAACAAGAAATGCAAAAGTATCTATATCTAAATTTACCCTCCAGGTTTATCATCATCTGTTTAAAAAGATTTAGCTTCTACGGAATGTCTATGTTCAAAATTATAGGTCTCCAAAGGCTATAACTCACCTCACTTTGCCCAGGACTGAGACATAATACTGTTTCTAGAACATAAAACATTTTTTAAAATTGTTTAAAAATTCACATAACATTTACCATTTTAGACATTTTAAAGCACAGAGTTCTGTAGTGTTAAATATATTCACAGTGTTGTACAACCAATCTCCAGAACTTTTCATCTTTCAAAACTGCAACTCTATACCCATTAAACAACTCTCCATTCCCAATGCTGGGGAACCACTGTTCTACTTTCTATTTCCATGAGTATAACTATTCTTGCTACTTCATACAAGTGAAATTATACGGTATTGTTCTTTTTTGATTAGCTTATTTTACTTAGCATAATGTCCTCAAGTTTCATCCATGTTGTAGCATATCAGAATTGCCTTCCTTTTTAAAACTGAAATCAGACCATTGCATGTATATACCACGTTTTGGCTATCTAGTCACTTATTCATAGACATTTGAGTAGCCCGCACCTTTTGGTGACTGTGAATGATACTATGAACATAGGTACACAATCAGGTTTGTTTTAAAATAAACATTGGATATTGATCAGAGGCAGTCATGTAGATCACTTAATTACAAGAAGCTGGAAAATATGGAAAACTGAGGAAATATATGGTAAATATCACTGTCTCTGCTGCAGACATATTTTTACACATATTTCATACTATAATATATAACATAATGTATTAGTCCATTTTCACATTGCTATGAAGAACCACCTGAAACTGCGCAATTTATAAAGAAAAGTGGTTTAATTGACTCACAGTTCCACAGGCTTAACAGGAAGCATGACTTTGAGGCCTCAAAAAACTTACAATCATGGCAGAAGACAAAGGAGAAGCAAGCACACCTTACCATGGCAGAGCAAAAGAGAGAGTGAGCAAAGTGGGAAGTGCCACAAACTTTCAAACACCCAGATCTCATGAGAACTCACTCACTATCAGGAGAACAGCAAGGGGGAAATCCACTCCATGATTCAATCGCTTCCCACCAGGTCCCTCCCCCAACGCGTAGGGATTACAATTCGAGATGGGATTTGGGTGGGGACGCAGAGTCAAAGCATATCACACAGCAATATATACATTACGTTGATTATTATCACATATAATCATTATTATGTATATGTTAATACATATATTAATTACACTGGCTGAATGTAGAGAGCAGATTGTAGTAGGTAAAGAAATGAATCAAGGAGACTGTTGGAAAGCTAGTTAGTATGTAAAATAGGTCAAGAAAGAGATTATTGTTGATTAGTATAAATTAGTGCAGTGGAAGTTAACAGAAGGAAGTTGATGACTGAGTTATACTTCGGAGGGAGATGAGGAAGGCTGCTATGGTTTGCGCTTTTCCCCACCAAAAGGCATGTTGAAATTTGACCCCATTGTGGCTGTGATGGGCGGTGGGGCCTAGTGAGAGGTGTTTAGGTCACACGGTTGGATCCCACATGAATGCGCTGGTGCTATTCTCACAGCACTGACTTCTCACTCTGGAGCAGAGGGATTAGTTCTCCGGGAATGGATTAACTCATGTTCTCACAAGTGGGCTGTTGTAAAGTGAGGTTCCTCCTCCTGCTCAGTCCCTCTTCACACACGTTCACATCCCCTTTGTTCTGCTCTGCAATGTTATAACAAAGCACAGAAGCCCTCACCAGAAGCCCGGTCCATGCCCTTTAACTTCCTTGCCTGTAGAACTGTGAACTAAATAAACCTCTTTTCTTTATATGTTACCCAGTTTCAGTATTCTGTTATAGCAACACAAAACAAAGACCTGGGGCTTCAATAAAATAATATGGGTAAAGAGGTAAAAAATGACTTCCAGATTTCTGGTTTGATCATGTGAATGGTCTTTAACTTGCAGAAGGAAAAGATTTCCTTACAGGACATGGCGGGACGTAAAGCTGAGGGAGAAAGTATTGAGCATTTTCTTTTTGATATATTAAATTTAAGCTCGAGATGTCATAATAAAAAGGCAGAGAGTTGCTGTGAAACTCAAGAGAGGAGTTCCTAACTACAAGAATGACCTAGAGAAAGCCACTACTAGAGACAGAAAAAAATTAGCCAGTGAAGTAGAAGGAAAACCAGGAGAGGGGCCCTTGAAGTTAAAAGAACAGTGATTCAAGTGTGAAGGGTGTGGTTAACTGTCAGATCCACTTAAAGGCTGGAGTAAGGACAGTAATGAGTAATCTGGGAGCTTGGAGTTCTTGTTAACTTTACTGAGAAGTTTAAACAGTCATGTGAGCTGAGTCCCATTAAAGTGGTTGTTTGAAAAGTAAATGGGAGGTGAGGGAGTAAGAGTGGAATGAGCGCAACTCTTTGGGAGAATACTAACTTTGAAGAAAAGAAGAAAAATAAAAATTGATGTAGGGTCAGTAAAGGGTTTTCCTAAGCTATTAGAGACTAGAAGATTTGTGCGCCGAGGAATAATTTAGAATATAGAAGGATATGAATGATGTAGCAGAAAGCTGGAGTTAAATTCTCAGGATACCAAGAGGGGACGGAATGGAGAGCACAAGTGGAGGAGCTGGGCTACTCTGAGTTTGCGCAGGACCTTCTTGCATTTAGCACTGAAAGTCTAGCAGCCAGGGAAACGTATTGGTTGCAGGAAAACTATTATTGGGCTCTGGTTGGCTCTACCCTGCAGCAGGTTTCTTCTCATCTTTCACGCACCTTCTCAAATGTCATCAACTAAAGGTTCCTCTGATCACTCTGAAGTAGGCCCCTCCTCCATCTTCTTTGATCCAAACAATCACACATTCTGTAGCTATTGTTAATACTTATTTAGTGGCAAGGCTGTGGAGAAATAGGAACACTTTTACACTGTTGGTGGGAGTGTAAATTAGTTCAACCATTGCGGCAAACAGTGTGGCAATTCCTCAAGGATCTAGAACCAGAAATGCCATTTGACCCAGCAATCCCATTACTGGGTATATGCCCAAAGGATTATAAATCATTCTATATAAAGACACATGCACATATATGTTTACTGCAGCACCATTTACAACAGCAAAGACTTGAACCAACCCAAACACCCATTAATGATAGACTGGATAAAGAAAATGTGGCACATATACACCATGGAATATTATACAGCCATAAAAAAGAATGAGATCATGTCGTTTGCAGGGACATAGATGAAACAAGAAGCCATCATTCTCAGCAAAATAACACAGGAACACAAAACCAAATACCACGTGTTCTCACTCGTGAGAGTTAAACAATGAGAACACATGGACACAGAGAAGGGAACAACAAACACCAGGGCCTCTCGGCAGGGTGGGGAACAAAAGAAGGAACAGCATTAGGGCAAATACCTAATGCATGCGGGGCTTAAAACCTAGATGACAGGTTGATAGGTGCAGTAAACCACCATGGCACATGTATACCTATGTAACAAACCTGCACATTCTGCGCATGTATCTCAGAACTTAAAGTAAAAACTAAAATAAAATAAATATTTATTTAGTGTATCTCCTCCACTAGAATGTAAGCTCCTTAAGAACACAGATTGATACCTTTTTCTCTCCTGTACGCCTTGTTATTGACAGAGAGCAGGAGCACTCTCTAGATAGACAGATAGATAGATAGATAGATAGATAGATAGATAGATAGATAGATAGATAGATAGAGATATATTCTCTCTATATAGACACACACATATATAGATATATCTATCCATCTATATATAGATATAGATGTGTGTGTGTGTGTGTGTGTGTGTGTATATTCAAAGTTGGCCAGGCATGGTGGCTCATGCCTGTAATCCCAGCACTTTGGGAGGCCGAGGTGGGTGGATTTCTTGAGGTCAGGAGTTCAAAACCAGCCTAGCCAATGTGGTGAAACCCCACCTCTACTAAAAATACAAATATTAGCCAGGTATGGTGGTACACACCTGTGGTCTCAGCTACTCGGGAGGCTGAGGCAGGAGAATCGCTTGAACCTGGGAGGCAGTGGCTGCAGTGAGCCAAGATCGCACCACTGCACTCCAGCCTGGGCAGCAGAGTAAAAATCTGTCTCAAAAAAAAAAAACAAAAAAAAAAAACAAAGTCTCCGTAACACACACACACTCTCTCTATATATATATATATACACACACAATAGAAGTGTAGTGATAACTTATTGTAGATAATATATTGTGAAATTTACACTTCCCTGATCAATGATGATGAGCAACTTTTCACATGTTTAATGGACATTTTTTAATCTCATCTTTTTATCCCTTCTCATTTTTTTAACGGTGTCTATAAAAAAACAGTACTTTTAAATTCTGATTAAGTTCAGCCAGGTACAGTGGCTCACACTTGTAATCCCAGCACTCTGGGAGGCCAAGGTGGGTGGATCACCTGAGGTCAGGAGTTTAAGACCAGCCTGACCAAAAATGGAGAAACCCCAACTCTACTAAAAATACAAAATTAGGGCGTGGTGGCACATGCCTGTAATCCCAACCACTTGGGAGTCTGAGGCAGGAGAATTGCTTGAACCCGGGAGGCAGAGGTTGTGGTGAGCCAAGATTGCACCATTGCACTCCAGTCTGGACAACAAGAGCGAAACTCCGTCTCAAAAAAAAAAGAAAAAAATCTGATTAAGTTCAATCTACCAACTTTTCTTTCTGGTTATTACATTTTATGTCCCGACTATGGAATCATTGTAAGTAACCATGCTTTCTTTATTATACATTTTTAATATCTTTAATAAATATTATTTGAAAATAATTTCAAACTTAAAGTTACAAGAATGGTACAAACACCTGCATACCCCTTAGCATATTCACCTAATGTTAACATTTTCCCGAGTCGTTCTTTTTTTCCCACTCCTTCTCTGCTTTGCTCTATTCCAGCCTTGCCTCTGTGCTTTATCCTTTTTCTCTGTATATATCTGATCACATAACATTGTTTCTGAACCATTTGAGGATAAGTTATATACACCAGGACTCTTTATTCCTAAATACGTCAAATACCTAGAAATTACTCTGTAGGAATAATGATACTCTCTTATATACCTACGTTACAGGTATCAATTCAGTAAATTCAGCATCAATGTAATATTTAATCTACCATCCATATTCCAATTGTGTGAAGTGATCTAATAATGTTCTTTATGGCATTTTTATAGCTTTACTGAGGCATAATTGACCAAAAAACTGTACATAAAGTGTAATAATCACTATCATAAGGAACAAACTTATCAACCCTAAAAGTTTTCTTATGAGTCTTTGTAATCCAACATCACCCCATTTCCTAGACAACCACTAAATTTTTTTTTGCTTGTTTTTGAGACAGGGTCTCACTTTGCTAACCAGGCTGGAGTGCTGTGGCATGATCTCAGCTCACTGCAACCTCCACCTCCCAGGTTCAAGCAATTCTCCTGCCTTAGGCACCTGAGTAGCTTGGACTACAGGCATGTACCACCAGGCTCAGCTAATTTTTGTATTTTTAGTACAGATAGGATTTTGCTATGTTGGCCAGGCTGGTCTTGGAACTCCTGACTTCAAGTGATCTGCCCACCTTGGCCTCCCAAAGTGCTGGAATTATAGGTGTACCGTGCCCAGCCCACTAATGTATTTTCTACCACTATAGGTTTGTTTACATTTTTGAACTTTATAAAAATCTATTTCTGCATCATGTACTCTCTTTCATCTGAATTCTTCCACTGAGCATAAATACTTTTAGAATCATACATATTTGTTCCTTTTTATTATTGAGCATTATTCCATCGCATGGATACAGCACAATTTGTTTACTCACGCTTATGTTAACAGATACTTGTGTTGTTTCTAAAAGCTTTTGGCTATTTCAAATAAAGCTGCTATGAAGAATCATGTAACAGCTTATGTGTGGGCATGTGCTTTCATTTCTTCTTCTTTTTTTTTTTTTTTCGAAACTCCTGGGCTCAAGCAGTCCTCCTGCCTTGGCCTCCCAAAGTGCTGAGGAGACAGGCATGAGTCACTGCTTTCACTTCTCTTCAGTGAACACTTGGGAATAAAATGGCTAGGTCAAATTGTAAATACATGTTTAACTTTTTTTTTTCCTTGAGACAAAGTCTTGCTCTGTTGCCCAGGCTGCAAGTTAAAAAGCCATGTTTAACTTTTTCAGAAACTGACAAACTAGTTGTTTTCCAAAATTGTTGTACAACTTTACATTCCCACCAGCAATATATGAGAGTTTCAGTGGCGCTAATCCTCAGCAACACCTGGCATTGTCAATCTTTTAAACTTCATCTGAAGTGGGTGTGTACTGGTAGCTTGTTGTGATTTTAATATAATTTCCCTAATGACTAATGTTATTGAGTATCTTTCCATAGGCTTACTGATCTACCATTTGTATGGATTTAATTTTTTAATTAGATTGTCTTCTTGTTACAGAATCATAATGGTCCTTAATGTATTCTAGATGCAGGCATATTACATCTTATTGTGCTTTACTTGATTGCTCTTTGCAGATTTATTTTTGCAAATTGACAGTTTGAGGCGACCCAGCATTGAGCAAGTATATTGGTGCTATTTTTCCAACAATATGTGCTCACTTCATGTCTCTGTGTCATATTTTGTAATTCTTGCAATTATTTCAAACATTTTCATTACTATTGTCAGTTATGTTGATCTGTGATCAGTGATCTTTGATGTTATGATTGTAACTGTTTTGAGACAATTACATATAAGACAGCAAACTTAATAAATGTTGTGTGTGTTCTGACTGTTCCACCAACTGGCCATCCTCCATCTCTCTCCCTCTCCTTGGGCCTTGCTATTCCAAAACACAACTAAATTGAAATTAGGGCAATTAATAACCCTACAATGGCCTCCTAAGTGTTCAAGTGAAAGGAATACTCATGTGTCTCCCATTTTAACTCAGAAGTTAGAGATGATTAAGCTTGGTGAAGAAGGCATTTTGAAAGCCACGATAGGCTGAAAACTAGGCCTCTGGTTTTAAACAGTTACCCAGTTTATAGATGCAAAGGAAAAGCTCTTGAAGAAAATTAAAAGTGTTACTCCAGTGAATACATGAATGATAATAAAGTGAAACAGTCTTATTGCTGATATGAGGAAAATTTGAGTGGTCTGGATAGAAGATCAAACCAGTCACAACATTTCCTCAAGCCAAAGCCTAATTCAGAGTAAGACCCTAACTCTCTTCAATCTATGAAGGCTGAGAGAGGTAAGGAAGCTGCAGAAGCAAAGTCAGTATCTATAAAAAGCATGATGACATTCTGTTTGGAATGGAGTTAAATCCATAGACCAACTGAGGAAGAATTGATAACAATATTTAGTCTCTCTGTCCAGGAATACAGTATAACTCTCCATTTATTCAGGTCTTCTTCAATTTCCCTCAGCAATGTTCTGTAGTTTCAAATGTATAGGTCATGTACATCATTTTTAAATCCCATCTTTACAATTTTCATATTTTTGGTACTATTGTACTGTTATTTTTTATTTCAATTTCTCCTTGTTAATTCTTAAATCAACATTGATTTTTATATAATGACCCTGTACCTTGCAACACTGATCAACTGTTATGGTGGCTTTTGTGTACATGCTTTTTAACTTTCTGGAGATAATCAGGTTATCTATGAATAAAGACAATTGTACTTCTTCTTTGTCAATTTTTATGTATTTATATCTTATGCTTTTTGTATTATCTAGAACCTCCAGTATGATGTGGAATAGAAGTGGTTACAGCAGAAATCCTTGCCTTGTTTCCAGTATTAGGATGAATGCTGTCAGTTTTCCAAGTTTTTGTAGATTCCCTCTATTAGGCTGAGGAAGTTTCCTTTTACTCCTAATATGCTGACAGCTTCAAATCATGAATGGATGTTGGATTTTGTCAAATGCTTTTTGTTGCATCTACTGAGATAATTACGATCATCTGATTTTTCTACTTTGGCCTGTTAATGTGGTGAATTAATATTGATCAAATTTCAAATGTTAAACGCATCTTACATTCCCAGAATAAATCCCACTTAGTCATTAAGTATTATCCTTTCTATATATTGTTGGTTTTAGTTAAAATTTTATCATTTTTTGCAGCAAAGTTTATGAAAGATATGAGACTGTAATTTTCTTTTCTTATATCTTTCTGTGGTTTTGGTATCAGACAATGAGTTGGGAAATGCTGTTCCTTCTTGTACTTTTTGGAAGAGTTTGTGTAAAATTTGTATTATTTCTTCCTTTATTGAGTAACAAAATTCACCAACGAAACCACTGGCTTGGGGTTTTCTTTGTGACAAGGGTTTTAACCATAAATCCAATGTCTTCATATATATAGATATAAACACACATAGATATTCAGATTATATATTACTTCTTAAGTAAGCTTTTGTAGTTTTCAAGGAATTTATCCATTTGTCCATTTCATCTACATTGTCAAATTTATTGACTAAAATTGTCCATAATATTTACCTATTATCCCTTTTTCCTGTCCTGCAGTACAGGATCCAGTCTAAGGCCAAGTATCCCATTTATTTACTCAAAATAAGTCATTTTTCAAGTACTTAATTCCTTTCAGTTAGATCTTAAATTCTATCCAGAGTTAAAGTACATATGGCATATTTAGATTTACAGATGTTCACTTTGATTTAAACATCTCCTCTTTATCATGGAAATAAGCCTTAGTACTCTTCTTAATGTACTTACAAGTTAAGTACATTATTATGTATTTGTAAATGCAAATGTATATTTGCATTTAGGCAAACACCACAGTAATTATTGCCACCAAGATCCATTGATAAATGCTAATTTATCAATGACAAATATATATTTGCATTTACAAATAACTCCCTGGGCTCATGTTCTTTCTTATCCCATTTGCCACTGCACTGCTTTGCTAAGGTAAGTATCAAAGTTTATGTGTTAAAAGATAATATAAATTTTCCAAGGTTTACTGAAGTAACAAAACATTTTATTTGAGAACTTTGACCATCTTAAAGTTATAATAGTCAACATAAAAATCTAGCTCTGTTATGTAATAAGAGTGGATTCTAGTAAAGTCACTGTTACTGTTTCCTTATCCATAAAAAAGACATCATCAGCCCTACTCCATTACAGAAGTATTGTGGGAAATAAGCAGACTCCACAATGACACCATACAAACATAAAATATTAGCAATACTAAAAATAACTAGATTGTGAAGCAACCCAACTCACATTTTTAAAATCAAACTGTAAATAGTTGATTTACATTATGCTGAAGAAACAATAGAAGAGACAAAGATATATTTTCCTGCCAAACTGGTAATTAACATTGGAACTTCTTATTGGTGATCCAAATCATGCAAATCAACTCTGTAAATAACAAGGATTTTGACAATAACCCCATTCAGCCATTTATTAGGTTATGGTCTACAAAATTTTAAAAGGCAACTTGGTGTCTATTTTGTTTATTTATTTTTGAGATAGTGGTCTCACTCTGCCACCCAGGCTGGAGCGCAGCAGTACAACTTCCGAGGCTCAGACAATCCTTCCACCTCAGCCTCCCAAGTAGCTGGGACCACAGGGTGTGCCACTACACCTGGCTAATTTTATTTTACTTTTTGTAGGGACTGGGTCTCACAGTGTCACCCAGGCTGGTCTTGAACTCCTGGGCTGAAGCAATCCTCTCACCTCAGCCTCCCAAAAAGTGCTGGTATTACATGTGTAAGCCATTACGTACATTACTAAAATTACCCAAACTTTGTATTTCTCACCTTGTAAAATGCAGATAATACCAATGAACTATAAAAATGGTAGTGAGGATTAAAATAAATGTATGTCAAGTACCTAGCCCAACACTTGGCACTCAGTAAATGATAACACTTCAGTTCTGCTTCACAAAGATAAACTAAATATTATGAAACAAGAATAGTCATATGGTCACTAAATTCTGCCAATTCAACCACCTAATAAATTCTCTCCCTTCATCCTTTCCAACTGGAACACAAGGAAGAGCAACAAATAGGGGGCAAAAGCTAAAAAGCCTTCCATACTTTCACTATTAAAACTGATCATTTCTCGGCCGGGCACAGTGGCTCATGCCTGTAATCCCAGCACTTTGGGAGGCCGAGGCGGGCAGATCACGAGGTCAGGAGTTCGAGACCAGTGTGGTGAAACCCCATCTTTACTAAAAATACAAAAATTAGCTGGGCGTGGTGGCGGGCACCTGTAATCCCAGCTACTCAGGAGGTTGCGGCAGGAAAATCGTTTGAATCTGGGAGGCGGAGTTTACAGTGAACCGAGATCATGCCACTGCACTCCAGCCTAGGCAACAGAGCAAGACTCTATCTCAAAAAAAAAAAAAAAACCCTGATCATTTCTCATCTCATCATCTACTTTAGAAACACTTCCACAGCAGCTCCTAGTTCACTGCTGTAATTATTTACTTCTTCAAGTTTACATACTAAATTATATGATCTTTTAGATACACTCCCAGTTGCTTCTATATTCACAACATTCTTCCACCTGTGACTGACTCATTAATAGCTCCTTAGTAAATGTTTACTGCCTATATGAAGAAATGGCATATTAGAAAACAAAGGCAATTGAGTCAAACTTTGATTTCACAAAAGAACAAGCTGAAGGCCAGAGACATGAAGTGAGGTCTCAGCTCATACTGTTATTTAATATGCAGCAGTAAAAATCTAATTAGGGGAGATGAACGAATAAACAATTATAAAGACTTAACTACCATCATAGACACATTTACTTGTAATGATTGCATTATGCAATAGAAGCTTATATTATTCATATTTTCTCTGATCCTATTAAATTCCCAATATTATTAATTAAATCAGTTAAATTAATGCTAATGCATTATTTTTAAAAGTGTTTTAGGTAAGTATTCACAATATTTTAAAAAACATATATAGCAACTAGCTGAACAGAAAAACGAATGTCCTATATAATTACTTAGTTCCTATAAAAATCATGGCTATGAGACAATGAGACCATTTTTAAACTGTCATGCAATTCAATCCCCTCCCCCTCAAAAAAACTTTTAAGAGGATCTGAAGACAACTTCCCTAATCAAATTAATATATTTTCTTGATTACAGACTCGCAGTGTTCACTACTAAACACGAATGACATAAACATTATATATTTAATATTTCTCAGTGTCCAGTTGAGTTTTGTTTTCAAAAGAACTCGTGTTTTCACTTCTCCACATTCACTGCCATCAGGTAAGTCCACTATTTTTCATCTGGACCTCTTCAACAACTTACAAATGGTTTCCCTACCAAACTGCAGAAAACTACACATAAGTAATTACATATTTTACTTTACAAATTTTAGTACATTTCATTTGTTCACTATACTTCATTCTAATTGTCCTTCAGGAATTTTATACACAGGTACTGACCCCAAAACTCAGATTAAAGGTTAAAACTCTTTTACCCATTCCCCATAAAATTTCCACTTTCTTCCCTTTCAATGTAAATTAGATTATATCTTTTCCCTTCTTAAAATCTGTGAGTGGCTTTCCATTGTTCCAAGAGTAATATCCTATGTTCTTCCACTATCTCCATGGCCCTGCATACCTCTCACCTCATTATGGCATCCTATCACCTCCCACCTTGGGCTCCCAAAGTGCTGGGATACATGTGTAAGCCACCACACCTGGCCAAATGTATGTTTCTAATATGTATCCTCAGACTAGAATATAAGCTAGAATGAAGGCAATTACTGTGTTTCTGTTCACTCATGCTCACCACCTAATGGCACAGTGCAGTCACTTTATGATTCATTGGTGGAACGAGTGTATATTTGAACTTTATTTATTTATTTTCCCCCAGTTCACTAAAAGTATAGTTAATGCAGCATCAAGTCAAAGAGAAATTTTACCTACTTTGGGGAAGACGGCAGGAAGAGAGAGCTAATAAAAAGTCCTTGAAAGCTTGTAAAATTCCCCCTAGGGGCCGGGCGCGGTGGCTCACAGCCTGTAATCCCAGCACTTTGGGAGGCTGAGGCGGGCGGATCACGAGGTCAGGAGATCGAGACCATCCTGGCTAACACGGTGAAACCCTGTCTCTACTAAAAAAATACAAAAAACTGGCCGGGCGAGGTGGCGGGCGCCTGTAGTCCCAGCTACTCCGGAGGCTGAGGCAGGAGAATGGCGTAAACCCGGGAGGCGGAGCTTGCAGTGAGCTGAGATCTGGCCACTGCACTCCAGCCTGGGCAACAGAGCCAGACTCCGTCTCAAAAAAAAAAAAATAATATTAGCTGGGTGCAGTGGCGGGTGCCTGTAGTCTCATCTACTCGGGAGGCTGAGGCAGGAGAATGGCGTGAACCTGGGAGGTGGAGCTTGCAGTGAGCCGAGATCGCACCACCGCACTCCAGCCTGGACTATAGAGCCAGACACCGTCTCAAAAAAAAAAAAAAAAAATTCCCCCTAGGTATCTTAGGAACTATTATTAGCTAATTAATCTTTCCAATTAGGAAGTACAGGCTGTATTGTCTCAAATTTCAGATAAAGAAAAGGTAAGAAGTCAACAAGAAGTTTCAGGCAATTTTTATTTTTAAATAACTTATTTAAAGAGATACATAACTAGGCTATAAAAGAGTATCTAAAATTCCAGAAAGGAAAATCAAGTGAGAATATAATTGATATTTTTCTTTCACATTATGTTAGAGAGAATTGCTTTATCAAGTAATGACTTATTATCCTTATCCCTACCAGAATACGATGAAATATTAATGAGTTTAGAATCCGGTATCTCTTTTTTACAGAATAATTTCAATTAATTCAGGTAACAGGAATGAGGGAGATATAAAATTACAACTAGGCAAACACCACAGTAATTACTGCCACCAAGATCCACTGATAAATGCTAAAATCAACAGATCAAAGTGTCAGGGAAACAGGATATTTGAAGTCTTTTTTTTTTTTTTTGAGACAGAGTCTCGCTTCGTTGCGCAGGCTGGAGTGCAGTGGCGCGATCTCGGCTCACTGCAAGCTCTGCCTCCCAGGTTCACACCATTCTCCTGCCTCAGCCTCCGGAGTAGCTGGGACTACACGCGCCCGCCACTACGTCCGGCTAATTTTTTGTATTTTTTAGTAGAGACGGGGTTTCACTGTGTTAGCCAGGATGGTCTTGATCTCCTGACCTGGTGATCCGCCCGCCTCTGCCTCCCAGAGTGCTGGGATTACAGGCATAAGCCACCACGCCCAGCCAATATTTGCAGTGTTAAAGAAACTTCTCCAAATATTTACTCCTTGTACAGGGAAAAATACTAACAATGGAGAAAATAGACACCATTTAACCAAGTGGTCATGGTTAACATAACCAATAGTAAAACATACTAACATCATGTAACCCTGACCAGATGCACTGAGAAAGGCAAAACACGGTAGTCTCGGCAAAAGAACATATGGTATTCTTGTTAAAAATGCATAATCTCAATCTAATAATGGTAATACATCAGACAGACCCAAATTGAGACAGTCTACAAATAATGCACAAGTACTCTGTAAAAGAATTAAGGAGGTTCAAGAGACTTACCTAAACACAGCAAGGGAAACTGGATGAGAAAATAGACAATAGTGGAAAAACTAGTTAAGTTCAAGTAAGATCTGTAGTAAACAGTATTATACAAATACTAGTATACTGGTCTTGATAATTATACGATGTTTATGTAAGATGTTCACATTAGGTGAAGTTGAGTAAAGAGTGCACTGGAACTCTGTACTGTTTTTGAAACTTTTCAACAGATCTAAAAATTATTTTTAAATAAAAAGTAAAAAAAAAAAAATCGGAGCTTGAATCTTACTCAAAAGATACACTGTTATAATTATAAACCACCAAAAGTTTTATGGATAGCTCTGATTTCAGGTAATCTTTGTTCTTGTCAAACATTACTTGCTAAACTTATAGACTATCAGTGATTTAATGTTCACATTGGCATAAACCATACTAAAAAGCTTATGAATTAAAGATGGTGTCCCATAGGTCCTTATGGCTTTGTTCACTTTTCTTCATTCCTTTTTCTTTCTGCTTCTATAATTGCAATTGCCCCATCTTCAAGTTCACTGATTCTTTCTTCCACCTGTTCAAATTTGCTGCTGAATCCCTCTTGTGAATGGTTTGTTTCAATTATTGTACTGTTAAGCTCCAGTATTTCTATTTGGTTCATTTTAATAATTTCTATCTCTTTTGATGCTCTTACCTTGTTCATACATCACTTTCCTGACTTCCTTTAGTTCTTTGTCTGTGGTTTCCCACAGCATTTTGACATATTTAAGACAGATGATTAGCGTCTTTGTCTAAGTCCAATGTCAGGACTTCCTCAAGGGTGGCTTCCATCAATTTATTTATTTTTTTCTGTGAATATGCCATCCTTTCCTGAGACTTTGTATGCTTTTTTGTGACTTTCCATTGAAATTTATATTTTGAATATTATAATGTAGTAATTCTAGAAATCAGATTCCAGAATTCTGGCATTTTCTTTTGATTTTTGAGGGGTTCAGCCTTTCATTTAGTAACTTTTCCAAACTATTTTTGCAAATATTTTATTCCTTTTGTTTATGTTCATTAAAGTCTCTGTTTTGTTATCTTACTGATCAGTCAATGGCAGATTTAGATTTCCTTAAATGCCTAAAACAAAAACCAATAGTACTCTCCCAAGTTTTTATAGTCTAGCTCTCAGCTGAACTACTCTCACACTAAGCTTGGCCACCTACACTTCTGCCTTAGCCTTCACCTTCTGCTTGTCTAGCGCTCACAGATCTCCCAAAGGTAGAAGCCTAGGGACCTCTCAGGATCTTTCTGGGCATGCATTACATGTAATTTTTGTGGGCGATAAGGATGGGACAAAATTCAGCCTCTACATCGGTCACTCAGGAAACCACTATTCAGGTCAAAATGCACAACCACAGTATTTTAAGAACAAAGTCCATACTAAATACAAGCAAGTCACACCAGGAATGTGGGCCATAGTCTCCACAGCTGCTGCCATTGCCACAGTGGTGAAAGAGGATGGTGATCCAGTGGATTAAATGCCACAGCACTCTGAAATTCAGCTGCCCTCTTCTTCATTATTCAGTCTCCTAGTTGCTGTAAATATCAGACCAGATTTTAGAATGCCAAAAGAGCTGATCCTGTCACTCCGCTCTCTTATGCTTGTTTCAGTGGAGGAACTAACCCTTAAAATAAACCACCATACTCTGCCATTTTCTGTAATGTCACCTAGAGATTGTGTTCTTAACCACTTCAACATTTACTAAAAATACACAAACCTGTGATGTGAAGTAAAACCAGCCAAAACTGTAAGACAGAGCTGGTAGTCCCAGCTTCTTAGGAGGGTGAGGTGGGAGGATTGCTCGAGCCTAGGAATTCAAGGCTAGCCTGGGAACATAGCAAGACCCACAAAAAAAAAGAAGAAAAAAGAAGAAAGAAGAAGAAAGAAGAAGAGGAGGAAGAGGAGGAAGAGGAAGAAGGAGAAAGGAGAAGGAGGAGAAGGAGGAGAAGGAGGAGAAGGAGAAAGAGGAGGAGGAGGAGGAGGAGGAGGAGGAGGAAGAGGAGGAGGAGAAGGAGAAGGAGAAGGAGAAGGAGAAGGAGAAGAAGAAGAAGAAGAAGAAGAAGAAGAAGAAGAAGAAGAAGAAGAAAGATAGTACTTGGAGCCTGCACACAAGAGTATCAGATAAACTATTAAGCCATATAATTAGCACTAGTTCATTTGCTTATTATTCTGGGGTATATATTTTTCCATCATGATTTATGTCATTTTAAATTGTAAATTCTATGTGACTTTACAAAATCCCATGTAAGAACTAATTTTCAAATTTTCTCATGGCAAGTAGAATAGAAATTATTAGTTCTTTAGATCATTCATGCCCACTTGAGTTCAAAACCTTTTATCTATATCTCATATCCTTTTTCTATTCCAGAAACTACCAGGATACCACAGGGCAGCCAGTCACCATGTCTCCTTAGGCTTCTCTTGGCTGTGATAATTTCTCAGACTTTGCTTGTTTTGATGACCTTGTGAGTTGTGAGGAGTACTGGTCAGAGATTTTGTATAATGTCTTGCTCTTGGGATTTATCTGATGTTTTTCTCATGGTAAGTCTGGGGTTATGGGTTCGGGAGAGCAAACGTACATACATAAAGTACCATTTCTTCACATCATATTAAGGGTACTGTCAACATGACTTACTAAACTGTTAATATAAAACTTGACCACTTGGCTGAGGCAGTTTGTTCAGTTTCTCCACTGTAAAGTTTCTCCATGTAAATGTTTCCCCATTTCAAACTACACTTTTTGGTAGGAAGTCACTACATGCAGCCAACACTTAAAGAGTGAGGAGTTACACTCCACCTCCTGAGAACACGAGGCATCTACATAAATTGATGTTTTTTCTATATGAAGAGTATATATGTTAAACCTAGTCAATTGTGTAATTAAAAGCCATCAGCCAGGCCTGATGGCTCACACCTGCAATCCTAGCATTTTATGAGGCCAAGGCAGGTGGATCACTTGATCTCAGGAATTTGAGAACAGCCTGGGCAACGTGGTGAAACTCCATCTCTACAAGAAATGCACAAAAATTAGTTGGGCATGGTGGCACATGCCTATAGTCCCAGCTACTTGTGGGGCTGAGGCAGGAGGATTGCTTGAACTCCAAAGATCAAGGTTGCTGGTGAGCCGAGATCGCGCCACTGCACTCCAGCCTGAGTGACAAAGTGAGATCTTGTCTCAAAATAAATAAATACATAAATAAAAGCCATCTGTCATTCTACAAGATTACATTAATATTATAATCATCACCATTTCCACTCCTGCTTTCCCCACCTTACTCGAAATTAATTTTTACCAGTATAGATGCAAAGCCATTATTTCTTTTATAAGCTTATTCTAATTGGTACTAACAAAAAAGCCTTATAAATGATCTCAAACATTCAAGACATATATTCTATTATATGACTCTATTACAATTTATTTGAACATTATCCTGCTGATCAACATTGCTCGCAATTGTCATAATTACAAATAATATGGCAATTAAGCTGCTCTCTTATGGTAAAGTTGGAGATTTTTAGAATGTTTACAAACTGTAGAGTAGTAACCCATAACAAAATAATTTAATGGACTGCACTTAGCCTTCTTTCCTTTTTTTTAAAAAAATGAAATAGAATACAGTACAATAGAATAGGATAAAATAGAGAATAAAGTACATCACGAAGTACTTCAGAAGTGGTACATGATTTTGAAAAAGTGTGTTTTTTTCCTGTGTATCCAAACATCTATATTCTTAAATGTATATAACCTGTACTGAAAGTTTTATTTCAAATTATTCTATGGACAAATAAGATTGAAAGCCACCTCTATAAGGGGAATTGCTCTAATAAACAAAATTTTCAACATTACAAGTGACTGGCAAAGTGTCCATACTAATTTAGATACCCTCCAGCAATGTACGAAAGCTTCTATATCTCTAAATCCCCACAATAGTTTGATACTGTCATATTTGCCTTAAGACAATTTGAACAGGCCAAATTGGCATCTTGTTATTTGACTATGTATTTGCCTGATTACTAGTGAGTATGAACTTTTTTTCATGTTTTTATTGGCCAACTGGGTCTCTCTTCCTTTCAATTGCCTATTCACATCCTTTGATCAGATAGGGTTAGGGTTATTGACCTTTTCTTTGACTTGTACTTTAAAATTATATATGTGTGTATGTTTATATAGTATATGTATGTTTATACATAGCTAGATACACACATTTATATATAAATTCTGTTCATAGGGCCTTTTGTTAAAATGAAATTTTCAACTTTAATACAGTAAAATTCATCAAATATTTATCCTATCTGGTGTAAGTCTTTTGTGTCTTGTACTATAGAAGAAAACTTCCCTGGTTCTTATGTCCCATATATTCTTTTAATAGTTTTAGATTTTTGCTTTTTACCTTTCATTATTTAAAATTTATTTGTGTCGGTTTGTGTCCTCTGAGACAAAAATAATTATTTGTATATAGTGTGAGGTAGACATCAGCTTATGTTTTTAACCAGCTCACAAGTGTTAGTACTGCTACTAGTGTAGAATTTACTAAGATAAAATTACACATCAGAAAGAAACAGGTTTTAAAAACCTTTACATTCAAATCTTGGCTTTTGCTATTTGTAGTAATAAAAAATTGGAAACAATATCTAACCATAGGGAACAGATAAATTGTGTATTCATAATAAAATACTATATTTCTGAAAAGGATACATCTCACAAATATCAGTATTAATTAAGAAAAAAAGGCCGGGCGCGGTGGCTCAAGCCTGTAATCCCAGCACTTTGGGAGGCCGAGACGGGCGGATCACAAGGTCAGGAGATCGAGACCATCCTGGCTAACATGGTGAAACCCCGTCTCTACTAAAAATACAAAAAACTAGCCGGGCGAGGTGGTGGGCGCCTGTAGTCCCAGCTACTCGGGAGGCTGAGGCAGGAGAATGGTGTAAACCCAGGAGGCAGAGCTTGAGGTGAGCTGAGATCCGGCCACTGCACTCCAGCCTGGTCAACAGAGCAAGACTCCCCCTCCAAAAAAAAAAAAAAAAAAAAGAAAAAAAAAAGGTTAAACATCTATTGCCCTTTTCTCCCCCACACAGTCAAACTTCTTGAAAAGACTGAATGTGACCTCTTTTATTTCCTGACCACCTAAATTTCAAACAACTTAAACCTTATTTTCATTACTTCATAAGAAAGTAAAGACAGTTAACAGTACAAAATCTAATAGCTATTTTTTAGTCTTCATTTTCTAAGCAACCTAAGCTCCCTGGGCTCAAGTGATCCTCCCACCTCAGCTTCCCAAGTAGCTGGGACCACAGGTGCATGTTCACCACATTCAGCTAATTTTTGCATTTTTTGTAGAGAGGGGGGTCTTGCCATGTTGCCCAGGCTGGTCTTGAACTCCTGGGCTCAAGTCATCTACTCACCTCAGCCTCCTAAAGTGCCGGGATTACAGGTGTGAGTCGCCAGGCCCAGTAGCTGTCTCCTTTTTATTTTTATTTCTTTTTAGATGAAGTCTCGCCCTATCTATCGCCCAAGCTGGAGTGCAGTGGCACGATCTCGGCTCACTACAACCTCCACCTCCCGGGTTCAAGCAATTCTCCTGCCTCAGCCTCCCAAGTAGCTGGGATTACAGGCACGTACCACCATGCCCAGTTAATTTTGTATTTTTAGTAGAGATGGGGTTTCACCATGTTGGCCAGGCTGGTCTCAAACTCCTGACCTCAGGTGATCCACCTGCCTCACCCTCCCAAAGTGGTGGGATTACAGGCGTGAGCCACCATGCCTGGCTGCCTTCTCCTTTTTAATAGGCTCTTATCACTTGGCTTCTGAGAACATTACTGCTTTCATTTTTCACCTACACCTCTGGCCAATGTTGAACAGTCTCTATCCGGTCATTGAATTTTGGAGTTACTCAAAACTTCATCCTCAGCTATCTTTTCTTCTCACTCTATACTTTTTATCCTGGCATGTTTCATCATATCCGTGGCTTCAGTTATCACTTATGCAAAAGTCTCAACAAATTATAGCTCCAAATCCACATACGTAACTCCAACCTTTATAAATCTACATGGACATTTCAAAGACAATCAAACTGAGTAGGTTTAAAACCAAATTCATAATATTTCCCATGAGCCTTGTCTACTACCTACTAAATCCTTAGTGTTCACAATCTCAGGAGGTGGCACCACCTTCCCACCAAGTATGTAAGTCTGAGAAATAGGCATCATTCTTTACACCCTATTCTTCCCCTTTATTTAATCCAACAATTGTCCACTTTGTGTTTCTTGAATCTGTTCATTTGTCTTCATCGCCACTGACACCTCTGTAATTTAAGATGTACACCATATCTTATGCGAACTACTGCAATGCAGGAATAGGTCACCCCTATACACTCTGACCCTTCTCTGATCCGCTTCTTGCCATGTAGCCAGAGTATTACTTGCTTTTCTTTTTTCAAAAGAAAATCTGAACATCTTACCCCTTGCATAAAACTCTCCAGTGCCTTTTCACATACTAATCAAGACTAAAATCCTTAATGTGACTAATAAGGTCTTTCATAGACTAGCCTCTGCCTTCTTTCCTAACCCTGTCTCATAGCACTCCCCTTTACTTTGTAACATCTCACGTCCCTGGCCCCTTCTTTTATTCAAGTAGCCCACTGCTATAAGACTTTCATAGGCTCAATTCCTCTCTGCAGAATGCACTTGCAACCTATCTTCCACTCTCTCCTAACATTCCATTTCAAGCATAACTTCCTCAGGGACTACGCAGGTTAAGTCAGAAACGAAAACTTTTACTTCAGTTTGTAATTACATAGCTCTGTCTATTACTATTTGAATTAATGTCTGCTCTGTCGCTTCACCACAATTCCATAACAGCAGGATGGGGCATCTCCAACACCCATCAGAGTCCTATGCACTTAGTAAGGACTCAAATGTTTGCTGAATTAATTACTTAGAATGACCATTTCAAGGGTAAATGCAATATGCACTGTAGCCACTAGAGGATGCCCTGCTTCTGTTTTTGTTCCTCCAGAACAAGATGTGAAGATTGACAATACTTAAAAAAAAAAAAAAAACTAAACCTTTTATGATAAATTATTTACTATTAATGTAAATAAAATTGCAGTGATTGCAAAACATCAGCATTCACAAACTACTTATCTTAATTAGTTTAATTGCTTAATACTAAACAATATTACTTAATAGTTCTCTTTAAAGAAAATCACAATTTATTCAGATTTATTGAAAAAGAAATACCTCCAAAACAAACACATAACTATTAAAATTTTAAAAAGATATATTCATGTACCAATACAAGTTATCTAGTTTATATCTGTGGATGTTTACCACACTCTGAGAAACAATAAAACATGAGTTATTACTAAAACCTCAAGTCAACCAAAACTTCTATTCAGAACATTACTTGTGGTTCTTTTAAGACTATTAAAGCCTAAAATATTTTTTAAATACTAAAATGATTGACGTGCTTTGAAAAAAGCCATCTTTTACATCTTCATTGCTAAGGCACAAGCTTTAATAACTATCATTAGTCAGATGAAACATTAGTTGTAAGGGCCTATATTAATGAAAATCTTACTAAGTAGAAAGGAAATTTCCCAACACTATTAATAATAAATTATTATAAGTAGTAATCAGTAATTATTAATATTCCAGTGTGTGTTACTTATACATTATTCATGAATAACCAAACCTCTGTGTATTGTGGAAAAGAAAAGTACCTACTGGGAAGACTGGGCAGTTGATTTGTTATGGGCTTACAAGATCACAAGTTCAAGGTTATAGGACAGGAAGCAGAAACAAAAGCAGAAAACTACAGATTTGTATAGGAAGAACTTCTGTACATGCAAGTTCTTACAAGTCTCTAAGGAAACATTTTAAATCTATTTTCAACTTGTGTTTTAGAACTTAGACTCCAAATTAAAGATACTCCCTTCAGCCCTACTGACTTAATTGCTTTTTCAATGCACTGCCAAAACAATTGGTATTAGTTTTATTTTTAAAAACTTGTCAAATGTTCTCAACATATACTAATATTTCATTAATTAATAAGTGACCACAGTAACAGTTATTGTGTAGCACGTACCAGGCACTGGGACAAGAACATTCTCAATTCTGTGTACTTTCCTTATCCCCTTTGATAGATGAATGCAAGTGAGGCTGAGAAGTTAGGTAACTTTTTCAAGGTCTCACAATAAATAATGAGTAGAATTGGGATCTGAACTTAAGCTTTTCTATCTTACAAGCATAATCCTCTTCAGGAATCTTAAATGCAGGAGATGTCTCAATTTCCCAATCAGGGAGATGGAAATATTGTACATAAACAATCCATTTCTAATCATGCCCTTCGCATGCCATTCACTAATCCTCCATTCCTGCATTCCAGAAATTGGTTCCATTTTAATCTCTCTGGAAAACCCAACTAAAATACGGATCAGCAATCCCTTTTGCTAAGAAATCTCTAACAGGATACAGTATTTGCCATTTCGATTCCATTTGGGGGGATTTTTTTCCCCATGTTTTACTTTTAATACATGGCACAAAAAACTACTTATCATTAAAACATTGGGAACTAACGTCCTATAAAAATACTTTAAATTCTTGGTACTATTTTTCAAAAAACTTCTAGCAAAAATAAAACTTAAAAAACGCAAATTCCCATTCAAATGAAAATTTCAGTTTACTGAGACTGGGTAAATTGAAATTAAAGCCTACTCTTAACTGTTGGCATACTTTTACATGTAAACCAATAACCTGACCTAAGGTTATGTAAGAATCCTCTATTTTAATTTTTCCATGGAGGTAACGGGAGATACTTTACTGTGGAATGTTTACTGCACACTGAATGTAGTATGTCACTTACCTGATAGCACTAATTACTACTGCCTATGCATTTCGGCATTTACTGGAAGCTGTACACTAAGAAAGGAAATCTAAAACCTGCGAAAGTGGTCGTTTGTGTGCGAAAAAAATAGGAGCCATAAGAAATAGCAGTCTAATTGTATTGACTGGAAAATCCTTTACCTTTTCAGATCATAATCAAGGAATAACATAAAAGATAAAAGTTGATCTTCTCAACTTAAGATATGTACTTTATATGCTAACGTTTCATTAAAAAAATCAAAACTCTCTGAAGCATTCAACTTTTAAAATAGTTCAAAGTTCCAAAACCTTGATTCCAGCTGAATGAACAAGTCACAAATGTTGCAGGAGACAGTGGATAACGAATCGTTTGGGATATAAGAAAAATGATGTTAATTCCTTTGACTCCTTATTAGTGGAATTATTATTTTTTTTTTTTTTTTTTTTTTATGAGACGGAGTCTCGCTCTGTCGCCCAGGCTGGAGTGCAGTGGCGCGACATCGGCTCACCGAAATCTCCGCCTCCCGGGTTCAAGCGATTCTCCTGCCTCAGTCTCCTGAGTAGCTGGGATTACAGGCGTGCGCACCACGCCCAGCTAATTTTTGTATTATTAGTAGAGACGGGGGTTTCACCATGTTGGTCAGGCTGGTCTCGAACTCCTGACCTCGTGATCCGCCCGGCTCGAGCCTCCCAAAGTGCTGGGATTACAGGCTTGAGCCACCGCGCCCGGCGTGGAGTTGATTTTATATCCACTACTCTTGGCTTAAGTTTACTTATCTGTCTACTGGTGAGAAAGCATCTGATATTCTGAAGGGTCCCTGTCGTGTAAATCGTGTATTAAATCCTAAGGGTTTATTGAGCACCTAACAATTTGTTTTCCAACTCGAGGACGTTCCCAGATCGAGGCAAAGGCCAATCTCAGCGTCCCCTTTTCCGTTTAGTCTCTCCAGCCCCCGTCCCCACCCACAGGCAGGACCAATTCCGGGGCGGAGAAGTCGTGCTGTCGCTAGGCCTCCCAAGTGTGTAAGCATGTGGCAGAGAAGGGAAAAGAAGGGAAGTCACATTCTGACTACAGGCCTGGGCACTTGCTATCCGTGGGGACAAAATGTCACCAGTGGCAGCAAATAGCGAGAAAAAGTGCAGCGCACTAGGGAAACAGCGCGTCCGCCGGCGCGACACCGCAGTTTGGGCGCCGACACCCTCCGCGCCCTGGTCCCTGAATTTTACCTGGAGCTTATCCCGGTCAGGCCTGATCTCGAAAACGAGGGCTCCTCAGTGCGAAGGCAGGACCCAGCTCCATTAAAGCTCTCGGGCAGGGGTCCCCTCTACCCACTGAAGCGATAGCCAGTAGGGTATCCCTAAACCACCACCACAACCACCCCTCAATCCCGGAACGCCCCCAACACCTGCCCGGCCGCTGCTGCTCTCACGATAATTCTCGGGCCAGTCACCCGTCAGTCCTATCCACGCCTTCCTTCTCTGACCAATCATGGAGGAATGGTGGGTGGAGTTTTGCTTTTGAGCGGAGAGCGGGGCCTTCAATCTTTGCTATTTGGCGCCTGGGATGGGCGGAGCTGAAGTGGGCTGGGGCGGGGCTGGGGCGGGGCTAGATTGAGGAGAGGGGCAGGGCACGCTCCAGTTCTCGCGATACTGGAGACCAGGAAGACGCCTGCAGAGCCGGGCTGCTGGTGCAGCAGAGGCTGAGGCATCAGGTGCAGCTGCATCCGGATCTCCTGCCTTGGAGCCTACTCCTTGTCTTCAAGTCGGGAGGCAGGAGGTGGTCAGGCCAGGGCTGTGGAGGTGCGCTGTGTCCCCTGAGGCCTAGAAGATTCGGGCTGCGGCCTGTCGGAGCCAGTCAGGGAGGCGCCCACACTCCTGACAGGATAAGATGGCGGCGATGGCGCCTGGAGGTAGTGGCAGTGGTGGCGGCGTGAATCCATTTCTCAGCGATTCGGATGAGGACGATGACGAGGTAGCGGCAACAGAGGAACGGCGGGCAGTACTTCGGCTGGGTGCCGGAAGTGGCCTAGATCCTGGCTCTGCGGGCTCGCTGTCGCCACAGGATCCCGTGGCCTTAGGAAGCAGTGCGCGGCCAGGGCTCCCTGGGGAGGCATCGGCGGCTGCAGTGGCTCTGGGGGGCACCGGGGAGACCCCAGCCCGATTGTCAATTGATGCGATCGCTGCTCAGCTGTTGCGCGATCAATACTTGCTGACCGCCCTGGAGCTGCATACCGAGCTGTTAGAGAGTGGCCGGGAGTTGCCTCGGCTGCGCGACTACTTCTCCAATCCAGGCAACTTCGAGAGGCAAAGTGGAACCCCGCCGGGGATGGGGGCGCCAGGGGTCCCAGGAGCAGCCGGCGTTGGGGGCGCTGGAGGTCGGGAACCGAGTACAACGTCGGGCGGGGGACAGCTCAGTAAGTGGACGCAGCCTGTCACACTCCGTCAGGGTTGTTGGGATTGTAAGGAGTTACTGTAGGGGAGTGGGGTATTTCTGCGTGGGTCCCGAGGATAGGGGCATTTTAAGGGACGAGAGTATTGGGGTGGGGGCGCTCTTTTGCGGTGGAAGCCAAAGGATCAGGCAGTGACTGTTCTCTCTTCCTGCCTCCAACCCTTGGCTGGTGTTGCACTTGGCTCCTGGCTCCCCTGTTGGTGTCAATATCTATAAAATATCAAGAGTTTCTAGTTCACTGGCTATTACGGGACTCCAGAAGGTTCCCTTTTATACTAGTTTATTGCTTTAAGCATTTTTTCCTTTTCTCCAGTTACCTGAATCACACTACCAGGAAATAGTGTTACCTGAATTGCCTGCAGTAGTTCTTTGAGTCTGAGCCAGGAGAGAAAGAATAGGACACATTGCTGCTGTCTCTGAAAAGTCAGATGTACTTAAGACCCTTTGTCTTTGGGACGACTTTTTCACCGCCAAAACTGGGTTTTCTGCTGCACAAAATTTGTTCTGCTGAAATAAAGTTGATGTAATTCAGTTTCAATGCTTTAATTTCAGTAATGTTCAAAATTACAGGAAATCCAAGGAGCAAGGCAGACAGGTTCTACCAGGAGTCTTTCTCACCGTCCCACCACCTTGCAGGCTTTTCTCTCTGCATTAGATAGGAGTTGACCTTTTTACCTGGTTGGAATCATTTTTAGCAACATAGAGTAATCATTTACCCCACATATTTGTAAGCATCTCTTATGGCTTGAAAACTTATTGTCAAAGATGTACTGTACTGTATGTAGGATTCCCGGTGTCTCCCTTTTGGGAGGTATCTTAAAATATTCACTTACTAATGTATGGTGATGTTTTAGTATGAGGCCGTATATTAATTCTATATTAACAAGTGTTCATATAGTATTTTTAAACTGCAGCCTAATTGATTTTTTTTTTAATCACTATGCTTTTGAATAGTGCCAGAGACTTAAATTGCCAAACGTAGACGTGGTGGAAGCTTAGGGAGTGCATTTTCTATCAAGGTGAATCTTAAATATATTTCCCCCTTGGATATGGGATATAATTTCCTTACTCAATATGTAGGATAATCTTCTTTTTCGGGAAAAGATTTTCTCATTGCTGACCTTTAAGACTAAAAATCAGACAGCAGTATAACAAAATTGTTATGTGTGGTGGTGGTGTTTGTTTTTATTTATTTATTTTTATTTATTTATTTATTGGTTTTTGTGTTATTTCTAAGATTTCTAAATTATCTCATGATTTTTCACCAGACAAGGTCTAGCTAAGATGTCACCTTTGTAAATGCTTCCTCCAGGTAGTTGCTTGACTTCTTTCATTGTACCACCTTCAAACCTCCATCATAGCCTTTAGCCCGTTTGTGTGTGATTTGTTGGCAATGCCATTTTTCTCCATTGGTCAGTTCTTCACGGACATTTTTATAGTAAATTCCTCACGCTTTGCTCAGTCCCTGGCCTGTTGATGAACATAACTGAATTGTATCTGCTATGTTTTCAACCGTATTAATACGGTGAAATGGATTATTCCTTACTTGATAACTTTATTCATTTAATTTTAAAGAATTTCTTGACCTTTTCACCCTGTCTTATTAGGGTTATCATAGCATTGTTTCTAGTGAAAATTCATCCTTGCAGACTTTTGTATTGAAAGAATTATAATTGAGCTCAGTAAATAGTTTAGCAGTGTTTTAGAGTAAAACTTTACTTCTAAATACCTTTGCATTACACATTTTTATGGTTTCTTGAAATAACTAGAGTCTTATGATCAAATATCACAATTAAATATTCATGTGCACCTGTGCTTTTCTAAGATCCTCATTTATCTGTACCTGTTTTAGGTACTGGATATATATGTGTGTGTGTCTGTCTCTGTGTGTGTGTGTACACATAAAGGTTATTAAATTTTTAGTTAATACTAAGCAAATGAACAACAGGGCAAAAAATTCAAAATTATCCATAATCCCACAAATGGTATTGGTTTTTCCTGTCTTTAATGGTAGTTGCCTTACCAGTCTTTTCTGTGCATGTATTTTAAAAAACAAAAAATGGATTAAGCTGTTTAACATACTTTTATACAGGCATTATAGTTTTTAGCATCAACTTGGATGTAAAATTTGCATACAGTAAAATTTACACTTTTTAAGTGTATGCAATTTGGTGAGTTTTGACAAGTCAGTCACTACCACAATTAAAATACAGAACATCGGCAGGGTGTGGTGGCTCACACCTGTAATCCCAACCCTTTGGGAGGCCTAGGCAGGCAGATCACAAGGTCAGGAGTTCGAGGCCAGCCTGGCCAACATGGTGAAATACCTTCTCTACTAAAATTACTAAAATTAGCCAGGCGTGGTGGTGGGCACCTGTAATCCCAGCTACATGGGAGGCTGAGGCAGGAGAATTGCTTGAACCCAGGCAGCGGAGGTTGCAGTAAGCCGAGATCTTGCCACTGCACTCCAGCCTGGGCAACAGAGCGAGACTCTATCTCAAAAATAAATAAATAAATAAAAATAAAATGTAGAGCATTTTTATTATCCCCAGAATTCCTTCATTCAATGTCCTTACTTCCATCTAAACCACCACTGATCACTTAGAACAGAATTTCTCGACCTGGGCCTGGGCACTTTCAACATTTTAGGCCTGGCAATGCTTTGCCATGGCTGCTGGCCTGTGTATTATAGAATGTTTAACAGCATCCCTGACCTCTACCCACCAGATCCCTGTAGCAACCACCCCCATACCTATGCCACCCCAGTTATGACGACCAAAAATGTCTCCAGCATTGCCCAGGGAAGGGGAGGGCATAATTTCCCCAGTTGAGAACTACTTCTGTAGATAAGTTTTGCCAGTTCTAAAATTCCATGTAAATAGAATCATAGAACGTATTTTTTTGTGTGTCTGCCTTCTTTTGCTCAGAATGTTTTTAAAAGTCATCTGTGTCTTTGTGTGTATTTCTAGATCATTCCTTTTTGGTTTTATCCCTGAAAGGGGGGGATAAAAACATTTGTGTTTTTTCAGACATTTGTGTTTTTCCAGTTTTGTGTTATTATAAAGAAAGCTCCCATTTACGTCTTTATAAGAAACTGCCAAATTGTTTTCCAAAATGGACCATTTAAAATTTCCACCACCAATGTATAAGAGTTCCAGTTTCTGTACATCTCCTAAACACTTGGTATTTTCAGGCTTTTTAATCTGTCATTTTAGTAAGAATTTTAGCAGTATCTTATCGTGGCTTTAATTTCTGTTTCCCTGATGACTAATGATTCTGAGGTCCTTTTCCTATGCCTTTAGTTTTTTATGAAATGCCTATTTTTTATGAAATGCCTATTCAATCTTTTGCTCTCTTTTTTTCCCCTTCAACTTCCAGGGTACATGTGCAGGGTGTACAGGTTGGTTACATAGGTAGACATGCGTCATAGTGGTTTGCTGCACAGATTAACCCATCACCTAGATATTACGCCCAGCACACATTAGCTATTTTTCCTGATGCTCTCCCCATCATCCCCCATGTCCATGTGTTCTCATCGTTCAGCTCCTACTTACAAATGAGAACATGCGGTGTTTGGTTTTCTGTTCCTGTGTTAGTTTGCTGAGGATAATGGCTCCCAGCTCCATCTGTGTGCCTACAAAGAACATGATCCTGTTGCTTTTTATGGCTGGCTGCATAGTATTCCATGGTGTACATGTATCACATTTTCTTTATCCAGTCTATCATTGATGGGCATTTGGGTTGATTCCCATGTCTTTCCTATTGTGAATAGTGCTGCAATGAAGATACACATGTGTGTATCTGTATAATAGAATGATTTACATTCCTTTGGGCATATACCCAGTAATGAGATTGCTGGGTCAAATGGTATTTCTGGTTCTAGGTCTTAGAGGAATTGCCACACTGTCTTCCACAGTGGTTTAACTAATTTACACTCCCACCAACAGTGTAAAAGCGTTCCTATTTCTCTGCAACCTCTCCAGTGTCTGTTGTTTCTTGACTTTAATAATCACCATTCTGACTGGCCTAAGATGGCATTTCATTGTCGTTTTGATTTGCATTTCTCTAATGATCAGTGGTGTTGAGCTTTTTTTCATATGTTTGTTGGCCGCGTGAATGTCTTCTTTTGAGAAATGTTCGTTCATGTCCTTTGCCCACTTTTTAATGGGATTATTTGTTTTTTCTTGTAAATTTGTTTAAATTCCTTGTAGACTATGGATGTTAGATCTTTATCAGATGGCTAGATTGCAAACATTTTCTCCCATTCTGTAGGTTGTCTGTTCTCTCTGATAGTTTATTTTGCTGTGCAGAAGCTCTTAGGTTTAATTAGATCCCATTTGCCAATTTCTACTTTTGTTGCAATTGCTTTTGGCATTTTGGGCATGAAATCTTTGCCCGTGCCTATGTCCTGAATGGTATTGCCTAGATTTTCTTCAAGGGTTTTCATAATTTTGGGTTTTACATTTAAGTCTTTAATCCATCTTGAGTTAATTTTTGTGTAAGTTGTAAGGAAGGAGTCCAGTGTCAATTTTCTGCATATAGCTAGCCAGTTCTCCCAGCATTCTATTAAATAGGGAATTATTTTCCCTTTGCTTGTTTATGTCAAGTTTGTCAAAGATCAGATGGTTAAAGATCAGATGTCAAAGATCAGATGTCAAAGTATCCAGTCTTATTTCTGAGTGCTCTCTTCTGTTCCATTGGTCTGTATCTGTTTTTGTACCAGTACCATGCTGTTTTGATTACTGTAACCTTGTAGTATAGTCTGAAGTCAGGTAGCGTGATGCTTCCAGCTTTGTTCTTTTTGCTGAGGATTGTCTTGGCTATATGGGTTCTTTTTTGGTTCCATAGGAATTTTAAAAGTTTTTTCTAATTCTATGAAGAATGTCGATGGTAGTTAAATGGGAATAGCATTGAATCTATAAATTACTTTGGGCAGTGTAGCCATTTTCATGATATTGATTCTTCCTATCCATGAGCATCCATTTATTGTGTTGTCTCTGATTTCCTTTAGCAGTAGTTTGTAGTTCTTGAAGAGGTCCTTCACTTCCTTTGTTAGCTGCATTCCTAGGTCTTTTATTCTCTTTGTAGCAATTATGAATGGGAGTTCATTCATGATTTGGCTCTCTGGTTGTCTGTTGTTGGTGTGTAGGAATCCCTGTGATATTTGCACGTTGATTTTGTTTCCTGAGACTTTGCTGTAGTTGCCTATCAGCTTAAGAAGTTTTGGGGCTAAGACAGTGGGGTTTTCTAGATACAGGATTATGTCATCTGCAAACAAAGACAATTTAACTTCCTCGCCTCCTATTTGAATACCCTTCATTTCTTTCTCTTGCCTGATCCCTGGCCAGAACTTCCAATACCATGTTGAATAGGAGTAGTGAGAGGGTATCCTTGTCTTGTGCTGGTTTTCAAAGGGATTGCTTCCAGCTTTTGCCCATTCAGTATGATATTGGCTGTGGGTTTGTCATATATGGCTCTTATTATTTTGAGGTGTGTTCTTTCAATACCTAGTGTATTGAGAGTTTTTAACATAAAGGAATGTTGAATTTTATCAAAGGCCTTTTCTGCATCTGTTGAGATAATCATGTAGTTTTTGTCTTTAGTTCTGTTTATGTGATGAATTACATCACTGATTTGTGTATGTTGAACCAATCTTGCAACTCAGGGATGAAACCAACTTGATTGTAGTGAATCAACTTTTTGACGTGCTGCTGGATTCGATTTGCCAATATTTTATTGAGGATTTTTGCATTGATGTTCATCAGGGATATTATTTGGCCCTTTTTAAAGTTAGGTTGTTTACATGTTGGTTTTGTTTCATTATTGAGTTGTTAGAGTTCTCTATATGTCCATTATCAAATGTGAATTTTGCAAATATTTTCTTCCAGTCTGATTTGCTTTTGTAGTTTCTTAATGATGTGTCTCAGACCAGGCGCAGTGGCTCACACCTGTAATCCCAGCACTTTGGGAGGATGAAGTGAGCAGATGGTTTGAGCCCAGGAGTTTGAGACCAGCCTGGGCAACATGACAAAACTCCATCACTACAAAAAAAAAATACAAAAATTAGCCGTGCGTGGTGGCCTACGCCTGTGATCCTACCTACTTGAGAGGCTCAGATAGGAGGATCGCTTGAGCCCAGGTGGCCGAGGCTGCAGTGAGCCATGATGATACCACTGCACTGCCTGGGTGAAAGAACGAGATCCTGTATCAAAAAAAAAAACCCAAAAACCAGTGTGTCTTGTGAACAAAAGCTTTTGATTTCGTCAAATCCAATTGACTGTTTTTTTCTTTAATAATTTATGTTCTGTATCTCCTTTTAAGAAATATTTGCCTACCCCAGAGTTGCAAAGATTTTCTCTTACAAGTTTTATAGTTTCGACTTTTACAATTAGGTCTATGATGGCAGGAACTGTATTTTAATGAAGGTATTATAAAGGAGAAAGAAATATTTCTTAAATATTCCTCCTATAAACATTCAGACATTTATAGTACAAACTTTAGTACAGTTTTAAAATACTTGTATAAAACTGTGCTCAGTACTGTATTCGGAAGATTTCAACAAAGCTCCTGATCATACAAATTATATTGTCTAGGACAGGGCTACTGCCTATTTTTAAAGGTCCTCTATATATTCAATTTTAGCATGTCGATTGATACTACTTGGGTGTGATTTTATAATAATAAGCACTTTTTGGCTGATTGTAAACGGTTTAAAGATTGGTAGTATAGATTATCTAAAACATTATTTTGATTTGTTTTTGTGTATGTGTTTTTGATATGTGTCTGATCTGAAAATTCAGAATACTTCAGAACAATAAATGTATAATAAAAAGTGATTTTCTTTATTTAATGATGTTTAAGAACAATATAATCTTATTATTAACCTTTATAATTTTAGATTTAGTGAATTATTTCCCTAAAACTGTTGACTTGAGTTAATACTGTAATACGTTGTGCTTTTAAACATACTTTAAGAAGTCTTCATACTGTTTAATTTTTTTTCTTGATTATAAGAATAATCCATATTTATAAAACATTCAAATATGAACAGGATATATAGCTTTATAAGTTTGATGTTTTCAATAGAATTTCTATTAACTGAATAAAATTACTTTTAACAGATATTCTAAGGAAACCTCAGTTTTGGATAAATTCTTGTAGCATCATTGTAATGTTCCTACTAAATTTACACGATGAACCAATTAGATCTTTTATATGTAATATTATTTGCTGGAATATACACACACTCTGTGTGTGTGCATGTGTGTACCCTGTATTTCTGCCAGGTGAGCCAAGATAGCTTCTATTCAGTAATTACTTCGTTTTCTAGTTACAATGCAAGATAAAAATTGTGGTAATGACATTGATTAACACTGAGCAGGTTATAGTAACTTAGCAAGAGTAACGCTTTTTCTGTTTGAAGCATTAGGGCTCTAATCAAAATTAGACTGTAATTTCTTAAGATTAACCCAGTTCTTTGCACAATAGAGATGTAATGCGATCAAGTGGAGAGGGCAACTAACATGCCTTTTGGTGATAGATTTCTTTTACTATGCCTTCAAATTTGTATAAGGCAGCTAATCAGGAGGTAGGCATTTATGTTTGAATATAATCATTTCACTTGTGAGCTTGCAGCCTTCCAAAATCATCTTCCTATTTTTTTTTTTTTTTAAGACGGAGTCTCCTTCTGTGGCCAGGCTGGAGTGCAGTGGTGCAATCTTGGCTCACTGCAACCTCCACCTCCCCGGTTCAAGCAGTTCTCCTACCTCAGCCTCCCGAATACCTAGGACTACAGGCGCGCGCCACCTCACTCAGCTAATTTTTGTATTTTTGGTAGAGACCGGGTTTCACCACGTTGGCCAGGCTGGTCTCAAACTTCTGACCTCATGTGATCCGCCAACCTCGGCCTCCCAAAGTGCTAGGATTACAAGCGTGAGCCACCGTGCCCGACCTAAAATCTTCCTTTCATGATCCGACCTATCGTTTCTCAGAACTCTTGAGAGCATATATCCAACTATGCCCAGTGTTCCTTTCCTAGTATCGCCAACACTAAGATGTAAGATGTCACGATTGCTTTCTTACAAAGTTTTCATCCCTTAGTTCCCCTCTGTTAAGTTGGGATTGGATTTAGTGTGTTCTCTGCTTTCTGAGAGAGAAAACACCAGCGCAATATTTTTTTTTTCCTTTTTTTTTTCTTTTTTTTTTTTTTTTCTGAGACATAGTCTCCCTCTGTCGGCCAGACTGGAGTGCAGTGGAGCAATCTTGGCTCGCTGCAACCTCTGCCTCCTGGGTACAAGTGACTCTGGTGCCTCAGCCTCCTCAGTAGCTGGGATTGCAAGCCCCTACCACCATGCCTGGCTAATTTTTGTGTTTTTGGTAGAGATTAGATTTTGCCATGTTGGCCAGGCATGTCTTGAATTCCTGGTCTCAAGTGATCCACCTGCCTCGGCCTCCCAAAGTGCTGGGATTACAGGCGTGAGCCACTGCGCACGGCCCCATCACAACATTTCTAAAATGTATTAACTTCACTGCTTTTACCTGAATTAGACTTTCCAGTATTCTCTGGGCCATAGACATTCCTAAATATATCTACTGTGTAACTGTCATTTTTCTTTCCTATGTCTTTCCAATTGTTTCAAATTTATTTCTGTGGAAATTTAGTTAGATATCATCCCTGCTTGGCATGGTGGCCTGAATATAGTTGGTATTCGGTATTTTTACATCGACATATTTATTAAACATTGTGATAAGTTAAGGATTGCAGTGATCTAAAAGTTTAATGCATATCTTTGAGCTTATGTTCTTGATGGAGAGGTAAGACTAACACCTGAAATAATTTGAGAATAGTCTCCTATGGCAAAGAAAATGTTTACAGAATGTAAACATTCGGATGTAGAAAAACCTTTGTTGATTGTGGAAATGAAATGGGCCTGTGGAGAAAGTAAAAGTTAAGTTTGACCCTCAAGGATGGTTAAAATTTTGAATAAATAGTAACTTTATTATTTGTCTATATTTAGACTCTATCCTGAGTAAGAAAAGGAAAAGGAAGTACAGGTGAAGGAAAGATAATAGGTCTTGTATTTTTAATGTTTAAAACATCATCTGGGAACTCCCTGCTTACCATCATCTGCTTACCATATAATAGGGTGATTCCACTGGAGTAGTTGCAAAAATACAATATGACATTTTAGCCTCTTGTGGTACTCTAAAAGGAAGCAAGATAAGGGTATTAATGTGGGAAAACCAACCTTATTTCTGTGAAAAATTAAAATTTTACTTTCTACTTTTCAAACAAGCAAGTTAGAGCTGGGACTTCAAAATGTTTATTAAAAACCTAGATTGGTGGTTTGGCATTTTTCAGTCAAAAATTAAATTTTGTGTATTTGTTTTTAATTTAGCTTTTAACTGTGCTGTTCCACCCTGTCCTGCAGCTCCCAGCCTCCCAGCCTTGTCTAAAAATACACAGTACTTATATCTGAATTACAAATATCATTTGAAAAACTTCACATCTACGGTATACTTAGTTTCTACAAACTAAGGAAATCTATATAGGAAAACCTGAACAAGTTGACTGTAAACTGATTAATTTTCTTTAAGAATAGATTCCTCATAGATTTCTGAGAATTGAATACCCGTTACAATTGGATATAGCAATGGTATTTACCAAGATTCAGCGAAAGATAGCGGGATCAAGAAGAATGCCCTAGAGGTGATATGTTTAGATTATAGTAAGATACAGGACAGACATCTCATATTGGTGTGAACAAATAGAGAAATAAGGGCTTCATCAGAGTAGCTGTGGAAACATTTGTGACTGATAAAACAACAGTAGGTCTGTGCCAGACTATACCAACTATATATATATATATATATATTTTTTTTTTTTTTTTTTTTTTTTTTGAGACAGAGTCTCGCTCTGTCACCCAGGCTGGAGTGCAGTGTCGCGATCTCGGCTCACTGCAAGCTCCGCCTCCCGGGTTCACGCCATTCTCCTGCCTCAGCCTCCCGAGTAGCTGGGACTACAGGCGCCCGCCACCTCGCCCGGCTACATTTTTTGTATTTTTTTAGTAGAGACGGGGTTTCACCACTTTAGCCAGGATGGTCTCTACCTCCTGACCTCGTGATCCGCCCGTCTCGGCCTCCCAAAGTGCTGGGATTACAGGCTTGAGCCACCGCGCCCGGCCAGCAACTATAATTTTGAATTCAGCCTATTGTTTGAAGACCACTGGACTTGTACCAATGTCTGATCTTCAATTCTGTCTCTGCCACTTACTAGCTCTTTCACCTGGGGTAAATCACTTCTTAATGCAGAAGGCAAGCCAGGTAGTACAAAATTGATCATTTAAAAATAATTAGAGTGACAAACCATAGCACCACACTAAGTCACAGATGAATAATCCGCCTGAAGCATCACTTCATTTCATCAAGGCACCCACACTGTGTAGCATTAAACTTAATCAAAATTAGGATATTCACATCCTACATGTGATTGTAGGATATCTGGGCAAAGCCCAGGATCAACCAAACCTCAGCTGGCAGCCAGATATAGTCATCAACTGTCCCTCTGCGTGAAATAAACTAACAAGGCCAAATTAGCTTGTGCTCTCTTTTTTTTTAATCTTCAGGGTTTGCTGCATGGCTACTTGTAAGTTTCTGATGTAGTCACGGAGCATGACAAAACCTTAAGGAGGAGTAGAACACAGTTGCAATCATGGGTGTAGCCTTCCAGATTTTCTCACCTATGAAGTCAAAAATCCTCAGCCGTCAGAAATAATGTTCGTTTGTTTTTGAAACCAGCTAGTCCTGTTGTGGGTGGGTAAGATTGCTCAAGATAGTATCGTTGACGTTTCTGTTCCTTCTAACCACCTATGAGTGTGTGCTTGTGTGCTCCCTTAGTTCAGACTTTAGCTCACATTTATACCGTCAGTTTTAGCCTTATCCTATAGCTTTAATCTCTTCCTCCATTCTTACTCTGACTTGATTTTAAAGAGTTATTCATTCTTGTCATTCTACCTAAAGTCTTTTAAATAAAATTGCTTCCTCCTGTCCAAAACAACTTTTTCAAACCTTTTTTAGTAATAAAAAATATATATGACAGGAAAAAAATGTATAAACCTCACTAGGAATTTTTAAATTTCTTCTATTTTTGTATGGTGTATTTGTTAAAGTATAAAAGTGGCTTTAAAATATTTTATTGTGGCTATGTATAATAAAGTTATCCCTTTAGTTTTGCCTCTTCCTGCCCTTTCAACCATGTTGTCCATATGCAAAACCTTTATTCTACTCACATTGTTTCTTCATTTTTCCCTTGAAACATGCCTTATATTTTCTTGAATATTTATATTTATTATATTTATATTAATATTATGTTTTCTTGCCTGGCGCCCTTGTCCACATTATTTTTTCTTCTCGTGGAATACTTGTCCTCTGTTCCATATTTTTTCTAAATTCTGTGCATCCTTAAAGGAAGGTCCTGTTTATATTCCTTCCTTTCCCAAAAGCTTCTCCAGCCCATAGTGATCTCTAAATCTTCTGAACTTGAGAGGTTTTTTTTGTCTGTTCCACTTATGGAAATTAATTATATACAGACCTGTGAACATGTGTTCCTAATTAACTCTTAATAATATTATTGAAATGTTTGTGTGTAGATGTTTTAGCTGACTAGATTTTTTTTAAGATGTTAGCTTGTAGGTCTTGTATTGTCCTCTTTCATGCCTAGCACAAATGCCTAAGGTAGACAGTTTATAGAAAATTTATCTATGTATCACCAGTACTTAATATTGTGCCTGGGATACAAGCTTTCAGTAAATATTGAAGTTATGTTAAAGAATTGATCTTTAGGTAGTAGTTTCCTATACATTTATAAGTAGGGAATATTTTCTTGTGAAAATTAACCTTTTACTTTATATCCGATTTCCTCAACTCTGTCTGAGCAAGATTCCATCAAGGCTGTGTTTCTGAGGCCATTCACAGTATCAAACCCAACTTACCTGGAATCTAGGCGATCAGAACCTGGATGCTCTTACATATTGTTCAAGAGAACCGATGGTTTAGAGCTCAGGCTTTGCTGTTGGAGAGCTTGAGTTCATATTTGTATTCTGCCACTCCCTCATTGCATGACTCTGGATAGTCTTTGTTTCCTTTACTGTAAAATGCAGATGGTAATGACTCCTTTAGCATGGGGTTGTTATGAAAAGTTATCTGTGTAAAGTATCTGGCACAGAATAAGTGGTCAAAAAGAATGTTAATAATAATTACTATTGTTGTCAGCATTAACAGTAATCATTCTCTTTACTAATAGCTTTTCATATGATAAAGTCATCCTGTATTATAGAAATTTTAAGTGAATAGCTTGTCAGTAAAGTTTTAGCATGTAAGTTTCTTCCCAAGTTTAAATCTTGACTTTGAAGTTCCCCTCTTTCTGAAACCTTGTGACAGAGAGAAAAAGACAATGGGCTGCAAACTGGGAGGCTTGAATTCTTCTTCTGGCTTGCTCACAGATTAATTTTTTAACCTTTAAGATAAAGTAAGTCAATTGTATTATTGTTATCCATGTATATGACTTAATTCCAATGATTTATAAGCTTCCTTAAGACAAGGACAAAGTTTTACCGAAGTTTTATCTTTGTACTCCTCACTATAGCTTAGTAAATACTGCATAAGTACATAACTTCAGTTCTCTCATCTGTTAAAGTGAGGGGATTGTACTATCTTAAAAATTCCTTTTAACTCTCAAATATTTTGGACATAGGGGTCAGTGAAAAATTAACCCCATCATTGGAGAAGAATTGAGGATCAGGAAAATATAAATGTGAGTGCTGCAGTTGCTAAAAGTAAAAGGCTGTCCCCAACTTTTTTTTTTTTAAAGAAAAGATAGACCAAGATCCTGGTCTATCCAGAAATTAGCCTTTCTCTTCTGGTGTATCACGTGTATTGTAAAGTGTTTCACATCTTTCTTTTCTTTATCACCAAGGTTACTAGTATACCTAGGCCGTCCAGATAATTTCAGAAGTGACCTTGAGTGGGAGGAGGCAGAGTACCTTTGTGGTTTTACTCTGGTGTTTATAAATACAATGCCCACATAAAAGAAAGTTTTCATTAGTATTGAATGAATTTTACATTATTTCCAAAGTAGAAAATTTATAGTCTTAAATTTTTTTAACTTTCATATTTTAGAAGTAGGCTTATGGGCTCTTTCTTTGACATACATCTCTGAGATCCCTCCTTAAGTGAATAACTTTTTTTTTCTTTTTTTCTTTCTTTTCTTGAGGCAGAGACATGCTCTGTTGCCCAGGCTGGAGTGCAGATCTCAGCTTACTGCAACCTCTGCCTCCCGGGTTCCAGCGATTCTCCTGCCTCAGCCTCCCAAGTAGCTGGGACTACAGGCGCGTGCCACCATGCCCAGCTAATTTTTTGTATTTTTAGTAGAGACAGAATTTCACCGTTTCAGCCAGGATGATCTCGATCTCCTGAACTCGTGATCCGCCCATCTCAGCCTCCCAAAGTGCTGGGATTACAGGCGTGAGCTACCGCGCCCGGCCTATGAATAACATTTTAAAATGTTTACACACAACCTCAGGTTTAAATAGAATTACTTTTAAAGTAAGTCTTTCATTAGCAGTATCTTTATATTTATTTAATTTATAATTATATATTTCTTTCTCATGACAGATTTTTTTAAGCATGGTTCAATAAATCATCTTTACTGAAAGAATTGTAATATAAAGCGAATTGCTTGATTTTTTTCCATTTAATTGTGAATTGGATACTTTCATGATTTTTAAATTATAAAGTCCCCCTATTGAAGTACATATTAAGTGTGACTATGGGGGAAAATACCAAAAATAAAAACAAAAAGTTCAGATAATACAAAGAGAAATATGTAGTGAAAAATGTACATTCTGCTCCTCAGAGTCAGTTATTATTAATAATGGATTGTGCATGTTTATAAAAACAATGCAGATGTAAGCATATATAAACATAAATACTTAAACTTATATATCCATGTCCTTTAAAAAAAAATTATACTTTAATATTTTGCTATTCCTGTCAGTGACCTAGTACACAGTAGTTGTTCAATAAATATTTAAATTACCTAATACTCTTATTAGTCGACAGCTGGTCCATTTTCTGATGCATTTGGTTCTTAAAGTGCCATGTAATTTTCAAGGATCTGAGACTAAGTTTTTCAATTATAGTAAAAACCTATTTTTTCAGCAGTACTAAAATAGTAAATGTAAATATAAATAAAACTACTTTTGTATGTGATTTAAAAAATCCATCTGCACGACTGTGTATAATAGGTTTAGTTCTCATACTTGATAAAACTTATGAACAGGTTTTACCAGTTTACCAACTGTGATGAAAGTACCTGATTATTTGTTTCTGAGTTATAAAGTGGATTGTTAAGAAGTTACACAATAGGCATCCTGGTATTTGAAGAAATGCTCTGTAGTTAAAATACTTCCTATTGAAATATGGTAGATTCTTAATAAAAGAGGCTAATTTTTCCAAACTCTTCTTGTACATTAGGACATTTGGAACACAAAGGGCATTTGCTTCTCTTGGAAAAGAATTGTGGCTTAATCTAAAGAAGCACATTTACCTTGAAGCTTTAATATAACCTGTTATTAGTCTTAAAATCCAAAGTCCATATAGGGTTAGAATTACTTTCTTCCATAAATAATTTTTCTTTCTGACAAGATGGAGTAGATTTTAATGAATTGAGAGATTGTTTTTCTTTTGTGACATCATATTTATTATATTAAAAGACATCAGAGCTTTTTTTTCTTGGAGAATATGAAGTTGTTGGCTTGGAACTATAAAAAATTAGAAAATATATTTTTCAATGGCCATAATAATGCCAAGTTGAAGATTAAAGTGTATGTTTGCTTTCCCCAAAGAGTCTCCCTGTTGAATAAATGAGTTTTTTAAAACCTTTAGAGAAATAATAATAGTATTATTGAAGAACAATGTCTCATGACCAAAGTAGCTCTAATCTAAGCTTGTATATATGATTTAAAATATTAGAAGGAAGATGAAAAAGACTTAGTAAACTAATAATAGATGGATATTTAATAAGAAATATTTATCTGAAATTAACAGCCAACACCATACCTAACATTCTATTAAAGTGAGGAATAAAACAGTGAAGCCTGGTATCATAGCACCAGAATATTGGTTGATAAAAGTTCACCATTGGGTGTACATGTTTTCCTACGCAGGTTAGAGACTTCAGAGTAGGTAATAAGGCACCGCGACATGGGCCTAAGAAAAGAGAAGATAGTACTCAAGTGGAGTTTCTGCTTAGGGCAGCAATGGCCAAATCAATTAATATATCAGGAATATCTAGGTATTAAATGCAAGATCAAAAGGCATGAATAGATAATTCACACATGAACCCCAAAAATAGATGGTCAATATATTTTTGAAAGAAAGTGGCGGGACGTGGAGACTCACACCTGTCATATCAGCACTTTGGGAGGCCAAGGCGGCAGATCACGAGGTCAAGAGATCGAGGCCATCCTGGCCAACATGGTGAAACCCCATCTCTACTAAAAATGCAAAAAATTAGCTGGGCGTGGTGGCGGGCGCCTGTAGCCCCAGCTATTCGGAAGGCTGAGGCAGGAGAATTGCTTGAACCTGGGAGGCGGAGGTTGCAGTGAGCTGAGATTGCGCCACTGCACTCCAGCCTGGTGACAGTGAAACTCTGTCTCATTAAAACAAAACAAAAAAAAAAGAATGTCCAAGTTCACTAGAAATCAAAGAGATACATAATTAAACAAAATATAATTTTATAGTATGTTAAATTGGTGAAGATTAAAAATAATAATACTGAACTTTGACAAATGCTATTACATACTATTGGTGGAATTCAAATTGCTATGTATACTTATTTTGGAAAGCAGTATGTATCAATAGCCTTAATAATATTGTAATTTCTCATTATATAAGCTTCATTTGTAAAAAGTGATACATATGTGATCCCAGCACTTCGGGAAGCCAAGGCAGGAGGACTGCTTGAGGCCAGGAATTTGACACCAGCCTGGGCAACATAATGAGACCCATCTCTACAAAAAAATTTAAAAAGTCAGTCAGCAGTGGTGGCACATCTCTAGTCCTAGCTACTTGGAAGGCTGAGGTGGGAGGATCACATGAGCCCAGGAGTTTTGGGTTACAGTGAGCTATGATCATGCCACTGCACTCCAGCCTCAATGACAGAGTAAGAGCCTGTCTCAAAAAAAAAACAAAAAAACAAGATATAAAATTGTATATATAAATTTATTCTATTTTTTACACAAATATCTTTACATACTTATATATGGGGGAAAGTTCAAAAAAGAATATTTAGAAATTCAGGGAAAAAAATTGATGATATACTGCCCTTATCCCCAGTATTAGTGGTGTTAGGATGATTTATCTAGTCTTCTATGTACTTTTATTTTATAATTATTTATAATACTTTTTTTAATAATTGGAAGGAATAATCATTTATAGTGTAATAAAAATATTGGAGAAAAGTAGTTAGATTAATTTTGTTTTAAAGAACTGGAAATTTTAGGTATTGCATAGTAATCCAGGAACTTCATTTTATTTTATTTATTTATGCATTTATTTTTTGAGACACAGTCTCCCTCTGTCACCCAGGCTGGAGTGCCGTGTCTCACTCATGACTCATTACAGCCTCACCCTTCTCAGCTCAAGCAGTCCTCCCACCTCAGCCTCCTAGTGGGGTCTACAGGAATGTGCCACCATGCCCAACTAATTTTTCGAGTTTTTGTAGAGACAATGTCTCACTACGTTTCCCAGGCTGGTCTCAAACCCCTCAAACAGTCCCCTACCTCAGCCTCCCAAAGTGCTCGGATTATAGGTATGAGCCACCACACTCAGCCCTCCATTTTATAGTATGTCATATTAGTTATTTACCAAGGCAGATATACTTATAACTCAATGGTTTATTCCAGTTTGCATTGTATATTTTCGGTTATTTGAAAGGTCTATTAGTAAAAAGCCTTATAAAGTTTATCCACAATATTTTGAAATTTGTTTCCTTTCTTTTAGTGATTCATGGTCTAGCTTTGGTTCAATTTCAAACAGAGAAAGAAAAACACAAATTTTTTGTTTGTTTATTTAAGACAATAAGAATAGCTGTTTTCCAGGATTGAACCTTGATTATTAATGGATCCTGATCAGTGTTAGCTCATTTTACCCCCATACATCCATGTTTTATTTCTTTAACTTTTTATTATGAAAAGTTCAAAGCGTACAGACAAGTTAAAAGAATTTTATACCCGTACATCCACCACCTAATCCCAGTTAACCATACTTGGTTTATCTCTTATCAATACATCTTTTCAGCCATTTCTCCATCAACAGTCCATCTTATTTTTCATGAATTTCAAATTAAGTTGCACATATCAGTACACTTAATGCTTTAGCGTGCATATCATTAATTAGAGCTCAATATTTTAAAATTGTGGAGGTTTTGAGGTAATATTTTAAGACAGTAAAATATATAAATATTAAGTGTACCATTTGATAAGTTTGAACAAAGGATGCACCTGTAGTAACCCAAACTCCTATTATATATACAATATTACCATTACCCTGGAAAGTTCCCTCAAGGCCCTTTCCAGTCAGTTCCTACCCCTTCTAGCCCTTTACCACAAGAACCACTATTAATTTTTTCCTACCATAAATTACTATTGCCTGTTCTAAAAACTTTGTATAAATGAAATATTGTAGGTACTCCTATAAGGCTTCTTTCAGCATAAAGCATTTGAGATTCACTCATATTATTGCATATGTCAGTTTTTTACTTTATTTTTAAATTGCTCAATAGTAGTCCTGAGTTCAGCACATTTTTAATACTAACTTTTTGAGATGCCTGTGGTTACTGTATTTGGTATTTCTTAGCTTGTGCTGAAAGAAACTATGTTATAATGAGGAGTACTGTAATATTTGGCTTTCTGTCATTATTATTTTTGTTTATGTTGTCTTAAAACTTAAATTAGACTGGGTGTGGTGGTTCTCGCCTATAATCCCAGCACTTTGGGAGGCCAAGGCAGGAGGATTGCTCAAACCTAGGAGTTTGAGACGAGCCAGGGCAACATGGCGAGACCCTGTCCCTATAAATTTTTTTAAATTAGTCAGGCCTGGTGGCTCATTGTCCTAGCTAACTAGGAGGCTGAGGTGGGAGGATCATGTGAGCCCAGGAAGTCGAGGCTACAGTAAGCCATGATTGTATCACTGCATTCCAGCCTGGGCAACAGAGCAAGACCCTATATCCAAAACAAACAAACAAAAACTTAAGTTGATAGATAGCAAGCTTTTTGTTTGTTTGTTTGTTTGTTTGTTTTTTGAGACAGAGACTCATTCTGTCACCCAGGCTGGAGGGCAGTGGCACAATCTCAGGTCACTGCAACCTCTGCCTCCAGAGTAACTGGGATTGTAGGTACCTGCTACCATATCCGGCTAGTTTTTGTGTTTTTAGTAGAAATGGGGTTTCACCATGTTGGCCAGACTGGTAAAGGACAGCCTGCAAGCTGTTACTTATCATGTATAATTAAACTGCAGGGAAATTAAATGTTTCTCCAGACAGAAACAGTGTTTAAGAAGAATGACATATGTAGAATTTCATTTAGTTCTCTTAATAGGGATTTAAAGGGAAGTGGTACATTGATAATGATAATGACATAGCCCTATTTGAAGATTCAACCATCTTGATTATTGTGATGTACTGTTTTAAAAGGTGACGGGAGAGCCCAAGGGAGAGTCTAAATCTGTATTCCTATAACTTCCATTCATTTGTCGAGATTGTGCTTTCTAAACACAAATAATCCATTCCTTTAGATCAATATGTATACTTTAAGTACTGTGCAAGTAACATGATTTAACAAAGGGTTGACAATAGCCTCTTATTTGTCCCTTTTTAAACATTAGCTGGATTAAAAAAAAAAAAAAGGTTCCCTGTGTGTAAAATTTAATAGAGAAGCTGTTAAAATGTCTTTCCTACTACTTTACAACCTACCTAGCCTCAGCTGTCATGACTTGCCTGCCACCTCCCCCCAACCACTCCCCAGCTCTGCAGCTTCTGTACATTGTAAGTGCTATTCATACACAACTTGTCCACACTTTGAAAACTTATACACTTGTTTGTTCTTTCCTTCTGCCTTTACTTTTTTGTAGAGACAGGGTCTTGCTATGTTGCCTACCAGGCTGGTCTTGAACTCGTGGGTTCAAGTGATCCTCCCACCTCAGCCTCATTTAAAGTGTACAATTCATTGGTTTTTAGTATATTTCCATTCATTTTTAGTATATTTACAGAATTGTACAACCATTACCTAATTTGCTTTTGCAGCCTGTTCATAATCCCCGAAACAAATCTCTTATCCATTGGCATACACTCCATTTTTCCCCTCAAACTCCAATCACTAATCTCTGTGTCTATAGAGATAGACTTTCTATCACTATATATTTACCTATTCTGTGCAATTTATATAGATAGAAATCATACAATATGTGGTTCTTTTGTAACTGTCTTCTGTCAGCGTAATGTTTTCAGAGTTCATCCATTGTTGTAGCATGTTTCAAAAGTTCCATCCTTTTTATTGCTGAATAACATTCTATTGTATGGATATATAACACATTTTATTTCTTCATTTATCAATGGACAGATATTTAGTTGTTTCCACTTTGTTTGCCATTGTGAATAATGCTGCTATGAATAATTATGTACAAGATTTTGTGTGTACATATATTGTCCTTTCTCTTTAGGTGGAAGTAGAATTACTGTACTATGCTAGATAACTCTGTAGCCTTTTAAGAAACTGCTGAACTGTTTTCCAAAATGTCCATACCATTCCCACCAGGTAGATATAAGGATTCCAGTTTCTCCACATTGTCACCAACACTATTGTCTTGTCTTTTTATTAAAGTGAAAAATAATTCATATACCATCAATTCTCCGTTTTAAAGTGTACAATTTGGTGGTTCTCTGTGCATTTACAAAACTGTACAACTATCACTACTCTAATTCCAGAACATTTTTATCACCCCCAAAAAAAACCCTATACCTATTAGCAGTCACTACCCATTCTCCTATGATGCCAGCTAAAATCAACTTTGTGTTTCTATGGATTTGCCAACTTTGGACATTTTATATGAATGATCATACAGTATATAGCCATGTAGCCTTATGTATCTGGCTTATTTTATTTAGTATAATGTTTTCAAGGAGGAACTGCCAAACTTCCAAAGCAGCTGTACCACTTTACAGTAAGACGAGTGATGTATGAGGGTTTCAATTTCTCCACATCTTCTGCAACGTACCGTCTCTTTTATTATAACCACCTAGTTGATTTGAAATGTACCTCATTGTGGTTTAATTTTCATTTCCCTAATGAATATCATTTCCCTTTTGAGCATCTCTCCTTCATTCATTGGCCATTTCTACATCTTCTTTGGAGAACCCTTTGTCCATTTTTAAATTGTGCTGTCTTTTTAATTGAGTTATAAGAATTCTTTATATCGTGTAGATATGGCCCTTAACAGGTACTTGATTTGCACATATTTCTTCCATTGTGTAGATTGTGTTTTCACTTTCTTCATGGTGACTTTTAAAGCAAAAAAAAAAAAAAAAAATTAATTCTGATGAAATCTAGTTTATCAATTCATTCCTTTAATTAGTTTCCTATGGCTACTTTAAAAAGTTGACAAAAACGTTGCAGCTCAAAAGAACACAAATTTATTACCTGATGGTTCTTTTTTTTTTCTTTCTAATTTTTATTTTACTTTTGAGGGTACATGCGCAGGTTTGTTATACAGGTAAAGTCGTGTCACGGGGATTTGTTGTACAGATTAATTTGTCACTCAGGTACTAAGCCTAATATCCAGTAATTTTTTTTTCTGCTCCTCTCCCTCCTTCCACCTCTACCTTCAAGTTGGCCCCAGCGTCTGTTGTTCCCTTCTTTGTGTCCATGTGTTCTCTTCATTTAGCTCCCATTTATAAATGAGAACATGTGGTATTTGGTTTTCTGTTCCTACGTTAGTTTGCTAAGGATAATGGCCTCCAGCTGTTCCCACAGAAGACATGATCTTGTTCTTTTTTATGGCAGCATAGTATAAATCTCACAGTGGGTCTTACGTTGAGCAGAATGGTCTAAAATCAAGGTATTGGCAGTTCTGGAAATTTTAGGCTCTAGGGAAAGCCTTTTCCAGGTCCTGGAGGATGCCAGAATTCCTTGGCTCATGGCCCTCCTCCACTTTTAAAGATCTTTGTGATTACATTAGGTCCATCTGAATAACCCAGGATAATGTCTCTAGTTTAAGGTCAGCTGATAAGCAATCTTAATAACATCTGCAGCCTCACTTCAACTTTGCCATGTAAAGTAACATATTCACACATTCTAAGGATTAGGATGTGGACATCTGGGAGGAGCCATTTTTCTGCTTACCACATTGCTTATGCTTTGTGTTATGTCTAAGAAATTATTGCCTAACCCAAGGCCATGATGATTTGCTTCTGCATTTCCTAATAAAAGTTTTGCAGTTTTCACTGTTACATTGGATCTATGATCCATTTTCGCTTGTAATGTGAAGTAGTGGTCCAGTTTCCTTGTTTTTACATGTAGATATACGGTTGTCCCAACACAATTTGTTGAAAAAACTTCTTTTCTCCAGTGAAGTGTCTTGGTACTATTATCAAAAACCACTTGACCATAAATGTAAGGGCTTATTTCTGGACTCTCAATTCTATTGCATTGTTCTATATCTGTTTGCCAGAACTGTGCTGCCTTGATTACTCTTAAGTTTGAAATCAGGAAGCATCCGTCCTCCATCTTTATTCCTTTTCAAGATTGTTCGGCTATTCTGAGACTTTTTTGTTTCCATGTGAGTTTTAGCATCAAGTTCTCAATTTCTGCAAAAAAAAAAGAAAGAAAGAAAAAAAAGAAAGCCAGCTGGAATTTTGATAGGAATTGCATTGAATCCGAAGATTAATTGTGGAATATTGCTATCCTGATATGGATCTTCTGATCTGTAAGCCTGGTCTGTCTTTCTGTTGATTTAGATCATCTTTAATTTCTTTGGATAGTGTTTTGTAGTTTTTACTGTGTAAGTTTTGCATGTTTTTGTTAAATGTATTCTTAAGTTTTTTTTGATGTGTTTGGAAATGAAACTTGTCTTCGTTTTAATTTTGGATTGTCATTGCTAATGTATAAAAATCTGACTGATTTTTGTGCATTGGTCCCATGTTCTGAAACTTTGAAAAACTCATTTGTTAGGTCTAATTGTTTTTTAGTGGATTCCTGAGAGTTTCTTAGATATAACATCATGTCATCTGTGAATAGTAATAGTTTTGCTTGTTCTTTTCCAAACTGGATGTTTTTGGTTTCATGGTTTTTTATGAGGAATAAGCAGTCATTCAAATCATTGTTTCCCTCTATGAGAACATTGTTTTTCTCTGTCCGCTTTTAATATTTTTCTAAATTTTTGGTTTTTTGCAATTTGATTAATAGGTGCCTAAGTTTCTCTTCTCTTTATTTATCCTCCTTGATGTTCTCTGACCTTGGACCTGTACCTGTCCCATCTCTTGCCTCATTGGTTGTGGACTCCAATTCTGCATATGTTAGACCTTTGTTATTGTTCCACTTGTCCCTGTCAATTTTCTTTTCAGTCTTTTTTGTCTGTATTCTGCAGATTGAATACTTTCCATTAATCTATCTTTGAGATTTCTGACCCTTTCCTCTCTCATCTCCATTCTGTGATTAGGCTATACAAGGCATGTTTTATTTCAGATGCTTGTATTTCAGTTCTAGAATTTCTATTAGCATTTTTTTACATTCCATAGTTTTTGCTAAGATATTAACTCCTTTCATTTATTGTATACATATATTCCTTTACTTCACATGGCATAGTTATACTAGCTATTATAAAATGTTAGTCTACTGATTTTACCATTATCTCCTGGTATCATCTAGGAGTTGGTCCCTGTTGATTGTTTTATTTCTTGGAGTGGATCACATTTTACTGGTTTTTGTGTATCAAGTAATTTTTGACTGTGCGATGGATGATGTATGTGTTAGGCTATGAAGACTGGATTCTGTTCTTTCAGTAGGCACTTGTTCAATCTGTAAACTCTTAGGTGGCAGCTCAAATTTCTGTTTTGTTTGTTTGTTTTGTCCTTAGCTGGGCTGCTTGCAATATTGCCTGTGTGTGCATTGTTTGGGAGTTGGCCAGAGATTTGGGCAGGGAAACTTGGTTTTTTTAAAGTTGATTGCTGTTGGCATTTTTACTTTGTTTTGTTGTTGTTGTTTTAAAAGAACTCCTAGGCCGGGCGTGGTGGCTCAAGCCTGTAATCCCAGCACTTTGGGAGGCCGAGACGGGTGGATCACGAGGTCAGGAGATCGAGACCATCCTGGCTAACACGGTGAAACCCCATCTCTACTAAAAAATACAAAAAACTAGCCGGGTGAGGTGGCGGGCGCCTGTAGTCCCAGCTACTCGGGAGGCTGAGGCGGGAGAATGCCGTGAACCCGGGAGGCGGAGCTTGCAGTGAGTTGAGATCCCGCCACTGCACTCCAGCCTGGGCGACAGAGCGAGACTCCGTCTCAAAAAAAAAAAAAAAAGAACTCCTAGATCTTAGAATTACTGGTTTATTAACTAGAAATAATTATAAGTATTTGAATTCCTGTTCCTTATTTTAACAATTCAATTAAAATGCACATTTAATTTTTTTATATTTCTCTTTATTATAGATCGAGCTGGGAGCATTAGTACCCTTGATTCTTTAGACTTTGCAAGATATTCAGATGATGGTAACAGGGAAACAGATGAAAAAGTGGCAGGTGAGTAAAATTGTAAGGACAGATTTGGATTCTTTGACATTCCAGAAATAATGAAATGGCTTGAGGAATTTTTTTTCCTTCTACAATTTGGTACGTGACTATAACATATACAGTTATTATACAAAGTTATGTTACTAATTACTAATTTACTGCAAGTTTGGGGGTTCTCCAACTTTTTCTTCTTCTGGTACTGAGTTTCTGGTTATGTATCCCTGTAATTTGATAAGTTATACTTGGAGCCTGCAGTTTACAACCACACAGTTGTAAAACTCATGTATGACAGGTCCAAGACAAAGCTGGACCTTAGCCTCATTCCTTTGATCCTCCACACCAGGGCTGATAGTCACATATGTGTACCAACACAACTCTATTGATTATTAAAAATTGGTTTTGAGCCAGGCATGGTGGTTTGCACCTGTAATCCCAGCTATTTGTTATTTGGGAAGCTGAGGTAGGAGGATTGCTTTAGGCCAGGAATTTGAGACCAGCTTGGGCAACATAATGACACCTAATCTCTTAAATTAAAAAAAAAAAAAAGGTTGAAATACTTCTGTGCTTGTTGCTAAAACTTTGCCTTGAGTTCCCTGAGTGCTCCCCAGCTGTCACAGCATGTCTTCAGAAACTTCTGACTTTGCTATGATCCAGTAAAAGAGGGTTAATGACTGATACAGTGAGGGCTTCCAGGACGCTGCCCATCCCAGTAAGGACAACATCCTTTTTAATTGCTTGGTTGCTCATTTCAATCTTCCTCCCTGCCCATCCCCCCATCCTCTCTCCCATACCAGTCTTGCCTTCCAGGCACCACCACTGAATCTGTAGGAACTTCAGCGGATCAGTTTGTACCCTGTGTTCTGCCTACACCAGATAAGCTCTGTTGGAATTTGCTAGGGGTCCACTTTGGAATTCACCCTGTAGCAGCCTTGGCTCCTTGGGTGTAAATATCTGCTACCTTTCTGGTGCCTCAAGTCTGTGTCTGTCTGCCATTGAAGTCATTCTTGAGTGCCTTGCAGGAATTGTAGTTTTCATAAGACTTAGGCTTTGAGAGAGATGGGGAAAGCAGACAGACATCAGTTGGGTATTTTGAGCTCCATCAAAATGGTAGGTACTTCTGGAACAAAAGGGATGCCGCATGGGACACACAGGGCCTGTGAAAGAAATATGGGGTTGGGGAATACCTATAACGTGATTTCTCTCTTGACCAACTCTGTTGAATATTTCTTCCATTTACTGGGATGAGTTTTTTAAAATATACCAAATGCTTAACCCTTGTGGTCATTATGAATAAAAATGAGTGCTGATTCTTATATAGCATTTGTTCCATTCTAAACACTGTTCTAAATTTATATTAACTCACTGAGTTATAGAATTGTTATCTTGTTCCTGTCCCCAGGATATTGAGGCTCTGAGAGAAATTATATAAGACTCAGTAGCAGAGCTAGGATTCAAATCTACATAGCCCAGGAACAGTCTACGATTGACTATTATTTGCTACCTCTTGGCATAAAAGATTAGGTTTGGTCTAATTAAAAATGTCATTCCAATAAATGATTTTCATTCCTTGCTCAAGACTAGAGATATTGAATATTTTAAAATATCAGACAGTGTTATATGAGTTAGAAAAAAAATGTAATTGTTTTTCTGAGAGAGGATTCAGCAATATAAATAATAGCAGAATATCCATGTAATGGGGAAGTCACTAGAATAGTTTAATGTGGCTCTCCATGTCAAATCATGGTTGAGTTATGAGCATCATTTATTAACAACTGTATCAAAATGGCAAATCACATTGGTAATATCTAAAAATTAACAGTTCAAATTTTAGGATGAATTTATCGTAATTATATCACTCATTAAATAGCACTTGTTATATGTATTAGCTATTTATATTATAAAATATATGGTATTTTAGTTTATTTAGAGACCATATGTAGTTTTGTATAGTTTTATTGTACAAATTGTTACATATTAAAAAATAATTCCTACCCAGAAGTTATCTATATAATTATGTTTTTTCCTTTAATTTCCTTATTAAAACTTATATTTTAGATTGGATAAAATTAAAGAGGTTTATTATTATTTTCCTGATTTAGACATTTTAGTACTTCTAAGTAGGGGGAAGCTGACATAAATGCAAAATGTTTAGCTTAAATTTATGATCATTAGGCTGGGCACTGTGGCTCACACCTGTAATCCCAGCACTTTGGGAGGCGGAGGCGGGTGGATCAGCTGAGATCAGGAGCTCGAGACCAGCCTGACCAACATGGTGAAACCCGTCTCTACTAAAAATACAAAAATTAGCCAGGCGTGGTAGCATGTGCCAGTAGTCCCAGCTACTCAGGAGGCTGAGACAGGAGAATTGCTTGAATCCAGGAGGCGGAGGTTGCAGTGAGCCAAGATTACACTACTGCACTCCAGCCTGGGTGACAGAGTGAGACTCCGTCTCAAAAAAAAAAAAAAAAAAGGTAGATATGTATATATATATATATGATCATTAATTGTTTGGTATAATCTCTATGTCAATATAGGTAGAAGAGAAGAAGAAAGTAGAAGTTCCTCTGACCAAATTTCACTGTGTACATAACATTTTCTTTCACTGTGTAACTTTTTATTAGAAGGCAGAATAAAAAGGTTGATACTCTCTCTGACCTAAACGCTTTTTGAGAGACAGTGAGCAAAGGGCAGCGAACCTGGATAACCCCCAGATTTGCACAACTAGGATTGAAATGTATTAAATATGTGATAATTTTGGCCTTTTTTTTTTAATTTGAGACTATCATAAGACAGCAGACCTTACATTTTTAACCTATAGAATATACTATTTATCTTGTTTGAAGAAATAAAATAACTTTTTATTACTATACTGTGCTCATATATAAATAAATGCTGTGATTCATGTTCAGTAGGAAAAGGAGGAAGAAGAGCGTATATAATCCCAAGAAAATATCTTTCAGTCTTTTAGTGCTCATGTACCATGGCTTGTTACTGAACCAAATGTGTGAGTGTGTGGATGAAACTTTTTTTAAAAGTTTCAATTAATCATAATTCCTATTCACAAAAAGATTGTGACTCTTTGCTTTTACTTGAAAAGCCTGTCAAAAGGCCAGTAATCGGGAAAAGATAATTGTCTTCTCATCTGCCACTGAATCGCATGTAAACCTCACTAACTCCTCATGGGTTGGAGTCTTGTGCCTGTAGCTCTCCCAGGCTACTCCTGCAAGCTGGTAGCTCTACAGTTCTGGGTCTCAGAAGTGGCCCTACTCCCACAGCTCTTCTTGGCATTGCTCTGATGGAGATTCTGTGGCAACTGTGACCCTGCAGTAGGTTTGTGCCTGGGCCCCCAGGCTTCGCAATATGTTTTTTGAATTCTAGATGGAGGCTGCCATGGCCCCACAGCTCATACAGTCTACATGTCTACAGAGTCAACACCACAAGGAAGTTGCCAAAGCTTACTGCTTGTACCCTCTGGAGCTGCACCACAAGCCTCACTTGGACCTGCTGGAGTCATAGATGGAGTGGCCAAGGAGTACTGCACCAGAATGCAGGGAGCAGAGTTTTGAGGTGGCTTTGAGCAGTAAAACCACAGAGGGCACCCTGGTCCTGCCTCCCAGAACTACTCTACCCGCCTAGAACTCTGGGACTGTCATAGGAGGGACAGCCTGAAAGAGCTCTGCGATGCCTTCAAGGTCTTTCTCCCATTGTCTTGATGTCTTACCTGGCTTCCTTCTACTCATATCCTTAGAAAATGGCCACTTACCACACCCTTAGTTTGTTCTCTGAACATACCTTTTCAATCTTTACATGGACAGGCTGCAAATTTTTCAAATCTTTCCACTATTTTAATTGTAAATCCATCTCCCAATGATTTAATTTTGAAGCTTCTATGACTTAAAGTGTTAGAATATCTCATTTCAAATCTACCCAAGTTGGCAGAAGCTCTGAAATAAGCTTCTGTAGGATAACAGAATAAACTGTGTCTGTTACTATGATATGAGGGGGAAAGAAGAAGAATGAAGAGACATCTAAGAACAAACATCTGTATTCTTTTCCTATACCAATGCTGGGTAGAAGGAGCTTGTGGATAACACACTAATGAGTCTGTTTACCCACCTGGCAAATGAAGGGTCTCCTCTAACCCTTAATCAGGTGTTAATTTATGAGACAGATACTAGATTTGTTTTCAGCATCATTCTTACCACCTTTCTTGTAGATTTAAAAGTCTGGTTATTTTTTGACATCTGCACACATATTCCTTCAAAGAGGAAGGGATCTCTAAAGGAACAAATGTTTATTAAGTACCTACTGCATGTCAGGTACTATGCTAGGTGCTTTATATAAAATATTTTATTTAATCTTGTTAGGAATGCTGCAAAATAGGTCATTTTTAGGTTTATAGTTTCTATAAGCCTAGAAAACTAATGCTTATACCAAGGTTGAGAAATTTACCCAGTAGCTTACATATAGTAAGGGGCATGATCAGGATGTATCATATAGAGGTTTTATTCCAGAGCCCACAATAGATCTTTTAGTACCAGGCTGTAGCTCTGACCCATCTGTATATTCATGTGGATAGAATATTCTTGTCTTTCTTATATGAAACTATTTCACAGAGCTAATTTCTTAGAAAAGAAGTAAAATTTTAAAAACTTTTTATTTTAGCTATTTTCCATTTCTCAATTTATTTTCTGTGTGAAGTATACATTTTTATATAAAATGATTTAAGTAGTAGCAGACATTGAACCAAAATGAGTTTAATACAGGTGATTTTTCATTTTAGGTAAAAGCCTTTCTCTATGTTATTAAACAAAACTACTGTACTTAGCACATATACAATGTACCTCTTCAATTTTCTAGTTTTCTTAAAGGTAACAAGAGACATCTGTGTTCTAAATATCAAGATAGCCATTATTTAACTTATTTTAGGCATTTCGAGCATCTGCTATGTCTTAGGTACTATGTGTTAGGTTTCTATGTAGACATACAAGATAGATAACGTTTCTGCTCTTCAGAAATTTGTCTGAAATATGTCTATATCTGTCATACAGATATAAGTTCAGTACATTGGAAATGGTAATAGAGACCTTGTTGATTTTAGAACCCCCCCTATATTCCTGTTTCAGGTTCACAAGATCTATCTTTTAGCATCAGAGTCCCTGACTTTATTTGTTCTCACATCTCTATTACTGAATTACTTCCCTAGTACACCTTAACTCTGTTTTGAGATCTGGAGAACTAGAACTATGCTTTCTGATTTGTAGGCAACGACACTCCTGAATGCTGGTAAGATCAGTTAATGTTTCAGACAGGTATTGGAATGTCCATTTGTACTCAGCAAGTATTTGCTGAGTGCCTTCTCTATAGTTCAAGCATTATGCTGCTCTAGGAACATCAGTCAACAGTACAGACATGAAGCCTTTAGGAAGCTTACATAATCTAGTAGACATTCTAAAATGGTCTTTAGATTTTTGCTCTGAGATCATCTGTCCCTGTCTCCTGGATTAGAAGTAGCCTTCTCATTTCTTAGGTAATGGCCTGGCAGCATCCATATCCAGCCTTATCAGGATTAAATAAGCCTATTTGGCTTCTAATTTGATGTTTCTCCCTAGGTACAGATAAATCTTTTCCTTCCTATTAGCAGTACATTTTTATTTTCTTGATTTAAACCATACCTAAATCTTACTTCATAATTTTGTTGGATTTAAAATAGGATAGGTGCTCCAACAAGGCTGTAAAGAAGATAAATAGCGTTTTGAAAATAGATTTCTTGTTATTCGTCACCATGAAATTAAAATAGGCTCAGAGAGAAAAAAAGAATACATCATTGTGGTGGGTGGTTATATTTAATCTAAAAATACTAGTGATTATATGTTCATTAAATTTTTGTGGGTTGGAGAAGGAGGGTTTTATCTTTACTTTAGATTAACATTTCCGAAAGTGTATTTCACGAGAATGTTCGTTTCATAGGGGAAAAACAAAAGTGGGAAAAAAGAAACAGAATTTTGTGGTCATATAAGTTTAGAAAATCATGGTTTTCTGCATAATTTGTCAGGGTCTTTAGGGTTTTAGGTTATTGTAGTAATTTATATATTAAGTCATAAAGGTCTGAACTATGACAATTGCAGAGAGTTTAGATGAATGGTTATTTAGGGAGTTATTAAAGGTTGGAATCAGTGTGGCTTAGACATTTAATTGGTGTGAGAGTAAGGGCAAGGAATAAGTGAATAGTCATCTGCAGGTTTCCCATTTGGCCAACTGGGTAAATAATGGTGCCATTATTGGAGAGACTGCAGGAGAACCAGGTTTGAAAGGAAGATGATGAGATCCATTTAGATAAGATTGAAGTAGTAATTTATGAGACATTCAAGTGGGCATGCCCAGGAGATAACCGGGTAGGTCTTTGTCTTGTGAAAATATTTTTTAAATTTTGGAGTCTTCAGAGTACTTGTGAAACTTAAAACCACAAGAGTGAAAGTCATTCCAGTGGAGTGTGTAAATTAAGAAAATGGCTAAGGATGATACATTGATAAACACCAACTTTGAGATGAGTGATAGAGGAACTCAAGCAGAAAGAACAATAATGGGAAGAATTTTATTTTAATGCTGTGGGAAAGAGGATGCTTTGTTCCCACCAAGTTGAATATAGAAAAACAAATATCTACAAACTATGGGGATTGCATCTTGCTTTCACTTATTTATTGCTAAGTCATGCCTAACAGTACTAAGTTTCTCAAGTCTATAATTGGCAGGAAGAATTTTCTAAACCTAGTAGAGGTGATGATAGTACTGCCTTAGGACTTCTGTATTATTTTAGGGATGGGATTTTATTCTAACTCACATTCTTACAAAAACTGAAAAGAGAATTTTTTCTTTTCCTACAACTGTTCTTGGATACTAAAATAAGTATTAAAAATGGGGAAGTGTTATTTCAAATCACCTTATAGTCAGGAAAAAATTCCAGAACATTCTGACTTGAAAGAAGACAACTTTACATAGCAAAGTGGATGACTCAGACCTATTGATTGGAACTCATCAATAATGAACTAGAATGGGAATGAAAAACTACTTCTTCAGACCAGTGTTATGGAAAAGATCTTTTAAAATACAGCAATATTTTGAATGTGAGCCAAAAAGAACTAAGTCTAGCAAGCATTTCAAGATAATATTAGTGATGAATTGAGTTGGACAACAAAGTATTGATATTTCATTTCTACTTTGAAATTTCACATTTCACCTTTGGTGTCTCCACATAGTTGTACATCTCATAAGTCATGAAAGCGTAACCTTTAAGCACTCAAGTGCCTCTAATATACTACAGTATTATCCATTGCAGCTTGAGAAATAACTGTTTCAACTAATCTAGAGTTGCTTATACTGACTTTTAAGTGTTAACTGTTTTGGTAAGATTATGATATGTGATGTTAATATACATCTACATCTTTGCAGTTATTACTTTAGTTCTAGTAAAATCATATTCAGCAGAGTTGGACTAGTAGAATGAGCCTCTTGGTTGTTCATTCCTACAGCATTTTTAATAAACATACATATCCTCAAACATTTTTAGGAAGAATTACAATATTTTAAAAGTATTTGCAAGGTTGTTTGGCACAATGTCTCTCTTTACAGGATAATTAATTTTTAGCTTTAATGTTAATAAAGAAGATACATTCATGTATCTGTATATATAACACTGCTATTAACCTTTCTTTTGAAACTTTCTCATGTAACTGCAATTACTTGATCATATTATGCCTTTATAGAAATATGCTATAGATTCAAACATATGCCTTTGTCTTTTAAAGTCTATATTGTATATTAAGAAACATGCAGCAGAGTGAATTCATATTGATAAGTACTATCTTTTCAAAGCATTGGTAACTTCTAATGACATTTGGCAATATATATGTAGATGTGCATAAAAATATAAATTCTTGCCGTCTGACATGGGTTTTTCTGGCTTTCTGTGCCTTAATCATTCAGTGTTTTACTCTTGGTCACCTAAACTTTCACCAGTTGCATTTTGAGTTTTTTCCCAGTTGTGTTTTAACCAGTTTTTTTTTCTTTTTCTTTTTCTTTTTTTTCCATATTTCTATCATTCTGGCGTAGGGCACTTCTGATCTGCAATTGTTCTGTAATGTCTTAGAAAATTTTAAGTGATATCAAAAGCATGATATATGTATTTATTTTATTTAAGATACAGTTAGGTATTTTTAAATCAAAATCAATTGCCTAGAGTTTTAAAATGTTAAAAAAAAAAAAAAAAAAAAGTAAACCAACATGCTGTGTGTAAACCTATTCTGTACTTACCTTACACACTGAATGTGTCCAGTCTTACTTCAATGCAACTCTTAAGAGTTTCCGGAAGTGTAAATGTTAAGAAAAATGTTTAACTTTGTTGCACAGAAGTATTTGCAGATCAGCATTGCTGACTACCAAAAAACATATAGTAACATACAACGTCATCTGATTTTTAGTGGTGCTTCCATGTTGCTGCAGTTAAATTCTGTGCATCAAAATAATTGGCCTTTGTGTACTAGATGTGATTCAATTACATCTTGTTTTTATTGAAAATGTGCAAACTGAGTGAATCCTAATTTTTCCATATATTTTTATAGCCGTGGCTCTGATAACATCTCATTTGGCATCTTTTTTCTGTGTATTAGTCAGTTAGGAAAAAATTGCATCTTTAAGATGAAACCTTAAGTTCCAGTTTTTATGCAGAATGATTTAACTACTATAATTTCTTAATATTCATTTGTGGCAAAGATCACTTAATTTTCCCAGAGCTTTACTTCTTGGAAATATATTTTTTTCTCGTCTAACCTTGGCTTTTTCTTCAGCACAGTAATTACACATTTTAAGAAAAATCCCCAGTTGAGACACACATAGTTAAATCTCACTCGTGATGAAACATTTTAAAGAGCTTATTAAAATGTTTCTCAATATTCATATTTATGACATAATCACTATGTGATAATAGGAGAAATTATGAGTTTCACTAGTACCTCTTAACATGAACAAATTTATTAGAAGAGTTATCAGAAACTTTGATATTCTACTTAGTCCTACTCAGTATCCTTAGAAAACTATACTTTTAGAAATGTACACATTCATTTGCTATAGAATTATCTTAATTAGAAATTAAAAGTGAAACTATTTCTTTCCTGTGGCTCTAAATGAAAAATAAAACCCTTTGGGTTTTGGGTTTTTATTACTTTTTTGATATGTGTTTGACATATCTATGTTTGTTTTTAGAAAACATACTCTTGTTTGTAGAAAAATATATAGGCATCATGACATTTGTTAAATATTTAAACCATATTCCTTCAACATCCTAACAAAGGAATCTATTCACTAACGTTTCTGTATGTTGATTTATAACATTATTCTAGACAATGCATTTTAAATTAAGTTTTGTAAAAAAAAAAAAAAAATCCTAAGTTTTCTCTTTTTAAGAATATTTGCTTGGGCTTCATCTAATTTTTACCTTATCTCCTAAAATTATGTCACCTGAACACATCCATTACATTTCTTACCTAGACTGAATAAAGCAGAAGTACCCGGATTATTAATATTTTTATTTATTTAAACGAGAGTATGCCATAGATTTTATTTTTAAATAGAACTATTCCTTGTCAGACAGCTAGAACATTGGATAATAACCCCCTGAATTCTACTAAAACTATGGAAAACATTCACCAGTTTGCTTGCAAATCAACTCTGCTGCATGCGTTCACAAGTTTCATAAAGATTGCATGCTTTCTGTTTTCAATACAAATTGTATTTTTTTTTCACACCCATCCTTGCTTTTTATTTTTTAATTTTTGTTTCCCTTTTCTTGGTTGGATGCCTTTGTGTGTTTATTCCAAATCCCTGTCCAGTCCTGGAGTTTGAACTACGGAAAGCCAAGGAGACCATTCAGGCCCTCCGAGCCAACCTGACAAAGGCCGCAGGTGGTGTACATAAAACTTTTTTGAGACTTTTCAACTTTGACAATGTAGAAGTAGCAGAGATATTTTACAATGTAAAATAGTAAAATCGTATTTATGTTTTTTTCCACCAGAACATGAAGTTCCTTTACAGGAACGCAAAAATTACAAATCAAGTCCTGAAATTCAGGTGAGTGATGGAAGACAAATGTAAAATTATCTTCCACATAAAATGGTAACATAAATATTGAAGGAGGAAAACTTATGATTTCCTGTTTGCCTCTTATTTTGCTTCCAGGAGCCAATCAAACCTCTTGAAAAGAGAGCTCTAAACTTCTTAGTCAATGAATTTTTATTGAAGAATAACTACAAGCTTACATCAATAACCTTTTCAGATGAAAACGATGATCAGGTAAAGTTACTTTTTATTTTTACAATAATTTTTTTTTACACTTATAATTCACTTTCTCTTGTACATAGTTTCTTTTTTTTTTTTTTTTTCTTGTAAGTTATTATATAGTAAAATTCTACAAGGCTAGTTACCAGAAACAGCAGTCTCTTGCCTACCTAGTCTATTAATTCTATTAGCTTACAGATTTTATTCTTTCCCTGTTGCTTTCTACATAAAGACTTTTCATTCTTTCTAGATTCCTTTTTACCACTCCTCAGGGACTATATGGTCCACTCATTTTTGCATATATTCATAAAGTATGCTTTTTAAAGACATATACTTGATAGTATAGGTTATTGTATACTTATAAATCCAGTTTAACTATAAACCTCCTCAATTGCACTGTAACAATTAAGATATTAGATAAATATATGACAGTATTTAAGAGAGTGTATGGTAAATGAGAGTGAGAAAATCAGCTGTGTCTCTCTGAATAGGGGCCAATTTTAGAACTTTATTATTATTATTATTATTTTCCTGATAAAATGTTTTAAGCGAAAAAGATGTCTTATTTTAGTGTCATCTCTCAAATGGAATATTTTGACTTCTTAGTGCTAATGGATCGGTTTGAATCTTGTACTTTAAAAAAGTAAATGCCAGCAAATTTATTATGTAGGAATCTGAAGGCCATGATTTTAAATCAAGATTATTCTGTTGGTTCGTAAAATCTCCTATAGATCCTTTAGCAAAAATAGAAATTTTCTTAGTAAGATAGTTCAGTTCTCTCCTCAGTTATTAGAATATATTTGGCAAAATTAAATGCAATAAGTATCTAGTTATTTTTTATTCAATGGTAGCATCACTGAACATGTGCTATGTAAGAGACATTAAACTAATATTTAACTAACATGAGTATTATGCAATGCTATACTATGGTTATAGTTTGGGATAATCGTGTTTTTTAAATGATCGACTAAACAGCGAATAGGAAAGATTTTGAATATGTGAGAAACATTGAGAGGTCAAAAAGAACACAGAAAAGGAGGAAAAGAGGAGCAAAAAATAGATGGAATACATAGAAAATAGATAATAAAATGGTTAGATTAAAACCTAGCTCTATCAGTATTCACTGTAAATGTAAATGATTAGTCCTTCTCGAATAAAAATCAGAAATTAGAGATGTCAACAATGCTCTCTCAATAATTAATAGAACGAGTCAACAGAAAATCATTTAGGATGTAGAAGACTTGTGCTACATTATCAACCAATTGGGCATAATTACAATTTATAAAATACTTCATCCTTCAACAGTGAATACATACTCTTTTTAAATTCAAATGGTTCACTTACAAAGGTAGACCATATTATGGGTTATAAAACAAGTCTTAAGATGGTGAAATTAAACTAGCAATTAGTAACAAAGTTATTTCCAAATAACGCGTGAGTTAAAAAAGAAATTAAAAGGGAAATCATAAAGTATTTTGAACTGAGTGAAGATGAAAACAAAACATATCAAAATTTGTGGGATATAACTAAAATAGCACTTAGAGGGAAATTCATAGCACTAAATGTCTATACAAGAAAAGAAAACATTTCAAATCAGTGAAATCAAGTTCTGCCTTAAGAAACTAAAAAAAGAAAACCAAGTGAAACCCAAAGTAAGTAGAAGAAAGGAAATAATAAAGATGATAGCACAAGTCGATACAGGCAGCAGAAAACAATAGAGAAAAATTAAATAACAAACAAGTAGTCCTTTGAGAAGATCAATAAAATTGATAAACCTCTTGCCTAACTGATTAAGAAAAAAAGAGAAGATAAAAATTACCAAAATCAACGATGAGCAAGGTTACATCACTACAGATTTCACTTATATTAAAAGAATAATAAAAGAATGTTATGAACAACTTTTCTTGTAAGAAGACAACTGCCAAAACACACTCAAGAAGAAATAGATTATTTGAAGGGCTTTATATTTATTAAAGAAATAAAATCTGTAGTTAAAAATAATCCTACAAAGAAAACTCCAGGTCTGGATGGCTTCACTTGCGAATTTGACCAAACATTGAAGGAAGAAGTAATACAAACTCTTCTAGAAATTAAAGGTAAGGGAATATCTCCTGACTCATTCAATGAGACCAGCATACTTCTGATATCAAAACCAGAGAAAGACCCTGCAAACAAATAAAATTACAGACTCATTTCCTTTATGAATATAGATATAGAAATTATACATAACATTTTAGCAAATCAAATTAAACAAAATGTTAAAAGGACAATTCATTATGACCAAATGAGGTTTATCCCAGGAATATAAGGTTGAGTTCATATCCAAAAATCAGTCATCATAATTCATCATATTAAAAAGAAAATAATATAATCATCTGAGAAGATGCAGAAAAGGCGTTTGACTCAATCCAATATCCATTCTCTTTTAAAACTTTAAAGAAATTAGAAATAGAGGGACATTTCCCCAACTGATAGAGGACGTTTATAGAAAGCCTATCACTAACATCATTCTTTTTTTTTCTTTTTTCTTTAATTATTATACTTAAAGTTCTAGGGTAGATGTGCACAACGTGCAGGTTTGATACATAGGTAAACATGTGCCATATTGGTTTGCTGCACCCATCACCTCGTCATTTACATTAGGCATTTCTCCTAACGCTATCCCTCCCTCAGCTCCTCATGCCCCGACAGGCCCTAGTGTGTGATATTCCCTGCCACGTGTCCAAGTGATCTCATTGTTCAGTTCCCACCTATGAATGAAAACATGCGGTGCTTGATTTTCTGTGCTTGTGATAGTTTGCTGAGAATGATGATTTCCAGCTTTATCCATGTCCCTGCAAAGGACATGAACTCATCCTTTTTTTGACTGCATAGTATCCCACACTAACATCATTCTTAATGATGAAAGATGAAGACAAAACAAGAACATTTATTCTCACTACTTCTATTCAGCATCATACTGAAGATTCTAGCTAGTGCAATAAGGCAAGAAAAAGTAATTCAAGCACACATTTTGGAAAGGAAGAAATAACAGTCCTTATTCACCAATGACATAATCGTGTGTATAGAAAATCCTATAGACTCTCCAAAAAAGGTACAAAAACTAAGTGATTTTAGCAAGGTTGTAGGAAACAAGGTAAGTATACAAAAACCTATCGTATGTTATGTTAGCAACAACCAATTGGAAATCAAATTTTTTAAAAATCATGTTCAATAGTATTAAAAAATAGGAAATAACTTAGGAATAAATCTGACAGACAGCTTCTACACTGAAAACTACTTAACATGCTAAGATAAATTAAAGAGACTTAAATGAAGAGATATTGTGCTCATGGACCAGAAAACCCAACATTGTCAAGGTAACGATTTTGATTTGTATTTTCAGTGAAATCTGAATCTCACTTTTCACTGGCATTTTTGTGGAAAGTAATGAATTTTTTCTAAAATTCATATGAAAAGGAAACAGCGAAACAACTTTAATAAAGAAAAACAAATTTGGAAGACCTAAACTACCTGGCTTCAAGTCTTAAAAGATATTATAGTAAAGACAGTGTCATACTGGTATGTAGACAAATAAATTGATGAAACAGAATAGAGTCCAGAGATGGACTTACACATAGATGATCTCTTGAATTCTGACAAAATGCAAAATACCTTCCATGCGGAAAGGGTAGTCTTTTTTTTAACAAATGGTAATGGAACCATTTGCCCACAAAAAATAAACATCAAACCATACCATATATAAAAATTAACTCAAAATGGAGCATATACTTAAATATAGATCCTAAAAAGCTGTAAGGCTTCTAGAGGAAAACAGGGGAAAAAATCACTGCAGGCTTGGAAGATAGGTAAAAGATTTATTAGATATGACACAAAAAGCATGATGTTCTCTGTCAGATTTGCTCTCATCAAAATTAATAACTTCTGCTCTTTGGAAGCCACTTTTAAGTGAATGAGAAGACCGAGAGGGTGAAAATATTGCAAGTAACATATCTGATAAAGGAGTTATATCCAAAATTTATAAAGTACTCTCTAAACTTAATAATAGAAAATTAATCCATTTTTTAAAAGAATGGACAAAAAATTTAAACAGGTGCTTCACCAAGGAAGTTATATAGGTGGAAAATAAGCACGTGAAAAAGATTCTCAACATTTGTATTCATTAGAGAAATGCAAATTCAATCACACTGAGATACCACAACACATTAATTGGAATGTTTAGCTAAGACTGTATGAAGTTTTGGCAAGGATAATGGAGCCACTAGAAATTATTTCTAGTTCTAAGCTCAAGGTAGATACGTCTTAAATTTTGGATGAATGATAGATAAATGGGCATTTGAATTATGTGTGATGTTCATTTAATAAGTTTTTTCTTTTTTTTAAGCTAAAAGTTGTTTAGTTCTTGTTGTGGGCCAAGCACTGTGTTAAGGCTTTTATATACATTTAATTTATCCTTACAAAAACGCTAAGAGGTAATAAATATTTTACCCATTTTACAGATGACCAGTTTAAGCCTCCTTCAAATTAATTTGTAACAGTGATAGTGGAGAAAGATACAAATTCCATACTTCATGTGGTTTTCTCTAAAGCCCCCCACTTGTAATACTCATATGTGCCTCAGGTTTAGTCCTCAATAATAGCTATCTCATTATTCAAATAAACCATCAAAGGAATAAGAATATCACATTTAGAATGTTCAAATTAGTATGTCAATTTCTCATGGAGGTTCTCATAGGTTATAATATATCAAATTAGTACTAAATTCTGAGATAGTGGAGGAAGACAGAATGGTGAGAGAATGTATTTACATGCAGTTGATTACTCAGCAACTTTATAAAGCTCTTCTGAAGATCTTTGCCTATAGAATGCTTAAGTTGCTATGCTTTTTTCTACTTTTAATAAAACTGTGTTAGAGTCAATAAAACTGTTGAACATGTTTTAATACACAACAAATTGAAGAGTAGCTATTTGGATTCTGAAAATTGCCAGAAGCATTTTTAATAATATGAATTATATTCAAACATTTATAGCAAGAAGACATGCAGATTAAATTGTTTCCTTGCCCACTAGAGATTACACTAATGTATTAAGTTGGAGTAATAAAGGAAGAACAAAATTGATTTCTTTGAGTTTACTTATAACCTATAAATAATAGGTACAATTTATGTACTGAGACTTCCTTAATCTAGACATGTTTTATGATGTCATGCAAATATTTGAGCATGTTTTATAACCTTAAAGTTAATATAAAACAAAGTAAAAGGAATTTATATTTTTAAGAGATATAATAAAAAATTGTGTAACATTTTGATACCTAAGACAATTAAACCTATTTATCTAGAAGCTGAGGAAACTTACAAGAATAATATTGGATAGTGGAAAGTATAAAATAAATTTAAGAATGTTATTTACTAACTTGGAACATACACTTTGATATTATAACAAAATTATGATTATATTGGGTTTTCAATATATTCACAGAGGCTGACTGTGGTGGCTCACACCTGTAATCTCAACACTTTGGGAGGCCAAGGTGGGAGGATTGCTTAAAGCAAGGTGTTTGAGACCATCCTGGGCAACAAAGCAAGACCCCATCTCTACAAAAAAAAATGTTTCTTAATTGGTTCGGCATGGTGGCGGGTGTTTGTAGTTTCAGCTACTTGGAAGGCTGAGGTGGGAGGCTCACTTGAGCCCAGGAGTTTGAGGCTACAGTGAGCTGTCTATGATTGTGCCACTGTACTCCAGCCTGCATGACACAGCAGGACCCTGTCTAAAAACAAAACAAAAACAAAAACAAGGTATTAGCAATAATAATATGAATTTCAAAAATGCAAGATAAAATTTCCTCGAAGATTTTTTTATGTTATCATTTTTTATCTCTTAGGATTTTGAATTATGGGATGATGTAGGATTAAACATTCCAAAACCTCCAGACTTATTGCAACTCTACCGAGATTTTGGAAATCATCAAGTGACTGGAAAAGATCTTGTAGATGTGGCCAGTGGAGTAGAAGAAGATGAATTAGAGGCCCTTACACCAATTATAAGCAACCTTCCTCCAACTCTTGAAACTCCCCAGCCTGCAGAGGTGAGAGATAGCAACTAATTAGTCAAGTCCACAAAAAGTATTTAAACTATGTAAAAGCATACAGTGAGATCTTGAGTTTCTGTTTTTCTCCTGTTTTGATTTTAGAACTCCATGTTAGTACAGAAATTAGAAGATAAAATTAGTTTGTTAAATAGTGAGAAGTGGTCATTGATGGAGCAAATCAGAAGACTTAAAAGGTGAGTACTTGATCATCATTCCTAAAAATCCTCTTGAGGTGTTTAAAGGTATTGGCAAGTTATGCAAATATAGGAAACAATATTCCAGTTGTAAGGCATAATGGCTTCACATTTTAATACTTCTGAAAGAAAGTTTTATAATTGTTTAATATATTTAAAATAGTAATAGGTATTTTTTCCCAAAACAAGTTACTAAATCAATATGGTGATCTTACAATCAATTGTGTCTTGACACTAAGAAATAAGATATTTTGATTTCTCCTCCATTAGTTGTACGTATTTCCCATTCATTATTCCGTTTAGTTCTTATAATAATTCTGTGAGTTTGAGGGAGTTATTCCCAGTTTGCAAATGAATAAAAGAAATTTAAGTGCCAATCAAAATCAGGGTTTTTAAGGCCATTTTTACGCTTCATTCTTAAGTTTATAGCTACATTTTTAGGTATATGAAGCATCAGTGAATATTGCATAAAAAAGATTTATCATTTGCCAACCATTTGCTACTAATACTTTTAAATATACTTTTAAAACATTAAACCCATTATGAGATTTATGCTAGTTTTCAAAAATACAGTTGTCCTCTGGTGATTTCTCTTAATTTCTCTTTCTACAGTGAAATGGACTTCCTCAAAAATGAACACTTTGCCATCCCAGCAGTTTGTGACTCTGTTCAGCCTTCTTTGGATCAGTTGCCCCACAAAGACTCTGAGGACAGTGGACAGCATCCAGATGTAAATAGTTCAGACAAGGAGAAAAACACAGACATCCATCTTTCAATATCAGATGAAACTGATTCCACTATTCCTAAACAGAATTCCCCAAATTCATTCCCCAGGAGAGAAAGAGAAGGAATGCCACCTTCTTCTCCATCAAGTAAAAACACAGTTCATTTTGATAAACCCAATAGGTTAGTATGCCTCCTATATTTTGAAATGCATCTTTCAGCTATTTAGTGTGTGTCAAATGGGAAGAGCTACTGTTTTTATTTAAACTGCTTTTTGTAGATCAAATATATGAATTTTTCTATTTAACATGAACTTAACACATAGCAGAGTAGTTGTCACAAAAAAAGTCACAAAATTATTAGTTACTAAATTAAATTAAATCAAAAAGGAATTACCCATCAATGGGCTAGGTTCTATCTTAGCTAAGTACTTAAACCCGTAACTAATATGTTATTACTGTGTGCTACAAACACCCAGTGCTTTTTTCTGTATCCTTTAGTCATTTTCAGACTCAGAGGAATATTTTGGTGCTGCATAGTTGCCTATGTTAAAGAAGGAATAATTTTTGCTCCTAGTTTTTTTTTTTTTTTTTTTTTTTTTTTGTCTGTGTCTGCCTCCATTACAAATATTACATCATTAGTATTCTTTTAATTCATATGTTTAATTTATATTGGGTTACAGAATTCACAGATGACAAAAACCATGGTCCCTGTACTTTGTGATTATGTTTCTTAGTGGAGGGGACAAAATATAATTTTAAAACTCTTAGATTATAATTAAAAAATATTTTTAAGAAAGGAATATTACTGAGCTCTTTTTATATGTCACACAGAATTCTCAATGCTTTATGTATATTAACTCATTTAAGTCTTATGGTGCATTTTCAGCCACAAGGTCATACTTCATTTCCTATTAAATAGGGAGATGTTATGCCTACTATGAGCGTGTAATAGAAAAGCACAACTAATTTGCTTTAAACTTATAGGTCCTCATTATTACTAAGAAGTATTGGATTTTTATTTAAGTAAAGCTTTTCACTCATGAACCACAACTTTTTCTGTGTATAGTAGGGGTGTGTGTGTGTGCATGTGTGTCTGTCTGTCTGTCTGTGTTGGTCACAGAATTGAAACAGACATGGCCCAAACCTCAAACCTTATAGTATGAGAGAGACAGACAAGCGATAACAGTAAGGTATGAAAAGCAGTATAACAAAATAAGTTCAGCTTGCTTTGGGAACATGTAATCAAGGCACTAACCTAGTCTTCAGAGCAGGAAGGTTTCATAGAAGTGTCATCCAAGATTTGAAAACTATGTAAGAGTTAACAAGCAAAGAGGTAAAAGAAAGAGTGTTCCCATGTGCACAAACAAAACAGTGCTTTAGGGGAACAAAGAAGGACTTAGTAAGGCTTAAGCAAATAATGCTAGTGAAAGGAAGAATAGAAGACAAAGTTGGAGAAATAAGCAAAGTCTAAGAAGTCATGTAAGCTTGCATTAATTCATTGTAGAGGTTGGGACATGATGGTATCTAAGCTTTAGAAAGGGTCCTCTGAGCTAGAGGTAATTGGAAGGTAGCAAGACTGGGAGCAAGGAAACTATACGGGTGTATGTTGGAAGAACCCAAGTAAGAAATGATGGAGGCCTGTTCTATATTGAAACATTGGTAATGGGAAGGGAAAGAAGTATATGGATCTGCAAGATTATTAGAATCTGCAAGATTATTAGAAGTTGAAAGACTGAATGGATTTGGGGTAAAAATAAAGGGAAGGAAGCCAGGGACGATGGCATTTGCCTCTAATCCCAGCTACTTAGGAGGCTGAGATGGAAGAATCGCTTGAGCCCAGGAGTTCTAGACAGCATGGGCAATACAGCAAGACCCTGTCTCAAAAAAAAGGATCAAGCCTGATTTGAGGTTTCTGACTTGGGCAAGTGGAAGGATTATGGTCCCCCTCTGAGGGAATATGAGAGGAGCATAAAACAGCAAAAGGCTCAAGCTTTGGTACAGTACTCTATAATCATAGAAATTACTGAGCGCCACTTTGTGGTGTATACTAAATAAGCTTTATTATCTAATTGTTGATGTTAGCCTTTTCTTTGCAGATTTAACACATAAAGTACAACTCATAGTCATAATTTCATGAATAATACTACATAGAGACTGGTAGTGTTTTAGAAATATAATGTTTTAACCTCCTTTATTAAACATAAATAGGCTAATATTTTCAACTGCAAACAGAAACTTTCTTTAAAATGTATCATGAATATTGAATGAGCTGCGCCTCCATTTATCTTTAGACTTATTGTATGTGGTTTTCTAATACTCAGATTTATCATTAGCTATATATATCTGCAAAATTTTAATTCCTCTCAGCAATATACCAGGTCAACCTTTGTATCCACTTTACCTTTCTGTTTATCTTTTTGGGACCATAGAGAATTGGGGTTGGAGAAAGTCCTTATTTCAGATTTTCAAATCAGTTCTATAGTCATTGATCTACTATACCACTTTAGGTTTGATCCACTAACTGTAACTGCCATTTTTTCACATAACATCAAATTACTGCAAGAACACCAGTTACTATTGATTTTTTTTCTTCTAAGTGACCTATATAAGTAAGTTTCTCCAGTGAAGTGTTCTTCAAGTCACTGATGGCTCAGAAATCTGATTAGCATTTGTGGGGTAGGATTAATGCTGGAATGGAAGTTATAATATGTAACTTAAATTTCTCCTTAAATGTCAATGGTAATTATTTGATATTGTCTCTTTTTCATACAACATTTTCTTCTAGGAAATTGTCTCCTGCATTCCATCAAGCACTACTCTCTTTTTGTCGAATGTCAGCAGATAGTCGTTTAGGATACGAGGTAAATTATACCACCTATTTCCACAACTTTTTAAAAACATTCTACTGTTTTTCTTCTTTTTAGTTTCTCTTCTACAGAAGCATCTGTGATAAGGCTATATTTCAAATGCAAATCCATTATTTAAAAGCATGCTGTAAGATATAGTTCCTAACATTTTTAACTTTTAAGTAAAGTAGTTGATTATTTCTGTTTTTTGTATTAACATTGAAGGGACCTTTTATAAACTCTGTTTTTAGTAGTATGTCTAATGACAGCATCTCTTAGATATAATTCAGAAAACCAACTTAAGTGTACACTGTTTATATATTAATTGTCTATTTAAATTACTCCATTATTTTCATTTCATTAGGAGTGGTTATGTCCAATAGTTGAGTTTATTGGCTTGCATATTAGTTTTTCTCAACTATTTTGTATTTATTTTTGCAGATGGGTCTTGAGGGGGTATTTTATTATTATTGTTTTTTCTTACATCTGTACTCACTCCTCCTTTTCTAGCTGTTTTGTGTTTCATTTCACTTGACTTCCCATGGGCTTGTGTTCCACAATGCTATTGAGAATATCACAGAGCTAGTTAGAGGATGGTTTGGATGCACTCTGGCAATCCTCATTGTAAGACTGGATCACCTTCCGTAGCCTACGCCTTGTATTTCCAAGTTCTTTGTACAGATTATCACTATCGCTACTGGTTGTAGCTTTGTGAGCATCTCTTCATGGACAAAAAGAAACATTGAGGCTGCCCTACTCCTGTGCTATCCCCCCTACTTCTTCCCAGAAATGAAGCCCATTAGGTCTTCTTGGCTTCACCCTTGATTTTAATGGTATTTTAAATCTGTTTCTAGCCCAAAGAAATATTGATGTTGATTGGAGCACTGTTGCTGTTGTTGTTGTTATTATAAGTTAAAATATTGGAATGTGTGTTTAGAGCAGAGGTGTCAGGACCTAACAAATGAACTTTGCTATATTATTGTGCACAGAAGTTCTCCACTATCATTGTTTATTATTTGGTTTTCTAGGTGTCTCGTATTGCAGATAGTGAAAAAAGCGTTATGTTAATGCTGGGACGCTGCCTGCCACACATTGTTCCCAATGTGCTATTGGCAAAGAGGGAGGTAAGACACATAAAAGTATTTTCGTCCCAGTAATCCCATCATGTTGTCCATTTTTTGTCATTTTGAAGTTGAGTGTTATATTTTTATTTTCTTAAAGTCTATTACTTGCAATCATATTCTTACTTTTGTGCATGCATCTCTGCTCCTAGAGAATGGTTTTACACCTCTGTCAGGTGAGTTCAGTAAAACTGCATGGTATTCATGTTTTCCAATTTTGCTTAAAGCATTGTTAGCTTCTGCAGCACTAACTATTACTGTAGGTCCATTTATGTGCCATGAACACTGTCTGGTTTTTACATTACCAGTTAACTAATTAGCTGTGCTCTTGGTATGATATGCTTTATTTGTCTACAGAAATGGACACTCTTTGTATTGAAAATTAACAGGGATGAATAATATAACACTAGTCATAAATGTACTTACAGTTGCTGATTATAAATGTGTTATTATGCTCATTTGGCAATAAATCACATTTATCTTACGATAGGATAGTTGTCATATTGACTACAACAACTTTTTAAAGTTCCTTTTTTATTTTTCTTACAGTTAACCAGTTATTGACAGATGCTTTAAGTATCCAAAATACATTTGCAAATATATTTGAGTCCACATAGCCTATGTTATGATCCATAAACACTATAGGAAGTTATCTTTATGGTTGTATTTATAAATTATTATTAAATATAGTTATATTTAGTCAATAAAAGATTAATGGGAAGTTATCTATAATCTCATTTAAATGACAGTGGATGATTTATTTGCAGATAATTTAAATTATTTTATTGAATTCTGTTTTTGAGATAAAATTTTTGATCAAAAAAATTTTATAAAGAATAGATGAAGAATATTTTAGAGTGTATCATGTAACTTTCTATTGTCATTTTCTGAATATTTACCACTGATTTTACTCATAGTTTCTGGGACCTACAGTACATATAGGTACATAATGCATTGGCAAAACCCATTTAAAGCTTATTTTCAATTATCCATTTAGCACAAGAAATTAGTACTGATCCTCAAGAAAACATGTAGAGCTTTAAAATTTTTTATCCCCATAGGTATTTTTAATAAAAACAATTAAAAAGATTATTTTCCTACTGATGGCTTTATTTTTACCTAATTATTTTAAAATAGTCATAAGATATTAATAAGTATGGAAAGTCTTATATGTCTTGAAGGATCAGTGTCCAATTTCAGATTGTTTTGCAGTTCTGCCTGGCAGAATGGTGTTTGAGCTTCTTTTCCTTTTTTAGCTTGTAACATAATCCATGTAATGTGTTAACGTTTGCATCCCTTTTACTGTATTTCCTTAATATCATCTTTAGTGTATTACAGAAATCTAATTATTATGAAATTCAGTTTTAGCTTTTTTATTTTAATTTGTCGTATTATCATAAAAGACTACCACTAAAATCTGATTGTACTGCATGAAATATTTATAAATTTGCATCATCAGTAATCAGATACGTTATACATACAGATTATATACATATATGCACACATAGAACTAATTTGTGGTATGATGTTTACTTTTCTGGCTGATTTTAAATTTTTTATAATTAAAAATATATAATTTCATGAAAAACTGATCATCTATCTTTGTTCATTTAATTATTTGTATGTTTTATCAGAAAAGTTGCCATTTATAATAAAATGAAATTGTATTTCCTCAAAATTAAATTGATAAATAATGAAATATGTCTTAGAGTATTTAAAATCAATCCCTAGGCATAAAAGAACAAAACATTTTTTCGTTACATCTCTTGATATTGAATTACTTTTTAATATTTCACCCCATTTCTTTTTATAAATCTAAATATCTCTCTCTATGGGGAGACAGAGTTGTTGTTTTTTCTTTTTTTTTTTTTTGTTTTTTGGGGTTTTTTTATTTGAGGCAGGCTCTCGCGCTGTCACTCAGGCTGGAGTACAGTGGCACAGTCATGGTTCACTATAGCCTCAAACTCCGGGTCTTAAACATTAAATCTACATTTTTATAAAACTCCTGTGATTGAAGGATTAATATTTTGACTTCTTATTTCTCATATTTGGTATACTCCTGTCAGCAAAAGCCTTTTTGTTGGTATTTAAATAAAATTTAAATGTTCTTTAGTAAACTGAACATAGTAATATCTTGGCTGATTAAATAAAGCATTAGAAACAGGGTTTAATGTTTTGATTAATATGTTTACATGGTTTAACTTTTTTTAATGTAAAAAAATGTACAATGAAAATTCCTTTTTTCCTGTCCTTGAGCTTCTGTCCCATATGCAGTCAATTTTGCTAGCTTCTAGCAAATGGTCAAGTCGTTTGACCATTTTTGAATTTGATTGTTTTTCTTCATGTTTTTGAGGTCGGGGTTTTTTATATATTCTGGGTAGTAAACCCTTATCATATATATGATTCGCAAATATTTTCTTTCATCCTGTAGGTTTTCTTTTTACACTCTTGACCATATCCTTTGATGGGCAAATGTTTTCCATTTTTATGAAATCTGATTTATCCATTTTTTTCTCGTGTTGTTTGTGCTTTAAGTATCAATTTTAAGAAACTATTGCCAAATCAATCAGTGTTATAGAAGATATATATATGTATATGAATATATATAAGAGCTAAAGCTATAAAACAATTACAAGAAAACATTTTGTATATATATTTAGGTCAATGATTCATTTTGAGTTAATTTTTATATATGGAGTGAAACAGGGTCTAACTTTATTCTTTTCATATGGCTATCCAGTTATCCAGAAACATTTGTTCAAGATAAAAAATTTCCTCTTTTGAACAGTCTTGCTACTTTTGTCAAAAATCAGTTGGGCCTAGATTCTTCGGGTTTATTTCTGGACTTTCAGTTCTGTTCCATTGGTCTGTATGTCTAGCCATATGCCACTACCACACTGTTTTGATAACTGTTGTTTGTAGTCAGTTTTGAAATTGGGACATATGAGTCCTCTAACTGCACTTTACTATTGTCTGCTCAGGGTCCCTTGCAGTTCCATATGAATTTGATGCTCAGCTTTTCACTTCTGCAGAACAGGTCACTGAAATCTTTATAGAGATTACATTAAATTTATAGATCTCTTTGGGAGTATTGTCATCCTAACAACATTAAGTTGTCCAGTTCACGGACGTGGAATGTCTTTTTGATTTTAGATCTTTAATTTCTTTCAGTAATATTTTGTAGTTTTCAGTGTACAGTTCTTTCACTTCTTTGGCTAAATTTATTCCTAGGTATTTTGTTCTCTTGGATGACATTGTAAATGGAATTGTTCTTTTAATTTTCTTTTCAAAAAAGGAAAGATTTATCCTGATTTATCAAAACAACACTGGTCATTGTGTGTTGATCTTAAATCTTGCAACTTTGCTGCATTTGCTTATTAACTCTAATCATTTTTTATGGTTCTATGATATTTTCTACATATATAGAATCGTGTCATCTGCACGTAGAGAGATAGTTTTGCTTCTTCTTTACCATTTAGATGGCTTTTATTTTTTCCTGTTGCTTAGTTGCTCTAGCTAGGACTTCCAGTACAATTTGGATGGTAATGTTTTGAGAAAGCAGATACCCTTGCCTTGTTTCTGATCTTACAGGAAAGCTTCAATCTTTCACCATTGACTATGATGTTTGCTATAGAATTTTTATAAATGCCTTTTGTCGTATTAAGGAAGTTTCCTTTTATCCCTAGTTTGCTAAATGTTCTTATCATAAAATGGCATTGAATTTGCCACATGCTTTTTCTGCACCTGTTAAGATGATAATGTGATTTTTCCCCCTTCGTTCTACTGTGATATGCCTGCGTTATTAATACATTGCCTAATTTTATGTTAATCCACCCCTCGCATTCATGAGATACATCCCATTTGGTGTTGGTTTATAAACCTTCTAATGTGCTTTTGGATCTGTTGTTAGTATTTTGTTGAGTATTTTTGTCTCTATATTAATAAGGGATACTGTTCTGTGGTTGTTTTCTTATCTTGTGTTTTGGTATTTGGTATTGGTTTTGGTATTGGGCTAAAGCTGGCTTGATGGGTATAGGAACTCTTCAGTCTGTTTCCTTGTTATATGCCTGTTGGGATATAATTTACTGGGATATTCTACTTACTGAATCAGTTTGGTGATTTCTGTGATTCTAGGAATTAGTTCATTTCATCTTGATTATCTGATTTGTTGATGAGCAGTTGTTCATAGTATTAACTTATTTCTTTTAATTTCTGTAACGTCGGTACTAACATCCTGCTTTCATTTCTGATCCTAGTTATTTGCATCTTCTCTCTTTTTCAGTCAGTCTAGCTAAACGTTTGTCAATTTTATTTCTCTTTTCGAGAACCAACTTTTGATTTTGTTAATTCTCTTTATTGTTTTTCTAGTCGATGTTTCATTTATCTCTGCTCTAATCTTTATTATTTCTTTCCTTCTGCTGGCCTTGGGTTTAGTTTGATCTTTCTGTAGTTCCATAAGACATTGAATTACTGACTTGAGATCTTTTTAAATACAGGTATTTATAGCTATAAATTTCCCTCTGAGTACTGCTTTTGCTATATCCCATTAGTTTTGGTATATTGTTTTCATTTTCATTCATCTCAATGTTTTCTCATTTACTTCATGATTTCTTCCTTGACCTATTGCTTATTTAAGAGCATGTTGTTTAATAGCCACATATTCGTGGATGTTCCATTTTTCTTATGTTACTGATTCTTAATTTCATTCAATTATAGTCAGAGAAATACTTTATATGTTTTTGATCTTTTAAACTTACTAAGAATTACCTTTGCCTAACTTATGGTCTGTCCTGGAGAATGTTCTGTGTGCATTTGAGAAGAATATATATTCTGCTGATGTTGAGTGGAGTGTTCTGTATAATTTTATTAGATTTAGTTGTTTTATAAAGTTTGGGTTCTCTATTTCCTTATTGACCTTCTGTCTAGAATTTCTGTGCAGTATGAAAGTAGAGTATTGAAGACTCCAACTATTATTGTAGAACTGTCTTATATTCTTTCAGAGATACTTTGTGCATGTATAAATTCAAATATGTGATCTTTTCCCCGTGATTTAAACAAATGATACCATATTCTATGTACTATTCTCTACTTTGCTGTTTTTATACTTAACATTAGATTTTACTTTTTATATCATGATATAAAGAACTTACTATGAGTGTTTTCAAACTTTGACTACACCTTCAGTAAAAAAGATGTTTTATGTCATGTATCAGTACGTACTTACATATATAAAACTAAAAGTTTTATAAAACATAGTAAAGACAAGCAATAGCAAACACAATTTTATAAATATTTTGGAAAAGTAAAGAAGAAAATCCTTAAATAAGCAATTTAAAAAGAAAAACATGCTGTTCATGACCCATTCAACTGATTTTGTGACCCACTGTTTTAAAGGTAGTATAGGATAAAGATTTAATCAAAGCTGTCCAATAAATTAAACTTTTTTAAATAGAAAGCACGATGAATATAGGTATTAGCATTATTTGTTTTTCTTTAAAACAGGAAAAAGAAAAAAGTAACAACTTTACTCAATCGTCAGGTTACAATTATAATATTTTTTAATTCAGTGTATCTTATTTTAAATCTAAGATGCAATTGGTTGTAACAGTTATGTTTCTTGCCGGGCGCGGTGGCTCAAGCCTGTAATCCCAGCACTTTGGGAGGCCGAGATGGGTGGATCACGAGGTCAGGAGATCGAGACCATCCTGGCTAACACGGTGAAACCCCGTCTCTACTAAAAATACAAAAAACTAGCCGGGCGAGGTGGCGGGCGCCTGTAGTCCCAGCTACTCGGGAGGCTGAGGCAGGAGAATGGCGTAAACCCGGGAGGCGGAGCTTGCAGTGAGCTGAGATCCGGCCACTGCACTCCAGTCTGGGCGACAGAGCAAGACTCCATCTCAAAAAAAAAAAAAATAGCCAGCACCAGTTATGTTTCTTTAAGAAAGAAAAAGAATCCCAATTGAATTATGGCATGCTGTCTATCGTAAGATATACCCATATTTCAAAGATACTAAAGTTTAACAAAAATATATACCTCTTAGGTTCTTTGAAATAATGGTAGTCTCTTTTTACTAACTTATATTTTAAAGTCAAATATTTATCTCTACTGTAATCTTTATTATTTCCTTCTGCTGGCCATGGGTTTAGTTGATCTTTCTGTAGTTCCTTGCCTGTTCATTTTGGGAGACAAAAATAAAAGATGGACTGATTTTTTATATGTGGCTTACATAGCAGTTCATTTTAATGGATTGGTTGAGGAAACTTGAATCTTTTGAGCCAAATTATAGAATAAATATATTTATCATTTGATAAATGTATACAGTAAATAAGCTAAAATTGTTGGTTTTTCACAATTTCTGCTTTAACCACATTTGAAGAGGAAATTCTATAATTAAAAAATAAAATTTTATGAAAGATTACTTCAAGTAGCATTTTTGGTAATCATATATCAAAATTTAACTTTCAGTTTCATTCTGTGCCAAGGAAATATATTCTATCAGCTAGCTAAGCTGGAAAATCAAAGGAGAAATCTGGGGCTGAGATGGGAGTGGAAAAGAGGAGAGATTTAATAGAGACCAGCTTTTGAGATATTGGAAGTCTTCCAAAATTATATTGTGATGATGACTGTACAACTCTGAATATGCTAAAAACCACTGAATATACACTTGAAATGGATGAACTTTATGAAAGATGAAGCATATCTCAATAAAACTGTCATTGAAAAGGCAAAAGAGAAAACCACTTATCTCAGTAAAACTGTAACAAAAAAGTCAAGGGAAAGAACCAATTCCCTAAAAGTTTTTAAAGTAGTTGGTACCTCTACAGTCCTCCCGTCTTATGAGAAACTAGACTTTGATCTTTTGCATTGTCATTCATGTTTCCTTCATGGAAAACTTACGAGTAATGATCACCTCAGAGGATCATAATTCTATGAGATTTATACAGTAGTATAGTGGATAAGTGTAATAAAGTAGATAGGAAGTTTTGACTATCTTCTTTATACCTATGTGATGTTGGCATGTGTGCATACTTAATTTTGTGAGTAAATCACATTTCTTTAGCAATAGTGAGACTTGAGGTAAGGTTATTTAAGTACTTAGGTTCCCTAAAGATTGAGCCCCAGAAATTATAGATATTTAATATTAATAATTCTAAGAATAGGTATTTTTAGCAGCCCTTGAATTGTAAAACTTTTACAGAGGTGAGTAATCTTTTTTTTTTTTTTCTTATGTGAGTCTTTGTAATGTCTGTCTTTATTGGGTTTCCTTTTTATATGAACAGGAACATACTGAAAAGTTTCACCTGAAAACTTAAATCAGAGGTTGTACGCTATCTACAGACCAACAAAGGCTCACAGATAGGTTTTGTTTGGCCTACTCGGTAATGTTAAAAGTGATGTGCTAGTTATCAGACTTTTAAAAACTGATATTTTACCTAAAAATACAAAATTTGGGCTTTTTCTGAAAACTCCTAGTCTGAAGTTTTCCTCCAGTCTAAGAGCACTAGACTTACATTTCCAAACGATTTTTTCAATTGGAACACAGTTCCTGTCCCTGGTAGGTGGGACATGGGATCTCTAGTTAGCCACAGTTGCTGCCCTACTTTTTAGCCCCTAGTCACTAAAACCCCATGTTAGTACTGTTTATCATCATGTTTGCATTATTGTTTTCCTTATACCCTTTATTTTACATGTTTACATTACCTTCTTGACCCTCCTTGTCTGGTACTGATAAACCTTTTGTTTGGATTCCTCCATGCCTTCTGTGCTATGTATTAAATTTTATACACTTGTATCTTGGCTGATCCATACCCTAATTTTCACATTATATCCAAATGTAATATATATTTGGATATAGTGTAATGTGACAATTAGGGTACGGATCAGCCAAGATACAAGTGTATCTTGTATCTTGACACTAAAAGTAAAATAATGTCTCATTATATTTGGATATAATCAAAATAAAAATCCAAATAAAATAATAAGTAAATATGATATCACATTATATTTGTATATAATCTTGACAATTAGAGTACTGATAAGCCAAGGATATCTTAGCTGCTTTGAAACAGATATTTCTATATTACTTATTGTCTTTCCTTCCTTCTTCAGTCATTTCTACTCCACCCCCAATTGTTTTCAGCATAGATTCTTTCCTTTGGATTGTGCAAAAGAATTATCTCGATTTGTTTAAATATAGATATTAAATATTGAAATTTAAATTTCAAAAGATTACCATTGACTCAAAGAAAACCATTTTCTTTTTTTATTTTTTTGGATCACAGGGTCTCACTCTGTCACCCAGGCTGGAGTGCAGTGGCGCGATCACAGCTCACTGCAGCCTTGACCTTCTGGCCTCAATAGATCCTCCTACCTCAGCCTCCCAAGTAACTGTGACTACAGGTGCACAGCACCACACCCAGCTAATTTTTGTATTTTTGGTAGAGGTGGGGTTTTGCCATCTTGCCCAGGCTAGTTTCGAATTCCAGTCCTCTTCTATTAATGAAATCTAAAAATCCTAGAAATTCTGCAGTAGGATTACTATACTGATTTTCTCTTTAATGATCATAGACACTCTTAAATATTTCACTTCAATGCACATTACTGAGTACTCTCTATGTTGCCAAATCATGTTTTAAAATATTAAAGATTCCTATTGCTGAAAGTATGGATATATTAGCTGGGCACAGTGACACATAGTTCCAGCTACTCAGGAGGCTGAGGCAGGAGGATCTTGTGGAGTTCTAAATAAGGAGTGGGAGTTGGCCTGGCGAGACTGAGGGAAAGCAAAAAAAGAAAGTGGATAAGCTGACCGGGCACGGTGGCTCAAGCCTGTAATCCCAGCACTTTAGGAGGCCGAGACGGGCGGATCACGAGGTCAGGAGATCCAAACCATCTTGGCTAACACGGTGAAACCCCGTCTCTACTAAAAAATACAAAAAAAAAAACTAGCCGGGCGAGGTGGCGGGTGCCTGTAGTCCCAGCTACTCGGGAGGCTGAGGCAGGAGAATGGCGTGAACCCGGGAGGCGGAGCTTGCAGTGAGCTGAGATCCAGCCACTGCACTCCAGCCTGGGCGACAGAGCAAGACTCCGTCTCAAAAAAAAAAAAGAAAGTGGATAAGCTGTCAGTCTGCTTTTCTTCATGGTCCAGGACACGTAGCCCTCCTATACAAATAACTCACGGTTTTCCTGCACAAAGCTATCACCAGACACCTCAGCCAATAGAAAAATGCAAGTTAGCTCACTGCCACCTTGGCTTTATCAGTACTGCACAAAGCCCTCTTCAGCACACAGCATGAGCACCAGCAACTTTTTGTCTCCTTGCAGTTAGCTCCTGTCTTGCTGGTCTGCCCTTTCCTTTCTTGCAATGTATTTTCCTACTTTGTCTAATAAATCTGCCTTTCTTTACCCACAACTGTCTTGGCAAATTATTTTTACTGCTCAGAGCAACATCAGCCCCCGATAGTCACTGCCCTCAACAGATCTCCTGAGCCCAGGAGTTTGGGGCAGTAGTGTGCTACGATCACGCCTGTGAATAGCCAACTGCCTTCAAGCCTGGGCAATATAACAAGACCCAGTCTCTTAATAAAAAGAAGGAAATGCGGACACATAAGTTTATTATGTGAAGCAGAAAAATTACCTCTTGGATCTGATATTACCCAAGTCATAGGTATTTTCTTACCATGGTTATTATTTTAATATTATATGAGATATTAAATCTAATATGCCTAAGGATTTTTTACTGCTCTATTATTCTCATTTACATTTAGTCTTTCAAAGATATTTTTAGAACACCTTGTCTTCTGATGGAAATGTAATCACCATTTTTTAAATGCTGTATTCAGAATTATAAAGAAAGTTTTAAGACTGTACTTTTTCAGTGTGAGAGGTGATGCCAAAGGGAGACTATTGATTCAAGTCTATTAACTTATGAATAGTCTGAAAATGGTAAATACAAACTTAGTAAATTCTGGTGTGGATTTATTAGTGTTTCAAAGGCTTGAAAGATGAATTTACAATAAATGGGAATACGTAACATAACAGACATATACTTATGGAATCTATTATTTTATTTTAATAGCAATACAAATAAAAGTTATAAATAAATGGATAATGGAGAAATTAGCAGATTTGGGGCCAGTCTCAATCTAGCAATTATCCTAATCGTGTCCTTGCTGGCTCTGTCAGAAACAGACCACTCTTTCTGCATGTTTCTTCCTCACTTACTGGACCTCTTCTCAGCTCTGTGTTGCTGTAAGAGGAAGAAGCCATCCGGCATCCTTTACACTCTGAGTTGTAACTGCCATAGCCGTAATATGCCAAGGTGGACTACTCTTGTTGGCATGGAATAGCAACCAAAAATTATTGGCAGTGACTTCCCATATGTTGTTAATTTGCCGGCAAGAAATAAAAGCTGATGGCAATATCAATTATTACTGTGATTAAGAAAAGTGAAAAGTATTTTTTTCAAAGTCCTAAATTCACAGAAATTTAAGGTTCAAGGAGACAAGGACTCACAAATACTTTCCTTCTAATATGTCAGTTTGAATTGACTCGTAGCGACTGCTGTGTTGAACAGGCTTTTTTAGGCTATCTTTGCTTTCAGAAGGAAAAATTATCAGCAATAGATAAATTGCAGAATGTCTGTGAAGTGTTTTCCATTTGTGCATTAATCTGAATTCCTACATGTTTCACTTTAAGAAACTGAAAGAGAAATTTGTGCTTTTCTTTAGTTTCTTTGGTACTAAGGAGTAAACCAAGGTAAGAACTCTTTCAGCTCCTGGGCCAGAGTTCTCAGTTTGGCACATCTGTAGCCATATTTCAGTTAAAATATTGTCCATATTAATGTATGACTTAAACTTCCTCCTTGATTAAGGATCACTAAGCCTCATGATAAAAAAGAAAAAGAAAATAAAATATAAGACATAAAGGATGAAGAGCAACACAGTTGTTTTTGTATGCTTGTTTTTGAGATGAAGTAAAAGATTATACTCTACATTTTAAGTGTGTGTGTGTGTGTGTTAGCAATTATAGCTGCTATCTTACCTTCATTTCATAACTTTAAACAGTATGAGAAGTATACATGTAGAGATGATGGGAAAGCAGGAAGAGGGATTAGGAGGAAACAAGATCTGACATGAAGACAAAGTACAAATAAAATTTTTAGGGCCTTTCTTGGTTTTCAGGCATTAGAATAGCTTCTCACTTTTTTAATGCTTCCAGAATAACTACTTTTCATCCTTATGGTTCTACTCTCAGTAGTATACCCTGATGATGCAATGTCTTAGTCCTCTCATTAGTATCATTGCCTCTCAGCAGCCCATATGGAATCAACTAAAGATTAGGGTACTCCTTGCTATTAATGATCTCCTACCCTAATATTGTTAAATTTCCAGCCAGACAGAATATTTACTATTTTGTAAAAGGTTGTTCATTTTCTTCTACAGAATCAGGACTAATCCATCAAGCATTACATTAAACCTCTAGGGAAAACATATAGGATCTATACATATGCTCTGTCTCTCATTCCCAGTGCAAAATTTTTTTTCCTAATTTTTTATTCCTTTTGAATTATTCACTAAGGTAAAACCTAGAGAGGTGCCCAAACAGGAAGACTGAAAATGGCAGAATAAATGTTTCACATTCTTTTTTTCTCAGATACATTCTTAGCTCGTCTTACCTATACCTTTGTAACTTCAAATTTAAGATTTATAATATATAAAGACTTTAGAAATAATAGAGAGAGACTTCTAGTCATACATTTAAGCTTCAGTTTCAACTCTTCGAAAAATCATCTCTTTCTTAGGAAGCATCTTCAAAGTGTGAAAACACTTCAACAGTGTAGACTTTTTATCATGCTTTTCTTCAGGTTACATTATTTTTTTTTTTAGGTTATATTATTACAGACAATAATAATCGTACATTATTACATAGTGATCAATTTCTATTTTAAATCTCTTAACAGTTTTCGGTGAGTATCAAGGCAGGTGGGAAAGAAATGGGTGTAGTCATTCTTCCCTTCTTAATTACATCATAGTGATTTCTTTACTATATTTACAAAATATTGTTTTTACAACTTAGAGGATTTCTCACAAAAATATTGTATTACTTTTGGACCATTGTTCTTCTTAGATTTGAAAATCCACTCAAATGAAAAACATTAATGTATTTTGAATGTACTTTAGTATAAAGAATTTCATCTTAATTAAAATGTAAAACAACGTAACTAATTTCAAGTATTTCTTTTTTTTTTTTTTGAGACGGAGTCTCGCTCTGTCGTCCAGGCTGGAGTGCAGTGGCCGGATCTCAGCTCACTGCAAGCTCCGCCTCCCGGTTTACGCCATTCTCCTGCCTCAGCCTCCCGAGTAGCTGGGACTACAGGCGCTCACCACCTCGCCCGGCTAGTTTTTTTTTTTGTATTTTTTAGTAGACACGGGGTTTCACTGTGTTAGCCAGGATGGTCTCGATCTCCTGACCTCGTGATCCGCCCGTCTCGGCCTCCCAAAGTGCTGGGATTACAGGCTTGAGCCACCGCGCCCGACCTAATTTCAAGTATTTCTTAGAAATAAACTTTTAGTTCTTACTTTCCTACAAAATGCTGAATTTACCTCTGCATATTGAATGTGAAGAAAACAAAATATTGTTAAAAATTTATATTTCAACATCAAATATTTCTACTGATACTTTGTAATGGTACTGAGACGATTCAACATCTATGAAAGTGGTCTTTTTAATTAGGCACTGAGTCAAGTGCTAAGGGTACAAAATTATTAGATCTAATCATAAGGACATTATATTGTCCTTATAGAAGTGGGAACAGTGGTCTTTATTTTTTATTATCTTTTTAAGTTTTAAATTATAGTGGACTTCTGCAACTTTTGTTTAAAAACACTTTCAGAATTAAAATTACAGTGTCAGTATGTCACATAATGGAATGTTATTTAGTGTAAAAGCTAGTGGGCCCTTGGGAAGTGCTAGATTAAAAACCAAGGCTAGTTGAATCTTAAGCAATTTTTGTTATGTTGTTATTTACATTTCCTCCACAACCAACACATAAACGTTTTAGTGTAAACATCTCTTGAATTACCAACCTTACAAAATTAAAATTTACCCTTTTGTATATTGACGTTTATTTCACTTTAAATGTCCATTTAAGAATATTCTAGAGAAAAAAAAAGAATATTCTGCAATGTGTTTTTATTTGAAATTTTCCACCCTCATATTTCTTTAGGAGTTGATCCCCCTCATATTGTGTACAGCATGTCTACATCCTGAACCTAAAGAGCGAGATCAGCTTCTCCACATACTTTTCAATTTGATCAAGAGGCCAGATGATGAGCAAAGGTGGGTATGATTACATATTTGAAAAAGAATTACAATATGACTTACTGATTTCACTAATTAGGCATCAAGATTAGTATTTTAATGTAAAATGCTTTCTTTCCTTCCAGTATCTATTTTAGCAGCGCTGGAGCATTCCACCATCATGGATTCACTCCTTCATGGTTTCAAAACCTATGAAAATGCTTTTCAGACTATAATGTCATCATCAGGTTCCCTTTCCTCCTCACCTTCTCTTTTTAAAGAGACCTGGAATTTACTGCAACAAAGAAATAGATAATAGGGAAATCACTCTTAAGAAATTTAGCACATGCATAATAAATAAAACCTAAAACAAAAATAGCTTTCTAAAATATGTATAAATCCTACTAAGATCAGACTACTATAGATCACCTGCTATAATTACTGACAAGTCTCATTGTTTAAATCTTTGAAAAGGAATTCTATACCTTCTCAAAATGTTAAGTTTCAGCCAGGCGCCGTGGCTCATGCCTGTAATCCCAGCACTTTGGGAGGCCAAGGCAGGCGGATCACCTGAGGTCAGGAATTCATGACCAGCCTGGCCTACATGGTGAAACCTCATCTCTTCTGAAAATACAAAAAAATTAGCTGGGCATGGTGGTGGGTGCCTGTAATCCCAGCTACTCAGGAGGCTGAGGCAGGAGAATCGCTTGAACCCAAGAGGTAGAGGTTGCAAATGAGCCGAGAATGCACCATTGCACTCCAGCCTGGGAGACAAGAGTGAACCTCTGTCTCAAAAAAAAAAAAAAGTCAAGTTTCTCAAGGTGACTAGACAGATATAGGTACTGAAGGCCATTATCTAAATTATCTTGTATTTTTGAAGGACTAATTCAATTTCTTGCAAAAATGTAAATGTTCTCTGAAAATTGCAAGATAGTTACTTTTGTCTGAAAAAATAATCTGCCATTGATACACTTTTCTGCTTTCTAGTAGAGAAGCATCTACTACTAATTGATTAGATTATGCCCCAACCCTCTAGTGGAAGGGGGAGGGAGTGAACATATTCTAGCCAAATCATATGTTGGCTAGAAAACAACTCTTCTCCTCTGTTCTCCAAGCGCAACAAGTTCCAGGTAGGTAGCATAGCAGAAAATTGTACATACCTGATGACCTCCTCAGGCATTCTAATGTTCTCAAATAGAAACCTAACTAACCTTCAGTAAAGCAGATTTTTTAGAAAAGCCCAACTTCATCTGTCTACATATGTTCTCAGTGATATTTTTTATGAATCCTGAGACCTATAAAAGCTCAAAATGCAGATTTTGCATGAAACCATTTATCTTAAAACATTGAGGTGCAGTTTTTATACACAAAACTTTCTATCTTTTTAAGAATTCTGTTCGTATGGCTTATTGCCTAATAATGAGTTTTGATATTCATGTAATCTCAATAAGTGTCTCGTCTTAGAAATATGTGTATATATATTCTATTTTGTTAGATTCTGAGCTACTTCTTAATGTTTACCTTACAATGAGATTCTCCCAACTGAAAGTAAGTGGAATTTATTTTTTTTCAATCTTGGTTGTTGAGAGAGAGAAGTTCTAGTTTAAGGTAGTGATAGGTTGACATTTCTTCTTATTTCCTTCCCAAATTGGAATTTGCTATAAAGACATTTAAAAAGTAAAAAAAACTAACATTTGTGAAAAACAAGTTAACAGTCAGCCATTTGAAGGGCCTGAGAAAATTTTCTGTTACTCTAATTTCATTTAATGAAGCTGGATGAGGAAGACCCTTGTAGTTTTCACTTTGAGAAAAGTATGTTTCAGTTGGCTAACAAGTAAGTAGAATGCACTAAGTCAGACAGACATTATTTTTATCTAAGGCTGTCAGTTATTTCTGTCCTCATTCAGTCTGCTGTCAGTGTTTCTCTTTCTTCATCCATTCAGAGATTGTTATTCCCAGTAAATAAGAAATAGAGGGAGATGGGCAAATGGTATCTTTTATCCTTGAGTATGTGGTTTTACCACAAACAAAGCCAGATGAAGACCAGAAATAGCCCTAGAAGTACACAGTGAGAGTTAGTTTTTTTATATATGATATTTGGCTGAATTAAACTCCAGCCTACTTCAAATCCTGTATAGTATAAATTATCATCATTCTCAAGAGAACTGTGCATTGAGAAAAGGAGAAAAGCACACCTGGATTCAGCAGAACAACATTAAATTATTATCTCTTTAATATATCTGAGATGTCTCTGGGAGTGAAGCTGTTAACTGTGGCTCCTCCCTTTCTCTCAAAATGAACTGGAGCTGGATCAACTTCTCCTTATTAAAGGTTAGTCTATAGAAAGCAAAATCCACATGAACCCCATAAAAATTGCACTTAACAGTGAAAACAGCAATTACGCTAAATTCAGAATAAAGGCATGTCTTAGAAAATGATGTATTACAAGAACCAGAGAAACATTTTGAAACATTATTTAATGGCCTAAAAAACAGGCAAGAATTCCTGGCTATTATAAACAAGAGAAGGGAGCCAAAAGAAATGTAGGCTTAGAGGAAAAAGATTGTCTGGAATAAGGAGAGCTAGCAGAATGAAAAAAAAAAAAATGCACTGTTTTCAAATTTATGTTGAATACAAAGTAATAGATTTGAGACTATTGAAAATTGAATCCATGTTTGTTATAAGTGATTTTTTTTTTTTTTCTGAGACTGGGTCTCAGTCTGTCTCCCAGGCTGGAGTGCAGAGGCACAATCATGGCTCACTGCAACCTCGTCCTTCCCAGGCTCAGGTGATTCTCCCACCTCCCAAGTAGCCAAGTAGCTGGGACCACAGGCATGCATCACCATGCCCAACTAATGGTTGCGTTTTTTGTAGAGACAGGGTTTCGCCATGTTGCCCAGGCTGGCCTTGAACTCCTGGACTCAAGTGATCTGCCTGCCTCGACTTTGCAAGGTGCTGGGATTACAAGCATGAGCCATGTGCCCAGCTGATAAATTTCAAATCTCAATAAAGCACGGTATTCACTGGCCATTTGCAGAATTGAAGGATTCTTTGCCCAAACTTTTGTGGTCTCAATAATTTCCAGAAACTCTTCAACCATAGCTCATAATGTATCCTGATGGACAAAATGTAAATGTATATGTTCCTACAATATCAGGTCTTGACTTTTCTGTAAAATGTTTTGGAAAACTGCCAGTACCTTTGTGCATGGTATGAATAGTGTTACTCAACAGATTGACAGCCTTAATAGCATTTTGGCATTAATTACTGCTTCACTCAATGTAAGTTCACAAAAATGCATGTATAAAGCTCTATATACATGCTTATAAAAATGCATGTATAAAGTTTCCTCCATAAACTTTGCTGCAACCCTTTAAACTTTTTCCTTATGAAGGCATTGTGATGAACTTAGCAACACATTTTATTCCAGTCATTTTGTTTTAAAATGACCAAGTTTGTTAATAATCCTCAGAAAGTTGGCTCCAGTAAACTCCCTCAACAGTTAAATCCCAGTTTCTCTTTAATTATGAAAGTCTTTGAAGTTTGAAGTTATATATAATTAATAGAGGAAACGTTACCCAAATTTTTATAATAAGCAGAGGGAATACTGGCCCCACTCCAATGTTCTGCAATATTTTCATTCTTATTATTCCAATTACTCATTGGTTTTAGTTACCTTTGGACTTTTTTTTTTTTTTTTTTTTTTGAGACGGAATCTCGCTCTGTCACCCAGGCTGGAGTGCAGTGGCCGGATCTCAGCTCACTGCAAGCTCCGCCTCCCGGGTTCACGCCATTTTCCTGCCTCAGCCTCCCGAGTAGCTGGGACTACAGGCGCCCGCCACCTCGCCCGGCTAGTTTTTTGTATTTTTTAGTAGAGATGGGGTTTCACCGTGTTAGCCAGGATGGTCTCGATCTCCTGACCTCGTGATCCGCCCGTCTCGGCCTCCCAAAGTGCTGGGATTACAGGCTTGAACCACCGCGCCCGGCCCTACCTTTGGATTTCTAATTCACATATTGCTCTGCCTTTATATGTCATGCTTGATTTGTCCTAAACATTCCCCATTTTCCCACAGATGAACTAGATACATTATGACCTGTTAATGGTTATGCTTTATAGAAAAATAAAGTACTTAATATATGAATGTGTGCATCACTGGGTTATCAGTAAACCATTGCTGTGTGGCTAAAGGGATACAGCATGTTATTTTGGCTAGTCCTGAGTCTGATACCCACAAATAAAGATGCCTGAGTTGAGCATCTACTCAGAGTGATGAGGAGGGCCACAGATCAGGGTGACACATGAGAAGAAAGCAGAATGGGTTTTGATCAAGCAACGATGATCGCTATCTACCTCCAATCATAAAACATTTAAGTATTAAGTGAAGCTGTACAAGTATGGACTTGAACAAAGCATCCTGGATGGGTGGATAGATGGATTAAGCACCAGTTGGATAAAATAAAGCAGTTGAATGGTTTTCTATGTTATAATTTTTATCTTAATGAAAAAATGATTTTTGCTTATACTTTGCAAAATAATAGAATTGTACTTTATGATTTTGTAGCTTTATGTAATTTCAGTACTTGTTTTTCTGACTGATATAATTTTGCCTCTTCTGAGAATACTGAAAAATCATAAATAAGAATGAACTATAAAAGATATCAAGCTTATATTTTAAAATACAGAGAACCCCTCAACTAGGAGAATACAAACACTTCTATAGACTTTGAAATGCTATTACTGAAACTTATTTTCTGCGTTTATCAAAATATACCTGACCAAGTAGAGAACCTTGCTCTTTTCAGTATCCAGCTAAGGTTAATTTATACCGGCAGCCCTAACATGCAGGTCAACTAGGAATAAGGGAAATTAAATCACTGTATTAGTACCATTCATTGCAAAGTAAAAATTTCCCAAGGACAACTTGGTGGTACTATAGGAAAATTAGTATTTTATTTTTTCCTTTAAAAATACCATTTCCTATCTTGGTAATTTAGTTAATAATTAAATACAGTTATTATTACATTTTCATTTTTAGATTTTCAAGGCAAAAACCTGATCTTAGAGTCTATTTTCATAAACCTTGCATGTAAAGCTAACAGCTGCCACCTGGTGGCCAAAAGTACTTATTAGCTTTACTTTAGGTCAAGGTGCATCAGGGATCAACACTCAAGTCCACACTTAAATCTACTTTCACCTTACAGAATGCAAAATCTTACTTAGAATTTTATAGTTTTTTTAGTTATAAATCTATCAATTCATATGAAGATAATGTATTAGTTATTGGTTAACTGTTGTTTTGTAACAAAGTACCTCAAAAGAAAGTGATTTAAAACATCTTTTATCTTACAGTTTCTGTGGGTCAGGAATCTGGGTCCTCTGCTTCAGGGTCTCTTACAAGGCTGTAGTCAAAGGTCGGCTGGGGCTATAGTCATCTCAGGGTTTAGCTGGAGAAGGGTTTGCTTTTAATCTTAATCACACAGTTGGTCATTGTCAAGAATCAGTTCCTCAAGGATTGTTAGACTGAGGGCTTCATCTCCTCACTAACTGGTGGCCAGGAACCACCTTTAATTCCTTCCCATATGAGTCTTTCCAACATGGCAGCTTGGTTTATCTAAGCATGCCTGCAGAGAAGGCAGTAGAGTCCAGAAAGATGAACATCACAGACTTTTGGCACCTAATCTCAAAATTGACCTCTTACCACTTTAGTCATATTCTGTTCATTAGAGACAAGTCACTAGGTCCAGTGTGCACTCAAAGAGATAGGATCATTGAGAGTCATGTCAGAAACTACCTACCACAGTTATCTTAGGTGTAATACCAAAAATCTGATTCTTAAAATACCCCTTTACTGATATGATAGGTGTAGTTTTTAATTATAGAAACATTGGGAGAATAATCACTGGTTGTTTTAGTGTCTAGAAAGTGAAGTTGTGTAGAAACTGAAGGATTGGGCATATATAATCTCAGAATGTATGTGTGGGAAGGTAATTTGGAAAGTTATGAGATTCAGCCTCATACCTATACAGAAATCCCTTCACAACATCTGTCACAGGTGGTGTTGTCCCTGCTCGAGTGGCTAATCTTAACGAACTTAGGCTCTTGGTGGCGGCTTAGGCCATTGTTAGAAAGGTATAATTTTTCTTTTTTTTCTTGAGACAGAGTGTCACTCTGTTGCCAGACTGGAGCACAGTGATGCGATCTCGGCGCAGTGCAACCTCCACTTCCCGGGTTCAAGTGATTTCCCTGCCTCAGCCTCCCGAGTAGCTGGGACTATGGACAGGTGCCACCATGCCCGGCTAATTTTTTTTTTTTTTTTTAATTTTAGTAGAGATGGGGTTTCACCATGTTGGCCAGGGTGGTCTCAATCTCCTGACCTCGTGATCCGCCCGCCTCAGCCTCCCAAAGTGCTGGGATTATAGGCGTGAACTACTGTGCCCGGCCAAAAGGTCTAATTTTTCAAAACCAGATTGTGCAACATGGTGAAACACCATCTCTACAAAAAATACAGAAACTATCTGGGCATGGTGGTGAGCACTTATAGTCCCAGCTACTCGAGAGGCTGAGGTGGGAGGATGGCTTGAGCCTGGGAGGTGGAGGTTGCAGTAAACCAAGATCGTGCCACTGTACCCCAGTCTGGGTGACAGCCAGACTCTATCTCAAAAAAAAAAAAAAAAAAAGTCTAATTTGATTATACAAAAATCTTGTTCTCTATGTGAATTTATAGAGATGAGACTTTTTAACCCTTAGTCCTAGTTGTGCTTTCTAATGCAAATATAAGCTGTTTTGTGTTTTGTTTTGTTTTTTTTTTGTATTATTTTTCAGGCAAATGATACTGACAGGTTGTGTGGCATTTGCACGTCATGTTGGACCAACACGTGTAGAAGCTGAACTTTTACCACAGTGTTGGGAACAGGTAAATAACTGTATTGAGTTTTCACCTAGCTATTATAGCCTGATTTCTTAAAAAGATACATAGTTTCCTTTTTAAAGGCGTTTAAGAAATATGTGGGATATAAATTATGCTGATGTTTCTGTAGCTCAGCACAGTGGTTTATTAGTACTTACGAATGCTCTGGGGTGCTTTCCTTTATTCATTCAGTCAACAAATACTTATGAAACACTAATTTCAGTGCCAGGTACTGATGTAGTCACTAGGGATACAGTGGTGAACAAAAGACAAAGACATCCTAATGGTGAAATAAGAGGAAACAAAGAAATGGTCTGCTATTTTGCAGTAATTTATAATATGAAGAAAAATAAAGCAGGATAAGGGCGAGAGAGTGATGGGGAATGCTCTCCTAGGAAGGGTGGTTAGAGAAAGAATCTCTGAGGCAATGATGTTTAAGAAAGAATGTGCATGAAATAAGATGGAACAAGAACAAAGGCCCTGAGGTGGGAGTATACTTGATGCGTTCAAGAAACAGCAAGAAGACGTGTGTGTGTGTGTAAATAGAAATATATCTTGTATACTTGTATATATTACACATATACAAAGTGTAAATCTTTGATGTGGGAGGTTTTTGTATTTATACTTGAACTTATTTTACTAACAATGCTTTTGCTTTTATATTGAATTTAAAATTTCCAGTCCTCTGTAGAACTCAGAATCATTGACTTTCTAGACTTAATGTTTAGATCATTCAGCACCTCATTTTTCCACCTTAAAAAGATGGGTTTCCTGCTTATGGAGACAAATTACATGGCTTTATTTACAATAGCACAGTCACTTATTCTTAAGAAAAATATTAGTCTCCAGAATATCACTGAAGTATATAGTCATTTATAGTCCTATTCCCAAGTTCTTTGGGCATTCATTTTTTCCACCAAAATAATGTAGAATCCCCAGATTCAGTAGACAAAGTAAACATTACATGTAGTAATAACCACCTCTCACAATCCCTTATACCATCTATAAATTACAGTGCATACTAATTTAGGGTGAGGTTCTAATCACTTGATGTCAAAATAACTTGGCTACAATATATCCATACAACTTTCAGTTTACAATTCTATATATACAGTTAATTGTGCACATTTAATTTTTTATAGTTTTTTCATTTTCTTTTGTCTTTTTCCTTTCAAGTGTACAATTTAATGATTCAGTGTTGTGCAAGCTTCACTACAATCAATTTTTAAACATTTTTGCCACCTCAAAGACAAACCCTAACTGCTTGAATTTGGTTCTCCTCTTTCGAGATTATTTTGACTATTCCAGGTTCCTTGAATTTTCTTATGAATTTTAGGATCATTTTTCAATTTTTGCAAAGAAGCCAGCTGGGATTTTCATAAACAATGCATTGAATCTGTAGATTTATCTAGAGAGTATTGCCATCCTAATTTTATATATTGTCTTTCATTCTATGAATTTAGGATATCTTTCCATGCATTAGGTCTTTTAAAATTGCTTTCAACAGCGATTTGTAGTTTTCCGAGTGGTACACGTTTTGCCTTTTTGTTTTATTTATTTGTAAGTATTTCATTCTTTTGGATGCTATTGTAAATAGACTGTTTTCTTAATTTTATTTTTAGTTTGTTCATTGCTAATATATAGACATACAATTGATTTTTGCATTTACATTCAATTTTGAGACTTACTGAGCTAAAGAAAAGCAAACGAAAGTTTATGCACAGCCATACTTTGACATTCAAACCATTCTACTTTTGAGGTAACTACATCTGGATTAAATTTAATTCAAAGATGTCAGTTATAAACATCTCTACTGCCACCTCTTCTGTAACCTGAGTAAACTTGGATATCGGGGATCTATCTAGCCGCCTACCTCCAGTTTGTTTCCCAGTAGATTACTATATAATTTTTTTTCTTAATTTTAGGCATCCAATACATTAATGAATTATGTCACCTTTTCATATGGGAATATGAGAACAGATATACTTCTTTTCCAGTCAAAGAAAGATTTATATTCTATGAAGAAGACATATGGGAACAAAACCCAGTATGTGTCATTTTTTTTTTGTTATTTTTGGTTATGGTTCAGTGTAGTCATCACAATAGCAAAACCCCATCATTTTGCATTTGCAAACAGAGGAATGGATTGAAGTCCTGCTTACCTGAAAAATAAAAGCATATTTCTAGTAAGGGCTCTGGTCAAATCATTGATTAACTTACTTCCTCATCCCTTAGGTTGAAGAAAGAAGACTGGCACATATTATAGACCGTGTCTATAAGATCCAGAAGCTGAGTTTTCCAAATTTAAAAATATTCTACTGTTGCTAGGGAAAGGTCCTGGTTTCTCCTGATACTCTAAGGAAAGCCTAGTTTTAGGCAAGCCCATGATCTCTAGATACCTTACCACATTTTCATCTTTGATTTTCCCTTTTTTCTTTAACAGATGACCCCTGTAACCTCATGTTTAGGTTCTCCCTCACTCCCTCATTCCTGATCCAGGTATAGTCACACAGGGATTCCCAGAAGTGGAAAAGGAAGAAGCTTTATTGCATTCTTAACAGAATTTGTGGTGAAATGTAATTCTTTTTTAGAAGAAGGGAGGGTATGCTGTTATACTTGATTTATGTATTTATTTTGCTCTAGATTAATCACAAATACCCAGAAAGACGACTGCTTGTGGCAGAATCCTGTGGCGCATTGGCACCTTACCTTCCGGTAAGAATTGTCTTTTTTTTTTCTTAAAACTATTTTTCTAATAATCGAAAAACCTTTTTTTGAGTGTCTTATAGATTTTAATCCAAATATCTCCTAGACATGCTGTCTTAATAAAGAAAAGAGATGATCCAAAAAAGAAGAGATTCACATTAGTACAGTATGGCATTGCAAACACATAGGTACATTACCACTGATTTTGAATGAGTATAAATATATTAAACTATATGAGCAGTTCTTACAGTGTGGTCTGAGGACCCTGGGGGTTTCCTTGAGATCCTTCCAAAAAGGTCCATGAGGAGAAAACTGTTTTCATAATAATAAGACACTTTTTGTCTTTTTCACTGTGTTGAAATTTGTATTGTTGGTACAAAAGCAGGGATGGGCAAAAATGCTGCTGCATTAGCACTAATCAGGGCAGTGGCACCCAAATGTCCTATTATAGTAATGATTGTATTCTTTACTGCCATGCTTTTGCAGAAAAAGCCAATTTCACCTGAAAAGGAGTTTGCTGAATCAGTAAAATTGTTAATTTTACTAAATTTTGACCCGTGAAGCATGCATCTTCTTAATATTCTGTGAGACAAAATAGAAAGTACTCATATAAAAACTCTTTGCTGCATACTGAAAAATCATAGCCATTTGCAGGAAAAGCACTTAGGCAGTTGTTTGAGTTATGAGCTCAACTAGCTGCTTTTTTTTAGGGGACACCAATTTTACTTCACAGAAACACTTACAGCCAAACTGATTATTCAGACTTGGGTATGTGGCAGACATTTTCATGAAACTGGATGGAGTGAGAATGTCACTTCAAGGAAACCAAGTAGACAGCATTCATTGCCAGTGATAAAATTGGAGTAGCATGTATTTATACTCCTACTAACAGTACCTTGGAGTTTTTATTTTCCCATACCTTCACCAGGAGCTAGGCATGGTGAAATTTTTTAAGTGTTTTTCTAATGGAAGAAAATGCCTTACTGTTGTGATAAATCATATAGATAGATTGATGCAAATGGGTTTGAGCCTCTTATTTATTATTCCAAGACAGATGAACATCCCTTGCTCTCAAAGGATAAATAGACTGTTCTACTCTACTCCTAGAATACTAAGCAGTATTAATAGTAGATACAATGTTTCCTCAGTGGATCTATACTTGCCTTCTGTGTACCCCACTGTCACTGATAGCAGTGAAATCTCTGTACAGCGGCAGTTCCTCAGTGTGTTTATGACTCAAATAGAGTAATGCCTCCTGACCGATGCTCTGGTGGGGTCCCTGTGGCATACTAAAACTAATTGCCACAGTTGACCCTTGCCCAAATCAGTATAAAACAAATGCCCACTTAAAGTTTATTTACCTCTGTCATATTGCCTTGTGCGGATACCAACCAACAAGTCCTTTTAGATAGTTTAAAGTGTTTCAGGGCAATTTTTAGCCTAAACAGTAAATAAATGGGGCTGTACCAAAAGATGGCATATATTCACCAACCTAAATGTGTTTTAAGATATGCTAAAATTGCATGTATTTTTGTTTCTAAAAAGTGAAAACCAGACTTTTTAAAAATATCTTTCAAGCCTTGCTCTATATACCAAATCATGTTGTAAATTTATGAAAATAGCCATGTCCTCCGCCTTTATTTTTATTTTATCCTAGTTATTATATGGGAAAAGCACTTAAACAAGTTTATGTTTTAAGAATTTTATAAATTGATTAAATTGCAATATTAGTACAAGTAGGATAAGAGGAGCATGAATTTGTATATTGGTAGCTCTTAATCCTAACCTCAGCCATTAAACTAAAACATTCTTTATCATAACTGGAAAATATTCTGTGTGAAATCAAGCCACAGCAGTAGGTGTGCATTATATTAAATATTAGCATAAAAAAGAGCAATGCGATTTTTAAGTACTTTTAAAGTTCACTCTCATATTTTATTATCCTGTTTGAATTTTTTTTCCCACTTCTTCAAAGAAATAGGAATGCCAGGATTTTATAATGTTTCCTCACCATATCCCAGACAAATTTTCTAATTGCCAGAGAGATTTTTATAATTCCTCCTGTTACAACTCTCAGTGCGCTTCTCTGAGTGGAACGAACAGTGACAGGAGAGTCATTGTCCATTTGTAGTAGAGTTTGTAGTAGACTTTGTTGATTTGTCAAAAGTGTCTTCTAGTGTGAACTGCAAGGATTTGAGAGATTTTTAAATATTTAGTAAAGATATAAAAAAACAGGCTGAGAGATGATTAGTAAATGCCAAATTCAGAGTAGATATTATTGCCTCTACAGCAGAAGGGATTTGGGGCTGAGTCATATTTTTGCTATATCTGTAATGTTTTATGTCTTCAAAAAACAAAGGTCTGAAGCAAAATCTCCGTACAGTAGCAGTTAGCATTTTTAATAAAAATATTAATACCTGTTTAATCTGGATTTTGACTACACTGATGTTTGTCATATTATTTCCTATACTTCTGTGCTTAGATGTAAATAAATAGTAAAAACGTGTTTATTTTCAGAAAGAAATCCGTAGCTCCTTGGTTCTTTCAATGTTGCAACAAATGTTAATGGAAGATAAGGCAGATTTGGTAAGAGAAGCTGTTATCAAAAGCCTTGGTATCATAATGGGATACATTGATGATCCAGACAAATATCATCAGGTATGTTTTTCAGAATGACCTCCTTTTACTCAATTACAAAATTCCAAGTATTATAATATTCCAAATCTCTGATTTGGATACTTCATAATATATCATAAGGATGGCAGGTGTGATTTGAGGATGGCTGCCTGGTTTCAATTTTGCAGCTCAGAGGAAAGAATGCTACAGTTCAGTTAAAGTATCTGCCACAGCTTTCTGGCAGGAAATTGGCAGGATGTATTCTGTTTACCACTCCCTCTCTTTGGTTTGCTCGTCAGTGGATACATGGCAAGGCTAGGATTATGGATGGCCTTCTTTCTTGCTTAAAAATATTTTCTTAATTTATTGAAATTTTTATTACCTTTTAATAAGTGTTTTATTTTAAGTTTATCCCTTTAAAAATCTACATTTTCCTTTTTCTCATTGGCAGGGTTTTGAATTGTTGCTGTCAGCTTTAGGTGATCCCTCAGAAAGAGTAGTTAGTGCTACACATCAAGTATTTTTACCAGCTTACGCTGCGTGGACTACAGAACTTGGAAATTTACAGTCTCATCTTATACTTACACTACTGAACAAGATTGAAAAACTTCTCAGGGTGAGTTCTTCCTTTGTTTATATAGTTTATAGAAATTTAAAAGGTCTATCCTAAGCCATCTTGGAAGAATGTTAGGGAACAGAGACAGAAAGTGCCCCTTAGCTTAACATGCTAATACATTACCAGTTAAAGATACTGTTGGACTGGGGCCAAGAAAGAGATTTGAGGAAGTTTTGCTTTGCTGAAGCTGGAGGAGGAGAAAGGGCATGATGTGCACTGGTTAGCTGAAATGCACCTTCATGGAAGTAACTCCTGTGTTATTCAGAAAGCTAGCTCTTTCTTGACCCTTCTGAGTAGTTAAGTATTTTACACAAAGCATTAACTCTAGTTCCAGAATGCAGAGAAAATGAGTCTCTAAAGCTTTTTTACATAGTGTCAAAATTGCTTTAACTGTGGTTGTTCCACTCCAGTAGTTCATTTCTCATTTTTAAAATGAACTTTTAATTTTTCCCACATACAAGAATTAAAGAAACGTTGATGAAACAATATAAACTTCTTGATCCAGTTTTTGTACTAAAAGTTTCTTTTAGAGACTAGAAGAGAAACTATTATTTGTGTAGTGCATACTATGTGCCAAATCTATAAAAAGAGATAGGAAGTAGGAGAGGGGAAGTATTATAGCATGAACTGCTGCTGGGTTAGCATTTGAGCATTTCTATATGCCAACAGTGAATAAGCTGAAAAAAATCAAGAAAGCAATCCCATTTACAGTAGCTTAAAAAAAAATGCCTAGAAATATATATAACCAAAGAGATGAAGAATCTCTGCCATGAAAACTATAAAACATTGATGAAAGAAATTGAAGAGGAAATGTTAAAAAAAATAAAGATATCGATATTCAATTGTTCATAGAAAAATTGTTAAAAATGTGTATACTACCCAAAGTGATCTACAGATTCATTGCAATCCCTATCAAAATACCGAGGACATTCTTCAAGATATAGTAAAAGCAATCTGAAAATTCATGTGGAACCACTATGGCTAACCAAAGCAAGCCTGAGCAAAAAGAACAAATCTGGAAAAAGTGCACTACCTGACTTCAAAACGTACTTCAAAGCTCTAATAACCAACCATCTTGGTATTGGCATAAAATAGACATATTGACCAGTGTAATAGAGTAGAGAACCCAGAAATAAATTCACACATTTACAGCCAGCTCATTTTTGACAAAGGCACCAAGAACATACATTGAGGAAAGGACAGTTTCTTCAGTAAGTCAACTGAAAATGGATTAAGGACTTAAATGTAAGACATGAAACTACTAGAAGAAAACATTGTTTCAGAACATTGGTCTGAGCAAAGATTTTTGAAGAAAAATCTCGAAAGCATAGGCAACAAAAGCAAAAATAGACAAATGGGATATTAAAGTAAAAAGGTTCCCCACAGCGAAGGAATCATCTGAGTGAACAAACAGCCTACAGAATGGGAGAAAATATTTGCAAACTCTCCATCCAACAAGAGATTAATAACCAAAATATGCAAGGACTCAAACAACTCAACAGCAAAAAATAAATAAATAAATAAAATAAAAAATCCACTTAAGGAATGGGCAAATGATCTGAATAAACACTTCTCAAAAGAAGACATGGCCAAAAGGTATATGAAGAAGTGTTTAACATCTCTAATCATAAGGTAAATGCAAATCTAAACCAAAATGACTGTCACCCCAGTTAAATATCTGTCACCCCAGTTAAAATGACTATTATTAAAAAGACAAAAAAAAAAAAAAAATGCTGGTGAGGGTGTGGAGAAAGGGGAACCTTTGTACACTGTTGGTAGGAATGTAAATTAGTATAGCCACTATGGAAAACAGTGTGGAGGTTTCTCACAAAGCTAAAAACAGAAATATCTCTGATCCACCAATCCCACTACTGGGTATATATCTGAAAGAAAGGAAGTCAGTATATTGAAAAGACACATACTTTCAAGGACTCACATGTTGAGTTTCAAGCACTCACATGTTTCTTACAGTACTATTCATAATGGTCAGGATATAGATTCAATCTAAGTGTCCATCAACAGATGAATGGATAAAGAAAATATGGTACATATACACAATGGAATATTATTCAGCCATTTAAAAAAAAATGCTATCCTGTCATTTGCTGCAGCAGATAGCCTAGAGGACGTTATGTTAAGTGAAATAAACCAGGCACAAAGAGACAAATATTGAATGTTCTCACTCATATGTGGGAGCTAAAACAATTGTTCTCAAGGAGGTAAAGAGTGGAATGGACCAGAAACTGGGGGCTGGGGGAGTAATGAATAGAAAAATACAGTTAGATAGAAGAAATACATTCTAGTGTTTGATAGCACAGTAGGGTGTGCTATCAAATATATATATTTGATAATATACAATATATTATGTATATAATATATACTATACAATAATAGATTATATATTTCAAAAATCGCTAGAAGATTTGGAATGTTCATAATACAAAGAAATGATAAATGTTCGAGGTGATGCATATCTCAATACCTTGATTCGATCATTACACATTGTATGCCTGTATCAAAATATCACATGGTACCCCATAATATGTACAATTATTTATGTATCAATTCTAACAAGAAAAAAGATAAAGTGATTCCTGTCCCTTACTTTAATTTCTTTACCATGTCTTATAAAATTTCAGAAAATAAGAGCTTCTCTAATGAAAAAGTAAAGTTATAAAAACTATTCCCTACAAATGGAAATGACTGATGTTTACCCTATAGTTTTCCATGTAAAAGATTCTACCACTCTATAGTGCCTTACCGCTTGAGTCCAACGTACAGATCCTTAAATCTTTGATTTGCCACAAAAAGGAAGAACATCATACATAAATCCAATTAGCAATGTAGCTTCAAAAGACTAAAATTAGCTTCCACCTCCTTATGTTTCAGGAAGGAGAACATGGGCTGGATGAACACAAGCTCCACATGTATCTTTCTGCCTTGCAGTCGTTGATCCCATCTCTCTTTGCATTAGTGCTACAGAATGCACCTTTCTCCAGCAAAGCCAAGCTTCATGGTGAAGTGCCACAGATAGAAGGTACTGAACTTGAATTCTGGAAGAAAAATGTAGAATATGAGCTTAGCTTCCCAAAGAATTGTTTTTCATTAAAAGTCTAAAAATCACTTTATATGACAGCATAATTATTAAAATGTATTATGTGTGTAGAATCTTGTGGTCATCAGATTATACCTATGGTAAACAATACGGCTTCATCTTTTATGAAAAAGCCCTGTTGTCTTTTTTTATAATATTTATACTTTCTTTTTGCTCTTAATCTATAGCCTTTTTATATACTTTCTGGGGAGGCTGAAATAAGTATTTCCTTCAGTTAACAGATCTGAGTCAACAAAAGATTCGTTTAATAGTTACTAGTGCCAGTATATGAAGCTTGTCATTTCTGTTTTCTTTATATTTTCTTCCCCAACTTTATAATCTTATTTTTAATAGGGGAAGGTAAATATAATTACTTTTTTCTACTATGTCCTTGTTAGAAAGAAATACAAGCATCTGTGGCAGAATTTGTGTTTTTCCAAAGAAGAAATGTGACTTACTTTCAGAAGTATGTAAAATTGACAGCAGAGGCCAGTATTTTCTTATCTTACTCTCCAGGTAGCTAGTAAATGACCTTTGCAAGTTGGCAGGCAATTGATAACCTTGTTGCACCTTAACGTCCAGGACAAATGGCTATAGACAAGCTATTGCTATGTGTCAGGCACCTTTGCAGCCTTTTCAAAGTTGTGAAATTATCCATGTCTCTTACTGGTTTCTAATGGACAAAGAATTACAACACTGAGAACATCAACAGACACTTAATCTTTTTCAATTTCATTTTTCATGTAAACTGTAGGCTACATGGAGTATGTATTTGGAGTATGATGCAGTGTGTCCAAAGATACACGAAGCCACATGATAAAAATAGTGTATACTATTTGAATGTCAGTTTTATTTGGGAAATTGAGAATGAATGGTGTGGAGTTAATTTAACATTTTTAAATGATATTATTGAGGAGAATGAAAATTCAGACTTTAGATAAGACTTCATAAAGCTCTCCCAGCTGGCCACTTCAGGTTCTGCCCCTTTACTCTTACTCATTTAGGCATTTCATCTGCCTAGGGATTTTCCTGTCTTTCTGATTCCCTTTTTCTTTTTAATTTTCTGTAGTCGTTTACTATGGCTGCCTTAACAAAGTACCACCAACTGAGTGGCTTAAACAACAGAAATTTATTATCTCACACTTCTGAATGTTAGAAGTCTGAGATCAAGGTGATGGCAGGGTAGGCTCCTTAGGAAAACTGCGAGGTAAAGGCTGTTCTGGGCTCTCCCCTGGCTTCTGGTGGTTTGCTGGCAATCTTTAGTGTTTCTTGGCTTTTAGATGCATCACCCCAAACTTTGCCTTTATCTTCACATGGCACACTCTCTGTGTGCTTGTTTCTGTGTCCAGATTTCCCCTTTTTATAAGGACATCAATCGTGTTGGTTAAGGGACTACTTCAGTATGATTTCATCTTGTCTCACTACATCTACAGCAACCCTGTTTCCAAATAAGATCCCATTCTGAGATACTGGAGATTAGGACTTAAACATAAAAATTTGGGCAGGGGGCAGTTCTACTCATAATACTTGTTATTCTCTCATTTATTTCACAAATGATTCTCAAATGTCATCTATTGCCAACCATATGCTACAGATTAGATAGAACAGTACCATCCTGAACATATTCCTTCTAATACTCATGGGATTCCTTCTAACATTTATGTGACCTTTTCTTGTGATTGTCCTTTATTTTTGGTTCTTGTTGACTTACTTTAACTTTCTGACTTTTAACAGTAGCTATAAATGTTAATGTTACTATACCTTCATTTAGGTTATAATGTATTTATTATAAATGAGGATTTATTATATCCTCATTTAGGATATATCCATATGTCTATATGTCCATTTATATATACACACACATATAATTTGGGTTGTAATTTGTTATGAATGAAGATTTGTTTTCTCATAAAAATGGTAACCCACACAAATATTTTTATCACCAATTTACTACACAACATGAACAAATATTTATGTCAGGCATTGTTTTAGACACTTAGGACACAATCATGAATAAAATAGATAAAAATTTCTGCTCATAGTGCTTACATTCTGCTGTGGGAATAAAATCGTTTGAGATTTGTTGGATTTGTTCTCATATCACAAGAATTTCTTGATTTTCCCAAAAAATGACTTCATTAGTATATTTCAATTTTATACTATACAATAAGAAAGTAATTAAATATGAGGAGGAAGGACCTTATTTTCCTTTCAACAGAATATCTAAGTTCCCAAAATGCCAATTTCCATATGATTTATTTTGCTTCTGTTATGTGTAGTGACTAGGTTTCCTCGGCCTATGTCGCCTCTTCAAGATGTGTCCACTATTATCGGAAGTCGTGAGCAATTGGCAGTGCTACTACAACTTTATGACTACCAGCTGGAACAGGAGGGTACAACAGGCTGGGAGAGTTTACTGTGGGTTGTCAATCAATTGTAAGTTACCACCTCCATATTAATTTGAATGGATGATAACTCTTATATTTAGCCTTGGCCCTGAGGACAAAATATAACAAAACTTTTAGAATGTAACTTGGCATCATTTATGGTAAACACCTTTAGGGCACAGAGGATTCACACCACTGGATATGTAATTTATCTGAGAAGAAGGTGCTGCTGTATTTTATCCAAATGATCTATCTACCATCTCATTTGTCCAATCGTGGCGATGGATTTTAAACTACATCTAGACTTCTCATTTTTCAGGCTAAAATGATGCCATCTAAAGCCACGCTCTTGTGTGAAGCATCATATCCATAGATTTGAGTCACATTAACTATGTACTCAGAATTCTACCATTAAGGATTTCATATATTTTCTGGCAAACAGTTAAAATTTACTTTTTAAAGTGTATACAGTATAATGTAATCTTACGACCTTTTCAGAGGGTCCCAAACAATGCCATTCCTTTCAAAGAATGAAATAGAAGAGGTTATTAGATTTGCATTGTTTCAGAAATTGGCAAGGAAACAGTAATTTATATGTATCCCCTGCCTATTTTTCTTTCCTTTCACATTCAGGTTGCCACAACTTATAGAAATAGTTGGCAAAATTAATGTTACTTCAACTGCCTGTGTCCATGAATTCTCCAGATTTTTCTGGCGCCTTTGCCGGACATTTGGCAAAATTTTTACAAACACTAAGGTAAAAACTTGTATTCCATGTTTTCTTATATGAAAAAGACATAGAAATGTAATGTGTAAACACTGTAACAGAGTAAATAAAAGCATGAACCATTCTTTTATCTAATTTGCTTCTTTAATATCTTAGAATACTATGATAGTAAAAAATGTTCTAGTTGGTAATATTCTTATCTTTACTGATTTTCAGAAGATGATTTAGCCTACGCTTCGTTCATATCCAGACTTGGATATAAGCTTTACTCATTGTGGATAGCCTCAAAAATTTTCAGTATTATAGGAAGTGTCAGCTAGGGAACTCAGCCACAATCCTTTGAATGTGCTGCTGGTACTTACTGTCTATCACAGGTTCAGGAAGCAGCTGTTTGCTCAGCACACTTTGGTAAAAACCTCAAGCGATTGTGGAACCACAGCAACTTATATATAAAACTTGCTGCGAAGATACCACCTCTTAGAATAGCATGGACACTGGAGATAAATTCTACATATTTCAGTCATTACCAAAAGTATCATTTGTCACATTTGCCTATCCAGGTTATTTTGTAGTTTCAAATATTAACATTGGAATGTCATTAGATCCTAATTTATTCATTAATCCTATAATCCATTTGTCTTCATAACATTTTGTTAAACCAGTTCTTTAGAGAGCTAATAAGAGACATAAAAAGGTGTAGTTTCTATAATCAAATGTTAATCAACACATTTAGAAGGTAAGCATTTTAATTATTAAATTTAATTTAGTATAGCTCTTTACTATTAAATCTGTAGTTGAAACATTTGAAGTAAATAGTATGGTATAAGGAACTGGACAAAATTCAGAAGACTTGGGTTATGGTCCTATTATCTGTTGACTAATGTTTATGATCTTTAATATTTAAGTTAAATTATCTGGGCTTAGTCTTTTCATGTGTAAAATGAAGAATTTGCTTCCATGTCTTTTAATTCTGTAAGTATGATTCAGTACACGAACCTTTTAACACTGGTCTGTCTCTCAGTTTAAGCTAAAGATACGAATTAATGTGCCTCACCTACAGAGAGGAAGGCAAAAACCAGACCTTAATGTTATTGTAGGAAAAACAAAATTATTTTATATTTTTCACTAGCATTCAGTTGTTAAACAGATATAATTTGATTTTCCTGTTATCAATATTGGCAAAAATTGTTTGATATCTCCAAAACAAGTAGCTATTTTTTTTTTCAAAAAGCAAGTAGGAATCTACTTATGTACTTAACAGTAAGTGGTTGTCTTCAGTGGCCTGAAATCTTTGATAACTTTAATAATAAAAAATTTAAGCAAGCCTTTGTTCTAACTTAACATATTAAAGTTAAATTGTATATTTCATATTTCATTTTGAAAAGTTGTAATAATTAATATCACATGATGAATATGTTACTTTCTGAACACCTGAAGTGACTGGAATTCCTTTTCATTTTTTAAAAATACAGCCAAATGCTTTTTTCGATAATTCTAACCGTATAATATCTACCTAAATAGTCCTTCTATAACCAAGTTCAGTTTTAGAAAGCAGTAATTTCAACCACTTAAAATCATATTGGAAATTATTTTAATTTAATAAAAGAAACCAGAGGCCATTGACTTGAGTTGATTTTTTCAAAAATTTATCCTTAAAGTTTTCATTTTCATTAATTTGACTCTTTTATCCTAAGCCTCATGATTAAGAATTAATTACATTTCTGACCACTTGACTTAGTCATCTATAAAGCTAAATAAATAAATAAATAAATAAATAAATAGTAGTAGCAACAGTAGTAAACATTTCATTTAATCAATTTGCCCATTGAACCTGAGACTTTTTGAATCTTTTCTTTGGGTTGCTTAGGTTAAACCTCAGTTCCAGGAGATTTTGAGACTATCTGAAGAAAACATTGGTGAGTTTGTTCATTATTACTTTTAAAAACAATTGCATTTCTTTATGCAGGAAAAATGCTGTATTCTCCATATATGTAGATTGTATAAATGAACTAGCAACTACAATTGAAAAGGAAAATTTATATTATGGAGTTCTTGGTTTTGTAACTATGTCACATCTAATATCCTTCCCATGAGGTGACAGTGAGATTAATCGCTGTCAGTCTGATTGTAAATAGATACCTTCACTGTAACCATTTTAATATAAGGCTGAACTTTACAGCCTGGGTACTCAACCTTTAGAGGTCTGAAGTAGTATATTCAAGAGACTGACAGTTATAAAATAAGCTGCATCTAATTCTTAATTAGTTCTGTATACTTTTAAAAATTAGACATAGCAGAAAAGAATGGTATATGAGCATATATGTTTTCCAAATGAAACATGAGAGAAACTACAGGCTTGAATGGGTAGCTCCAGCTATTTCGTTGATAGTTTTCACTCATCTACTTTAAGAAGTCTACTTATGGCACCATTGGCCTAAGTATTTTTCTAGCTTCTAGGAATAAACTGTGGAACATGTGTAGCACCCCCCACCCCCATTTCTAACTTGGTTGATTTTGAATATATATATCTATATAGAGAGAATATATATATATCTATCCTAGGGGTGTGTGTGTGTGTGTGTGTGTGTGTGTGTGTGTGTGTGTATACCTTAGTGGTTTGAGTTGAATGGTTTAGAAAACACCATTTTTGGCAGTCCTCAGAGGTAGTCAGAGAATGAATAAATTAATTCTTTCAAGCCTGAAGACATTGAAGACATTTGGGGCAGGGGAGGGGGACAAATAACTCCCAAAGTTTATTTTGAATGTCTTTTTAAAGGATTGATATTTGTAATGCCTAAATTGTTGGTATTATATGTTTATTATTCTTGTGATAAATTAGTGAAGAGAAAAGGTAAATATTTTAAAAACTGACAACTTTTGGAATTATTAGCCACGAATGTTTAGCTGTTGAAATAGGAAGTGATTATTAGCCCCTGTATATATAGTCCATATCTATGAATATACTTTAAGCTTATGTTCTAACATTAACATCAACACTCCCTCCCCAAAAAAGGTACTCTTACCAAGAGAATAAACAAATCTCAAAAACTAATTAATGTGAAAATGGAACTGTCTTTTTTGCAAAATTTCTTCAGGGCAGTTAGTTAAATAAATCTTTTCAACTCAATTTCTTTATGTAGTACCCTCAGAAAATAATTTGAAGCCATATACAAAATAAGTATAGTTAAAAAACTATTCTTGGGAATGTAACAGCAAACATAAAGCACTTGAAACAGTGCCTCATGATCAGTAAATAAGAGCTCTTGGTGCTGTGAATAATAATTGTCCTCTCACAACTTTTCTTTTGAAATTGTCCATAGAGGCTGTATAAGAAAATCTCTTGTAAAGTAGTTACAGGGCACACAACTATGGTTGCATGCTTTCCCCTTTTTCTCTGCTTTACTTAGCATGATTCCTTCCCCCTCCATGAAAATAATCAGGGCTTTGTCTGGCTGAAAACTGTATTGAGGATGCAGGAGGGGCTCAGGAAATCAGGCTAGTACTGAAAACTACCTCATATATAGAAATAGATCAAATAACATATATCTATGTGCTTTTAGGTGAGTGCGTTTACATTTTACTAAACTGCAAATTGAAAGCATAAAAATTTTGGACAACCTGCCTATATGGACACTTAGAAGACTTTCAAGAAGAAAGTTCTGATTTCCAATTATGGAAATCAAGAGTATAACATCTCGTTTGGGTTATTAAAGTTCTTTCCCATTTATCAGAAATGTTTATGCTAATGGCTCTTCAAGAAACACTAAGTTGTATTTTACAACCACCAAAAAACATGTTTTTCAAAGTAATGATAATATTTCCTTGTAACCTAGTAAACAGTTGTAATTTTAAATATAATCACATTACAATTTTTTTCTTTACACTTAAAATATACTTACTTTTTTAAAATTATTTTAATAATTTTAGATTCCTCAGCAGGAAATGGGGTCCTCACTAAAGCTACAGTCCCTATTTATGCAACAGGAGTCCTTACGTGTTATATTCAGGTAAGGGAAAAATTCTTACTCTCTAGTAAAAGTCTTTACATTTAGAAAAATATCTAGTATTGTGTCTTCTTAATGTAAGTGACATTGCTACCAACAAAGGAAAACAATTTACTTATTTTATTCAATAAATAATTTATAATGGATAGCATATTTGAATAATAAGGGCCTAAGTAAAACCTCACTTGAACAAATAAATTTAGAGATTATGAGCTTTTTGATATTTTGTTAGAAGTGTTAGATTATACTGACTTAGCAGAGTTTCTCTGTGTTCCATAAGTTTTTCATAAATAAATGACAAGCAGAGCACATACATTAGGTGAACTAAGCTACAGAGCACTGTAGAACACTATACCTTATCATCATTTTTAGCTAAGTACTTTTTAATAATGCGGGTTGAGTGTATCCCTTATCTCAAATGCTTAGGATGAAAGTGTTTTCAGATTTTGGATTTTTTTTTTTTTCAGATAAAGGAGTATTTGCATATACATAATGAGATATCTTGGGGATGGGACCCAAGTCTAAACACAAAATGTGTTTCATATATACATTATACACATAGCCTGAAGGTAATTTTATACAATATTTTAAATAATTTTGTGCATGAAACAGTTTGTGTACATTGAACCATGAGAAAGCAAAGGAATCGCTGTCTCAGCCACCATGTGGACAATCTGGTTGGTTGGCATCACCATCATTCCTGACTTTGCATTTATATGCTACCAATAAGCAATCATTTTCTTATACTTTTTCACACATATGTACTTAACAATAAGAAAATATGACATATCATCAATACAGCAAAAAAAAAATAATGTGCTCAGGCCGGGCGCGGTGGCTCAAGCCTGTAATCCCAGCACTTTGGGAGGCCGAGACGGGCGGATCACGAGGTCAGGAGATCGAGACCATCCTGGCTAACATGGTGAAACCCCGTCTCTACTAAAAAATACAAAAAACTAGCCGGGCGCGGTGGCGGGCGCCTGTAGTCCCAGCTACTCGGAAGGCTGAGGCAGGAGAATGGCGTGAACCCGGGAGGCGGAGCTTGCAGTGAGCAGAGATCCGGCCACTGCACTCCAGCCTGGGCGGCAGAGCGAGACTCCGTCTCAAAAAAAAAAAAAAAAAAAAAATAATGTGCTCAGGGTAGCAAAGCACAGAATACCTGTATCAGCTGCTAAAAAACAGCCACAGCAAATGATGACCGGCTTTCACACACAGTATCAGTTTGGTACTCACAAAGTTTCAAATTTTAGAGCATTCTGGATTTTCAGATTAGGGATGCTTAAGCTGTACTTTATTTTTCTTAATTGTTACTACATAAGAAATTACCCCAAAACATAATGGTCTATTATAACTGTTTCATTTGCTCATGATTCTGTAATCTGGGCCTCACTCAGCTTTGTCCTCTTCTGCTGTTCTTGCCGGCAGTCACTTCTGTTGCTGCAGTAAGTGTGTTAGCTGATGGGGTCTCTATGTAAGTCTCAGGACCTCTCTCTCTCCACATGGCTTCTGAAGCAGCAGAGCCAGACTTACCACATGGTAGCTAATGCCTCCCAAGAATGAAAAGGCAGAATCTGCTAGGCTAAGGCTTAGGCCTGGAATTAGCACAACATGGTTTCTACTACAGTCCCTTGCTAAATAAGTCACAGGCCCAGCCCAGATTCAAGCAAAAGAAGGGAAGTAAGCCAGGGTGTGAACCAGGAGGTGTGGTTCAGTGGTGGCCACCATGTAACAGGCTGCCATACTCTACTTAACATTGTTTTCAGTAAATAACATATGATGTGTCTCAAAGCATAGTAGTAATTTTTAAGTATGAGGCAGTCCCACCAGTAAGGTGGAAATACTGACTCGGGATAAAGCACTTTTAGAAGTTAGAATGTAAGAATGAAGAAAGAACACCTTTTCCAATGGTCTCCTGAACTTTTACCCACTACTAACTTACTAATTTTGCTCTTTAAATTCAAAGTACAGCAATTCATATTTATTGTACTCTTCTTTCTTTTTAATTTTTATTATTGCATTTTAAGTTCTAGGGTACATGTGCACAGTGTGCAAGTTTGTTACATCAGTATACATGTGCCATGTCGGTTTGCTGTACGTATTAACTCGTCATTTACGTTAGGTATTTCTCCTAACGCTATTCCTCCCCCTGCCCCCCACCCCATGACAGGCCCCAGGGTGTGATGTTCCCCACCCTGTGTGCAAGTGATCTCATTGTTCGATTCCCACCTATGAGTGAGAACATGGGTGTTTGGTTTTCTGTCCTTGTGATAGTTTGCTGAGAATGATGGTTTCTGGCTGCATCCATATCCCTGCAAAGGACACGAACTCATCGTTTTTTATGGCTGCATAGTATCCCATGGTGTATATGTGCCACATTTTCTTAATCCAGTCTGTCACTGATGGACATTTGGGTTGGTTCCAAGTCTTTGCTAATGATATTTCTAGTTCTAGATCCTTGAGGAATCACCACACTGTCTTCCACAATGGTTAGACTAGTTTACACTCCCACCAACAGTGTAAAAGCATTCCTATTTCTCTACATCCTCTCCAGCATCTGTTGTTTCCTGACTTTTTAATGGCGTGAGATGGTATCTCATTGTGGTTTTGATTTGCATTTCTCTGATGACCAGTGATGATGAGCATTTTTTCATGTGTCTGTTGGCTGCATAAATGTCTTCTTTTGAGAAGTTCTGTTCATATCCTTTGCCCAATTTGATGGGGCCGTTTTTTTCTTGTAAATTTGTTTAAGTTGTTGTAGATTCTGGATTTTAGCCCTTTGTCAGATGGGTAAATTAGAAAAATTTTCTCCCATTCTATTCACTCTGATGGTAGTTTCTTTTGCTGTGCAGAAGCTCTTTAGTTTAATTAGATCCCATTTGTCTATTTTGGCCTTTGTTATCACTGCTTTTGGTGTTTTCGTCACGAAGTCCTTGCCCATGCCTATATCCTGAATGGTATGGTGTAGATTTTCTTCTAGGGTTTTTATGGTTTTAGGTCTAACAGTTAAGTGTTTAATGCATCTTGACTTAATTTTTGTATAAGGTATAAGGAAGGGATCCAGTGTCTGCTTTCTACATATGGCTAGCCAGTTTTTCCAGCACCATTTATTAAATAGGGAATCCTTTCCCCATTTCTTGTTTTTGTCAGGTTTGTCAAAGATCAGATGGTTGTAGATGTGTGGTGTTATTTCTGAGGCCTCTGTTCTGTTCCATTGGTCTATATATCTGTTTTGGTACCAGTTACTGTACTCTTCTTTCAAGACAAATTTAAATCATCCTATAGTATTAAAATACAGTTACAGTATCACATATTACCTTGCAATAGAAGTTACAGCTCTGTTAAAGTGGCACAGTATTCTTTTAAATTTTTCTTTTCTATACTAGTTTCTGATACTACCCTGATATGGATACTTTTCTGTTTGTTAAATATTTTAAGTCATGTATGTTAATAAATTGTCTCTATTGTTCGGTAAATTTTTGGAGATCAAAGACACTAAGTCCTAACAGTGCCAGACACAACAGTATGCCTATCATTCTCCTCTTTAACTTTGGAAAGTGTCCTTGTGTGATGTCACTATTTTATTCTCTCTCTTTTTCATCCTCTTGAAGTTTTGTTAATATTTTTATTTTAACCATAAATAACATTTTAAATCATAGTAATTAAATGCCAAAAACAAGGTTTGGCTCATAGTAGGCCCTCAGAATGGATCTGTTGAATAAATGAATAAGGGGCATTTCTTTTGAGACATTATGAAGTCTAAATATGTTATTCATATCTGTAAAAAGATAAGAACTTTTCAGCTTATTACAAAATAAATAGTATATTGAGGTAGCAATCACAGATTGCCAGTGTTTCTTATTTTAGGAAGCACATACCAGCAGTTAATGTTTATCTTACTAAACAAAACTTTTTGTTAGGGTAAATTATAGTAAACAAAAATTATCTTGAACAAATATATAAGCAGTATTACTTGTTTTGAGATTCCAAAAATGATAAATAAGATTTTAGTAAATTTTTAAAAATCAAAAGAATTCATACTTATTTAGAAGTCTTATTTTATAGCTCTTATTTCACATTTAGGTTTTTCTCAGATTTCCAGCTTGTTTTCCAAAGTTATGTCTATTTTATATTTGAAATAGTACGTAACTAAAAATGGGTGAAATCCCCATTCCAGAGATGCCCTGATGCTGATTTGTCAGTTAAACTGCGTGTCCTGAAACTGTTGTATTCATCCTTTTTTCATGTTAACCATTACTTTTGTCAGTCCTTATCTCTACTTCATTCTAAACTAACCTGATTATGTAGAAAAAAAAAAAAGGGTAGGTGGTGATCCAGTCTTCCTCATGGATCTATTGATACATTCAGAAGCTCTTTACTGTTGACATCCTATGTCCCTAATGTCAACTTGACTTTATTATGTATTTATTTTCTGAAAGACTATCAGATTCCCTTCCCATGTACATTCAGGTTAATTTAACATACAAAGTTATTTTTTTTTTACTCTCTTAATTTAGCAGGTTTTCTTTTTCTAACATATTTTCTGATTATGAAAGTAATAATAGTTCGTTGAAGAAAGTTTGAAAAATACAAGGTATTTTTTAATCAAGGTGTGCATCTGTTTCTTAAAAGAACACAGTAGTCTATATTTTACCAAGCATGCAGTTTTCATCACTAGGATATTGCAAAGATAATTTCTTAGAAATCAATTTTCTACTATTTTTTCTACAAGGGGGTAACTGTTCTAGTAGTTTGTATTATGTAGAGCCAAAATTCATGGGAACTAAAATTGGTAAAGTAAATTTTAATAAAAGATTATACCTTTTAATGTTCTAAATCAGGACCAACCATCCAAACTTTTTACAGTGATGGAAATAATCTGTAGCTGAGTTGTCCAATCAGATAGGCACTTGCCACATGTGTCATTAAGCCTTTGCACTGTACCCAGTTCAACCAAGGAACTGAATCTTTCACTTTACATAATTTCTCATTTAAATTTAAATATAAGTAGCCACATGTGGCTAGTGGCTACTACTATATTAGACCACAGGTCTAAATTAAAGTATCAGGATAGTCTTTGTCTTCATACCATTCTGATGATAGATATGCTTAATAAATATCTTTTAATTAAAATAGCTTCAAAATTTGGATATTTTCCCCTTATTTGGTAACATTTTCTTATTATAGATAGGTAAATATGGTATTTAGTTCTACTTGATTGTTTCGATATTCATTATCAGTATTTTTCCTCTGTAGGAAGAAGACCGAAAACTGTTAGTTGGATTCTTAGAAGATGTAATGACGCTGCTTTCATTATCTCATGCTCCTCTTGATAGCCTGAAGGCTTCTTTTGTGGAATTGGGGTAAGAAATAACAGCTTATAGTTTGCTAAAAGGCACATAAAGTTTTTAGATTGGATGTATAGAGTACATATTTTAAGTCTCAAAGAGTTGACATGCACACCAATTCTCTTGGTTTTGAAACTTAAGGGGGTTTTTTTTGTGTATTTTAGTTTGTTTTTTGGCTTTGCTTATTTGTTCATTCTTAGTATTTTGTAATCAATACCTCATAATTTAAAAAGTAGGGAGAAGGGTGCAGACATATGTTTTCTTTGAAGCAGTTGGAGAAATAAAATCAAGTACAGATTTGAAGAAAATTTAGTTTCCCAGAACTGAAAAAGGAGCCCCAAGTGAAAGCCAGCTTCTTTGGCTCCTATTTTCACTCTGTTTGATTTGCTTAGTCCTGCTCATCATCACATCATCTGGCTGCTAAAATAATTTTATCTGTCTTTACTGAAAACAGACTCATGCATTTGTTAATAATACCACCTTTCATTTGCATAGGCTTCACAGCCAACATACCCTTCCATATAGATGTTTTGAGTTGATTTTATTTGATTCTACAACATCCATGTGACATACATAGGACATGTACTGCTTCCCCAATTTTTATAGATGCAGAAACCAAGACCCACAGAAGTTGTAACTTACCCACCTGACTCAGTCCAGTGGTCTTTCCTTTTTCCTCATGGAGAAATTTGTTTCTTCATAATTTTAACTTGTGTGCTATTAAAAAGAGTGGAATTATCTGTCACAATTGCAAATTCTTAGAGAAGTTAAAAGTGTGATTTCTGAATATGCTAGAAGATTGTGGTTGTATAAGGAAGGTGACATCTTTTTTAGAGAATCTTGTTTGTTTGTCTGTTTGTATGTATGTTTTTTGAGACGGAGTCTTGCTTTGTCACCAGGCTGGAGTGCAGTGGTGCGATCTCGGCTCACTGCAACATCTGCCTCCTGCGTTCAAGCAATTCTCCTGCCTCAGCCTCCTGAGTAGCGGGGACTACAGGTGTGCACCACCACTCCCAGCTAATTTTTGTATTTTTAGTAGAGACGGGGTTTCACCATGTTGGCCAGGATGGTCTCGATCTCTTGACCTCGTGATCTGCCCACCTCATCCTCTCAAAGTGCTGGGATGATAGGTGTGAGCCACCGCGCCTGGCCGAGAATCTTAGTTGCAACCTATATAACCAAACAAAGTAATTCCATATGTTCTGCAAATATTGTTATCATTAATATTCCTTATAAATATTGTGTTTTTCAGTATACCAGTAAGGGACTGTGGCTCTCAATTTTAACACTGTTTTTTTTTTCCTTCTAGTGCAAATCCAGCCTACCATGAGTTACTATTAACTGTTTTGTGGTATGGTGTTGTCCATACTTCAGCACTCGTCAGGTGTACTGCTGCTAGAATGTTTGAGGTATGTCAACAGATGCCTCTGTTGGTTTCAATTGTAATGATTTTTTTTTTTTTTTTTGAGAAGAAGAAGGGAATGTTTTTTTTAAAAAAAAAAAAAAAGCTTCGCATATCATGTTATGTTAATATATATTTTATGGCTTTTAACAGTGTCTAGTTGTGTACTGTGTGATGGGGCAGAAATTTAGCTTTAACATATTTAAAAATGGTTTTTCACCTTACTGGTTCCTTGAATGTTATTCAGTTATCACTTTTATTTCTCCAACTATCTTTTAAATCTTATTTTAATTTCTAACTTACATAATTCTGACTATACTTTTCTATTTACTGAGGTAAATGACTACTAAAATAAACTGAAAAAGCATAGGATATCTTTCAAATTGTAAAATACAGTTGAATTTATCAGTAGCATTAGAAAATAAATTATTGCAATTACGGAAATGTTTATTTTATTGATTACTCCTACTTCACTATTCCCTAACATTTCATATGTAGAATAGCATCCCAATACATTAACTGCCCATAGAGTTATAAAAGAGAGGAGAGCAGATAATTTACCTAAATTGTATTAAATTACTACCTACCCAAGTGAAGTATGAAATTGAAAGAACTATCTTTTGTACCCATCATATAGCAAATTATGTCATAGCCCTAGTATGTGTGTAGGCAGGGAGCAGTAAGGTTGAGGTTTAGAACTTTATTTGAGCACTAAAATTGGTCTACTGTTTCTTGTTGATCTTCAGTCTTGCAATAAACCTAGGCTGCCTGGGTTCAGTTTCCATCTCTGATACCTAGCGACTTTGTAGATTACTTGGACAAGGTTGCACCTCTCTGTACCTTAGCTTCCTCATCTACAAAAGAAAGTTGATAACAAAAAGTATCTGTCTCAAAGTATCAGTCTGAAAGGATTTTTGTTAATATTAAACTAATTAATGCTTTTAAAGCCCTTAAAACAGTCTCTGGAACATAATAAGTGCTTATATGTTTTATATAAGCCCATAATAAATGTTTATATGTTTACTGTCATTATCATTATTTTTTCATCCATGCTATTACTTCACAAAATATATGATGGTAATAGGGAACATATACTTATCCAAACTAAAATTGCCCCAATATTCATGTGATTCTTAAAATATCTAAACATTTATTTCTATAAAAAGAATTGGATAATTCAAATCTTGCTGAATATCAGAATTTCTCCACAATTGAAAATAAATTGCAATTGGAGATGGGGTAGTGATATATTTAAAATATATGCTTTCTAAAATTTTGAAATATGTAAGTTAGATTTGTGAATTCAAGAAGACTCCATTGTTAGGAAGCTGAAAATTCTCCATCCATGTTATTCCCTCAGTTATCATACAGAAGCAATTTTTAAAAAGCCATAATCAGAGGTTTTTTGTGACGATGAATGCCAAAGTCACTATTTGGTTTTATGTCTAGTACAAGTTCCTTCTGGATGTAAAGTGTTTTGATTATTCAATATGCTGAAAAGGGGGCATGACCATGAAAGAAAAGTCATTCATCAGAATCTCCTCTCCCCAAAAAGAAAAAAGTATCTTTTTAAATGAAGAGCTATTTCTTTCATACACTCTCTTCCTATGATTTTATTCTAAGCTCATAAAAGCCATTTCTTTTTCTTATATCTTTCCTCTCTGAAATGTGAGTGTGCACTGGTGAATCATACCATATAAATGAGAATAAGTAAATAAAATGAATCCTCCCTGTTCATTTGCTTTGAGGTTTTTTGCTTGTTTTGTTTGGTTTTCTGCCTTCTTGTATGTGGCTTATGTCTGGTTTTGGTTTCTCTGTTTGCTGTCAGTGCTGGTCTGGAAACTATATCTATCTATGCTTAAGCAGTTTTCAGTGTCCTCTCAGGTCGTTGATGAACTTCTGGATCTTGTTTGAGAGACTGTTTCAATGTTTTTCAAATTCATTAATGATACATTTCAATGAGCATGTCAGAAAAAGTTATCAGTAAGAGAAATTAAAGTTCCTTTTTTGTCAGTGATTCTTATTTGAACAAAATTGTATTAAAAGAATAAAGGGTCATAAGATTTATTTTGATACCAATGCTTTATAATTTAGAATTATGCCTGCTTATCCTAAAAAAGTTAATTCAAAATAAAAACATTTAAAAAATTCTTTTTTTAAAAGGTGAGACCAGAAACTGTTGAGAAGAAAATGAGAAATGCTTATACCAAGAACCTAATAGGATATGGTCACTGAAATTCACTAATAAATTTAGGTTAGTTTTTAGACAGCAGGACAAAAAGAGGGAACCCAATCAATCATATTATTCCCATTGTTTTAAATAAGAGAATATAAATTACTTTTTGAAGTAGCGAATTAATAAAATTATTTTATAAGAGGAATTTATCATGTGTTATAATAAATTGCCCAAAAGATGCAGGAAAGAACTTCATATATATTTTAATAATAAGGAAATTGAGCATGTCACATTAGAACACAACTCAAAGAAGTCATGGATTTTAAGTCAGATGGGACAGAGTTCCTTTGCAGACCCTATGACTTAGACTCTAAAACCCTGGACAAGTTACTTACCTAAGCCTCAGTTTCTTCATCTGTTAAAATATTGATGATATTTGTACTTACTTCATCAAGTGAAAAGATCAAATGATATATTGTGTTAAAGTGTATAACAATTGATAGCTCTTAAATGTACTTTGTGATTTTCTAGCTTAATAAAGAAATTGAACTTAAAAACCCTACACCAATGAAAAATTAATTTGTCCCCTACATTATCCTCTTTTTTAATGCTTTTGACAGACTCAAAATAACAGAAATTTCAAGATACTGATTCAAATCTAAGCAATCTTACTTACAAAATGATACAGAGAAGAAGGTTGTATTTAACAATATTTGAACTTCCTTGTCCTATTTCTTTCTATCCAATATCTGTAATGTTTAAGATATTAAAAGTTCTTTGTCATTTTATTCCTGGTTAATTATCTGTGTTTTTTTATAAAAATTATTTCAGAATATTGAAGTAGATTCTAAAATGAATCAATTGGTAAATGGTGAAAAATCATTGCAAAATTAAGAATCTTCACATAAAGTGAGTTACTTTCTCTGATGTGTTATATAGGAGGAATACCTTCACATATGCACACAATGGTAGATTTTTGTTACTAAAAATTCTGTGACATCTTTGATCTTCTGTGAGGACTAAGTACTAGTTACTAGGTAAACAGATTGGTAAGCATTTAGGATTAATATGTGCTTACATTCTGAAATTGAGAAGGGGATTGCGCTTCTCGGTTGAACTCATAAACTTCAGTAATATTTATCAAACAAAATGTATATGGCTCAGTATCGTTCTCTTGTATTACAATTTAGCATTGGTTGCTAAATGAATTGTTTTGTGATTAGACTATAGAGATCTAGTTCTACTCATCTTTTTTATTTTTAATTTTGTTTGAATTTATAAGAAATCTAAAACAAAGTCATATTTAGATATTAACTATCAAAAAGTTGTTTAAATTAGATCATTTCTTCCAAACATATTACAGATCATAATTTCTTGCAGTAATAGAAATAATTAAACTCTTTCTTGAATGCCTGTTTGTCAGGCACAGTATTTAGGTATGTTATTTGCAAATTCATAGCACAACAGCCCTTTGAGGTAGATAATAATATCACCATTTTCAGATGAGAAAACTTGCGTTTCAAGAGATGATGGAAAATACTATATATCTAAGACCACATGGCTCATAAGTGGAGAACTGGCGTCTGAACCCAGATCTGATTCCCAAGTGTAATACTTTCCAATAGACAGCATTGTATCTCTGTACCTCAAAAGAAAAAGCTATATTATTTAAAAGGTTAGGAATTTTCCTATGTGGTTTTAAAATACACTTGCTATAGCACAATAATAAGTGGTTTAGTGGTGGCTGCTACTTATGTGAGTTTGGTTTAAAAATAGCCCAGTTTGTACCCTGTTGGTCATAATAAAAGCATACCACCCTTACTTCTAGAATTTTAACCGTAGAACACAGTATATGTCAAAGAAGCTAAAAAAGTATTCTTTTAAGTTGCATTTTGATGGACATTGAAATTGCTTAGACTCTTTGACCAAAAGTACAAACTGCTGTTGAA